>NW_025544804.1:1795705-2156507 GCF_000150115.1 Histoplasma capsulatum G186AR
CAAGGCAGCGTACGCAGTCTCGTGAATGCTGAGAACAACAGTGAACAGATATCCGTGAGGCGTTGCAGAAGACGCTGGATGGTTAGGTGTATGAATCATTTCGTTGGTAGGGAAACTATGTATACCTTGTGAGGTATAGAAAACAAGATGATAGTGATAGATTGAGAGAGGCGCATTTTACTCTACCTCGGGTCAGACACTAGATTTGGGTATCAATAGTTTTCTTCTGGGATTTACCATATATCGATATTGTCTGGATTTCATGGGCCTTGCATGATGGATAGAAGTCGCCGGATATCGGAGGTGTTTTGGTTTAAAAGTGAAATAAACGGAGAAGAGTGAAGAAGATTAGTATCCATGTCTCATGAACGCAGCTTAAGCCCTGACATTGCCCTCTATTATTAGCCACTCTGGTGGAAAATTTGTGAACCTGTCAAAAAACTGATGGGATCGTAGTGAGAACTAAAGGTTTGCTAGTATTTTAGCTAACCTTTGCTTGCAACATGGACTCCTTGAAGCCAGAAATACGGCCTTTCATCTTGTCACGAAAGACAGACATCAGAAGGTTGAATAGACCATACTAGTATTCTAGGTACAGCGAACCGACCTTTTACCTCCATCATAAAGTCATCAAGCTGGGTTTTATTCTCCGGCTGGTCTGTGTGTTGTTTCCAGAACGGTGGAACCTGGCGGTGCCAAATAAGTCTGTGGAGTGGCTTCACGCCCTGAGAACCTCAGGATTTAAGTTGCTTGTTAGTAAATGTTGTTGTAGGATATGGAGTGGTGCTTTCACCGCCTTTTTTAAGGCGATGGCACTCCAGCAGCCATTCGTTTTCGAACGGCATGCTTTATGCTCTACGGGTTGCTCAAACTTTTGCAATAAACGCATTGTAATCTGGGGTGCTCTTGACGAGAATGTGTGAGATTGGCAGGCGGAACATGATTTTTTGTTCGATAAAGCTGTATATGATCACAGGAGAGAATCGAAAATAGTAAATTCCAGCTTGGATTCCGCAGTCGAAGTCGTCGGTGGCTGGATCGAATTGATGTTGATTGACTTTTTCGTGTGTTGGCACCCCGAGGCTGGGTGGCTGAGCTTTCCGGGATTTGTGCTTGTTTTTAAAGAACCAAGATTACTATGACATCTGTACCACAGATATTCCCGGTTCGCCAGGCTTGCACACATCTGGGGAAGCAGCTCCTAGAGTGCCACATAACTGGAAAATATATAAATTTCAAATTGTCTGGGTGGGAGCACAGACGAGAAATTTTGTGTCGCGGGAACTTCACCATGATTGCTTCATCTGTCGTTCCTTGCACGTGCCACGCTGGCAGTGAGCACGACAGGGGAATTGTCGCTCTCGAGCCGCTGTTGAGCTTTGGGGTAGTCGTCGATTAGTTTAGCTGCCCGATACTGGGGAGAAGTGTTCGAATTGTCATGGCACCGAAAAGAGCTAGCAGGCGCCTGACACCCGAACTAACACCCTTGCACTTCAAAGTTTGGCAGGTTTCTACTATTCTAGTTCGTTCCTTTTCTTGTTTGCCTCGTACGGGGTCAATTTCCATTATTCGAGAAGAATAATGACGCTTTGATGAGCCTCACATCGGTTGGCGATTTCTCCCAGTTCTCGATTAGCGCTGGACCTGGTTAGGGCAAAGGCTTACATAGCCAAAGCCAGCCAGGGTTAAGAGGGTCCTGGATTAAAATGAAGAGCTCTGGCATTGACACGTAACTTGCGACGGCTCTAGTTCGCTTTGGCGTGCATGCCACCTGCACCAGCTCAACAGTCGTGCCAGAGTTGTAGCCAGGCCTTTTCTCGGGTGAGACGAGGCTGGATCGCAGTTGCATAACTACCACTGCTGTCGCTGCCCCTGCCGTTATTCTCAGGGAGCCCTGCACTCAGGAGGGTATGATAACGATAAAAAGTCGACGGCCAAATCTCCACACTGAATCGTTAATTTTTGACAGGGATGGCTGGATGGAGCCGTGAGAACTGAGGGGAATGCAAAGATAGCGACCAAAAAGCCAGACACGAATAATTAACTGCCCTCCAGACCTGCAACAGAGGTGTCCAGTCCGTTGGGAGGTGCCCGTTAAGCGATCAAAAATTCTCGTGCTGCTTGCCGCCACATCGGGGCTAGTGCCGTCGTCTTGCCCTTCTTAGACCTCAATTTGCTTCTCATGCGAACATCTGCGCGAGAGAAACACTTACACATTGACAGGTCGACAGACTCTTGCCCAGTGGCCATTGGGGGCTCTGTCTCTGCCCAGATTCCCTTCCTGTTTCCTCCTTCAATCGCCATGGTCTCTTCCTGTATTTATTTTGCCTCGTTCTGATGCAACTAGTTTTGTAAGTCATCTCAACCCTTGTACTCTCATTCAGTGCCCTGTTGGTCTGTGTTCGCTCTCCTTTGCGCCCAATTGCAAAACAATGAATCGAATTCCTTCTGCAGTACAGCCACAAACTCTTGTTCTTCTTTCTTGCTCCCTCCGGGCATCATTGGATTGCAATCTTACCATTGGTTGAGCTTTTAATTCTTCTGACGAATCGGCGGTTTGTAGCCAGTGTACAGAACAGTCCACGTTGGAGAGGTATGTCATTGGGCTGTCATTCCTAAAGACGTTGACAGTCACTGGCCTATATAGTTATGGTGATGGAGCCTGGAAGCTGACAGATGGCTCAGAGCTTCCAGCCATCTCTCTCTTTGTTCCGGCATCTGTATATTATTCCCTCTCTTCGGCTTTCTCCTCTGCCTTGTACTGTTAATCCAACCCACCTCACACGATCTTTTGGTACCTCACGGCCGACACACCTATTGCAACACGTTTCGATATCATCTGTAACGATAAATACAAGTCTTCTTAAGAAGAACGCGTTCCTTACGATTCTACTCACGAGTCCTGCCGGCGGTTTTAAAGCCAACGAAGTCCACGTTTCTTAGGACCAACTTTTACGACATTCAATTCTTCTGTCGATACGTCCAGATTACGCACTTTGACGAGGGATATTCCAGCAATTAACTTGTTTCTGCGAGTCGACTAAAAAGGGGAATTATTATTAGCCCAGACCATCCCTCAGATTGGTTGTTTGATGATTATAACAGGGTCGAATCCTAAGCGCTCTTCTTTTACCGTTCCCCTGCACACTATCAAGGATTCCAGGCGGCAAACATCCGGAACCAACAAAACAATATTTTGGATTATCGAGACTGAACTTAAGCGCTGGAGTTGGATCAATACCTGTTGCCAGGTAAGCGCGCCCGTTTTATCTTGCGCATGTCATATCAAACATCTCCCCCCTTGCCGCCGAGCTATTTTAAGCCAAGGACTCCAAACTCTTTATTCTACCATGGTGATCTATTATATTCTATGTTTGGGATTTGAGATGTTCGGTTGTACTATTTAATACTCCTATTTTTCGCTTCATTTGACCTTTGCTTCAATTCTCAATTCTTAATATTTTATTTCAATATCGTTTTTTTTTTTTTTTTTTTTTTTTTTTTTTGCTGTTACACGTCGTCCGCAAAATGAATCAAGGAACCAGGGATTATATCCCCATTGAAAACGGTTTTCATTCACTTCAAGATTGCGAAATAGCAAAAGTACTGATTACCATATCATGCCAGTGGGATCACCCAGACAGTACTCTCCCCTTCGCTGTTTGGATGGCCTCCTCTGAAGTTGACCAAAAATTTTTGGGCTTCTTCGCCGCTAGCACTGCTCGTGAAAATGCCTACCTCTCTGGAATGCTATATAAGCTCCTTGGCCTTTCGGTGATTCTTTCCAAAAAGCTCATCCGCGCTCGCAAGCTCCGCCGTCTTGACCCCACGAGAGAAACCAAATCGCTGCAACTCTACCACCACATATTATGGCTCTCCCGCGAAGGATTAGTGATCACAGAGCAATATGTTCTTCCCATGGTCGAGGCATATGTCGAGCTCAAAGTGCTAGCCCACAAACTTAGAGCTTCTTTTTACCACATTTTCGTCCTTTTCCATAATCAGCCAAGCATCCATCAGTCAGGCATTCGAAGTCTTCCCCACTCAGGCTCTCAACTACATCTCCCAAACGTGCCCTCTGGTGTGGAGAATGGTAATGGAGTTGGAAAAGGCTCCCCAAACGCAAATCGGGATTCCATCACTGCTTCCCCACCGCCCATGATACCTGAGGGAGGTCCCGTTGGCGGCACACACCTGTATCCACCGGGTCTACCAGCCGTTAGACCTACAAAAATTGCAGCTTCCTTCATCCTCCCAACTTTAGATTATACGCCGATAGCCTCGTCTTGTTTCAATGACGTAGCACAACTTGCAGACAGCCTCCTCCCAGGTTCCCACCCAGTTAGGCTTTCAGTTAAACTTGAATATGCGGCATATTTATTCGACTGCCTTCATGACTCTGACGGATGTAGACGCCTGGCCAAACAAGCCATTGCGGATGTCTACAATGCGCAGGAAGGCATGGACGACGAGAGTTTTGAAGACGCTGCGGAGTTAGTAGGCATCTTAGGCAAAATGGTCAAACGAGGAGGCAAAACTAGTAGTGCCGGAGGAAGTAGCACACCGGGCGGCGGAAGTACCCCAGGTACTCAGCAAGACGGCAGTGGGACTGCTCGACAACGCCACCACAACCAACAACAAAATCAACCGCGGACTCCGACTACACGAGGAACTCCTACTAAGGTCCTTACTTTGACAGCACATTCTCCCGCAGTACCCCCTCCCACCATGACGAATCCGATCTAACGGCCTATGTTCAAATATTCTACTGGTCTAATCATTGTATTGCTGAGTTTTATAACGCCATAGTCTTAATTCACCTTAGACACATTTTGGAACTAGCTACCCTGGCACCAACACCATACATATAATACTGTACATACATTCACCTACTCGCTTGGCATACACAAAATTGTTTCCATCCCCCAGCGAAAATATTTGTTGTTTTGGTTTCAGGAGCCGTCATCCGATATCATCCTAAAAGATCATTCTCTTCTTTTCACTTTTTTCCACGAGGAATACTCCCCGCAGGAGCCATTTTTCACAACAGAGCATTTATTGGTAATGTGTCGGCGTTATTCTCCAAGTTGCATTTGGATTCCTACCTGGAAAAGCCGGCATGCAATCCGGCGATAATACCCTTGGAAACAGCTGCAACAGTTTTCACCAGGATGTGTGGCCTTTTTTATTTATTTATTTATTTAATTTCTTTTCCTTTCATTATTGTATACCCTAGAATAGTTTTTCGACAATCATACATATATTATTTGCAAAAGTGTCTCGATATTCCCCATTTGGCCTTTTGATCAGTTATCTAATTTCATGCATTATTTTCCTTAATTATCTAAGATCTCTCGGACAGATAACTATAGCTTTCAATTGACGAGAATAGCGATTCTGCTTCCAAGGAAAAAGAAACTAAAATAAATGAAGGTTCTGATTACTTTAGAAGTTGTTTGCGAGCAACTGTTGCTTTGTAAGTTCGCCAACCCTTCTGAGCAACCAACTGGATGACATCAAATTTACGCCGATCTCAGGATCGAATATTGGCTTCAATATAGCCATGCAGGAATGACGTTACATTTGTTCTAACACTGCCGTAGACGTAGTACAAAACAGGTGTGAGAATGGAGAAGAACTAATTGCATATGAAAAGAACTGGAGGCAGAAGTCACCTTGAATTGCTGAGAAAATGAAGGTGTTTGTCTTCTGAAGGGAATAAGCATGGGATGAAGGTGAGATTTATGGGGAGGGGTCGCGGACTGCTAAGCAGCTGGGGTGTTTTGATATTTGACAGGATTTGGCTTAATTTATCTGTGAGATATATGCATACGGTGAGGGATACACTTTGAACAAAAAGTCGGCCCAGCTCTTGAACCACACTCAACTTCAATCACCCCATCTAAAACACACCCACATCACACTCTTCCACATTGATTTTCAGTTGAATTATATTAATATTGAATTATATTAATATGCGCAATGGTGTGCTGTGGGTGGAATGTTGAGACCCACGCTGAAGTTTTTCCGGCCGAGATTTAAAAATCAAAGTGTATGCCCGATATGTATGATGCTAGAGGCATTTCTGCTGGCTTTATTCAGGGTCACACTTTCTCTACTGCTCATCCCTCCTGCTGTTCGTCCAATTCGACGGTCAACGGATCCGCCCCCAGTTCCGCAAAGCAATGAAAGTGTTGCTGTTGGTCAGGGGTATTTTTCTCCCAGTGTAGCATGAGTTTTCATCCGCCAATATTTACGAAATACTATGTCACCGGGCGTGAGCTTTAGTCGAAGCTCAAGCAAGCAATGAGGTCCTTGAAAACACCTAAGCAGGTACGCATATTGGACCTCAAAGTATCCGGTAATCGTTTCGTTCAGCTGCCCATCCACGTAGTGCTCAGAGAGAATACCAGAGAGAATACCGATTACTGCTGCATAGAGTTTTAATGTCTATAGCTCCTGTTTACCTTCCACCGGTTTGAGTTTAGGTCCAGATGCCAGAATGTTGTGGGCATAATGGTCGTGCTGTAGACTGATTCGCCAGAATCTTTACGCGAGAACGATAACCTGGCTAGCCTCCCGTGCTTTCTTCAGTCGTGTGTCTATAGAAGAATCGAATGTGTGCCTGAGGGAGCTCCGGAAACTCATGTGAAGCTAGGCTGCTCGTCTGCAACTGCCACGAAATAATCGCAGGAAACAGTGGGTAGTGTCGCGCAACTACTAGCTCTCCAACGAAACATCTCAGACCGGCAGCCTCGAGAATCTCGGCAGAGCGAACAGCAGATGACTTCTCAATGTAACGAAATATTTCCGAGTCGGACATATTACCGATATAACAAATGGATGAGATAGAAGGAAGGGACCGATTACACTACAGACACGGAAGAAGTTTCGCAAAGGAAAGAATGATGTCAGTGGCATAAAGTGTAATTGCATTAGCATGCTTGGCGGCGGTGGCATCTAAGTACGCTAGTCCGCAGAAGGAAGTCTAAGGGATGAAGACACACTCAACTTTACCTCATTTTTCCATATTTATTTGCAAATTTGAGAATTAGTTAGCATATGAGATGCTATATATATATATATATATATATATCATAAAATGTATATTATTGTAATATTATTTTATAGAAAATATCCACTGATAGGACGACTGACCTTTGGCCCCCAAGCCGGTTTTAATTTAGTAACTAAAGGTTACGTAGTAGGTTCAGCTCCAAAATGAGCAGGGATAATAAGACAACATAAAGCAACGGAAGAGACTAAGAAAGCTCCAAGAAAGTCAACGAGGGATCGCAGGTACGGAGCAGTGGAGATAGTTAGCTTTTCGAGGAGGTGTTTCTTTACCTGTTGAATCACAGGAGAGATATTCTGTATGAAAAACCGGGTTCGGTTGCTCTCACCAACCCAGCAGGCTCTGTGATGATGGCCTGCTCGCTGACACAAGGCTGAACATCCAAGAGAGCTGGGTTCATGCCTGGTGTCCTCCACTTGGTTAAGCTAGCTGAACGTTTCGCTGGGTTCTCTGCTCCCTGATTGGGAGTGAAGCCGCCACTCCAGTTTCGTGCTGGTGAAGTAAAGAATAAAAATCTGGGTATCATGGAATCTTTTTTAAAGTTGTTGGCGAAAGAGGGGTATCTAAGAGAAGGATACAAGAAAAATGCTGATGATTGATGAGGGTAATATGGGGTTGCTGGGATGTTATATACTTCCCATGTGGCCATTGCATAGAATCCATCCGTTGTTGACAAAAAGGCTACGAATTAAAGTCCGGGAGAAAGGCCGTAACTACGCGGTGAAGTTACTGCGAGCTGAACTCAATATATCGTGTGGATGGTCGACATCCCGCTGTGCTATCTCTCCTACAGCTCTTCCATTGATGGATGTGGATGAGTTGAAAGACCTCTATCTGCTCTTTTTATTATCACGAAACCATTATCAGTCATCCTTGTCTAAGTCACATTCTTTCCTCCATAGGAGAATGGCGTTGAGGTAGCTTCAAATATGCAACAGAAGTTTGTTGGAGCAAGCGTCTCTGTGTTGATTGTTTCGTTTCTTTGGTACCATTTTCATCTCCTCCCGCCCTTGTCTAGCAACTATAGGAGAGATACGTTCTACATGGAGGATGCCGCCGCCCTCAACTTCCTTGTAAATGATATTGACGGTATGTCGTTTATGTTAGTTTCTGTCTTAGTTCTGTTGCTCACATGTGATTCGATATCTTTAGAAATCTGCCTCGTCTGGTCAGCGTTATGTCAACACCACACCTTTGGTGATGAGCCGTGGGAAGAAACACTGTCGACACCTCAAGGGCTATGGAAACTTGATCCATTCAACATAGATGTCTTCCGTTCAATCTCCTTTTCTAGAGTGCGGGGAGTACCGGGAGTATATCCTAATGTCCATCAGCAAAGCCAGCAAATCCAGCACAAAGAACAAAAGCGAAAACAACATCCTCTCGAAGACGGCCTTACAAGCCTACCACGATACCCCCATAACGCCAACGACAATGATAATGAGAAACTAAATAAAGATTTACCTGAATCGCATGGAGTGACCACCCTTCACTTTCCACCAGAAATCGGACATATCCATCATCCTATTTATGCATCATACTGGCAACAGCAACGAGAGCAACCGTCCCTTAACAAATCGAATGACGGCATTTCCTCATCAATTTATCCGACGAGTCCCAATGCCATACCTTCCCGCCTTCTGATACAGAAAGATATCACTCGACTTAACCTTCTCACATTTCTTGTTAGAGGGGCAGAACGACAAACACCTCACCTCAAACATACTTACCACCTGAGTTCAACTGTGGATAATTCCTCGGGCTCCCAAATCTCGTCTTCCCTCCCCTCGTCATCATCATCATCATCATCGTCATCTGCAACTTCTTCTCCATCCTCTTCGTACCCCATCTGTGCGACGCGGAGTAGAATCTCGTCGTGTGAAAAGGAGATACGGGGTAGTTTACTGGGGATAGTTGTTTGTATAGTGGTGAGTGTGTTGTGGATTTAACCTTGAGAGGAAGGAGTAAGAGTGAAAACGTGTGTCTGGTCTGCACCAGTGGCGTAGATGGTGTTCTATAAGTTACGATTTATCCACACACTATTGTGATGATGAATGTCTGCGATTTTTACCTTCAGTGTTTGTAATTTCTTTCCCCCATTTTTGGTATTGTTTTTACCAGCAGCGACATTTTTGTATATTTAGGATGATACGCCGGCATCGCTATTCTCGCGCATAAGACTCGTACGTTAGTATTTAACCTTTCTTCCTTTGTTTTCTTTCTTCTTAAGTCATTCTAATTGTATTTGTTACGCTGAATTATACTCTTATATCTTCATTCAACTTGGAAATCTTCAGGATGTGGCGGATCATTGGAAATTGCCCATCGTGCAATGGGGATTATTGAATGGGAATATCAGGATCTCCGAAAGGCTCTGAAGCCCGAATATCACTTCTGTCGAATCGGTTTTCTTGTTTTTTCTCCACCTTGATATTTAAACCTCTACTTCTCTCCTTCTAAGGAAAGAACAATCCTCACTTGCACCCGCGCCGTTATCTTTCACTGATATAACTAAACGATTCTGTTGTATGAATCTGTATACCTAGGTACAAATTTACGGCGGATGAATGAGAAAAGTCATGTGCTTTCGATTGTTTCCAGATAAATTTCTTTCTTAATTGAAAGATGCTCCTGTTGATCGCATGAGAAATGATGTCAATATCTGCTTTTGAAAAAGGGAAATTTGCCGAAAGGGCTTTTAGGGCACAAAATAGACCATAATGAGGATCGAAGTTAAAAAAGCGTTACTAAAAGCAGACCCTGGGATGGCAGAAAGAGGGTGCGAGAAAAAAAAATAAAAAGGGCCGGCAAAATTTGAAGACAATAAAGAGCAGTAGGATGAGGGATTCATCGACGGAGAGGTTGAAATTACATTACTGAAAACATACACTGACTCTTAACATCTTGAAGACTACATAAACTAAATCAAAAATCGGCCAACAAGTGTCCAAGCCTCAAAAGGGAGAACACGAGACAAATGTGCGTGCCGTGTTCGCAAAATCAAAGCACAAACTTTTGCAAAACCTACACCATCACAGGGGCTTCAATCTTTGTCAGTCAGGCCACAAATATCTAGTCAATTGACTCGGCTGCTGGCGAGGAGCTCTTCGGTCTACACCAGCCAGCCAACGATCCAATTACCAAACCACCATCTCTATCCAACCTTGTGTTAGTCGTTAACCTTGCAGATCAATCGGCAGGCATTCCAACCACGACAAATCATTCATCGCATTATCGCGTGGTCCATCAGTATATTCATCCCTCCCAGGGGGAAACAGGGAATCCAACTTCTCCAACGTCATCAAACAAACTTTCGCGCGAGGCCAAATAATGGTATATTTCCTCATCAACTCAATACTCCTCCATGCTCCTTCGCTAATAACTTGCATCCCTCCAAGGTCGTCAATTACGCCCTTAGGGCACCTGCGAGCAGCAATGAAAACCTGCGCACATGCAAACACATATCCTGTAGTCTCCCAAACCGCTGGTATGGAGAGGGTGTCATACCCATTTATGACATCTGTACCACGACTCTCGACTTCGTCGATAATATTGATTATCTCCGCTGCGGCGAGAATGCATTTTACCGCGCTTTCATGAGCGATTATGTGAGTCAGCGGTATCTCTATTTTATCTATAGCTAACCCTCGCCGTGATGGTTGGGAGGTGGGCTTTTGCATTTGTGAGCGCGCGTCAATGTCCGGTGAAGTGGCCGCAACTATGGCCAATAGCGGGCGCCAGAGGAGGAGACGCATGTGTAGATAGCGGATACGGAGGATGTTGTGTTGTCGCTTCGCTAGGAGGTAGTTCAATGAGTTGACGTTGGTGTCTGGGTGTAGAAAAGGCGGCAATCCAGCTTGCCAGTTGGCGAGGGATTGATCGACAGTTATGAGTAGTTGGGGATCGAAGGCATCAATCTTCTTGCGTGCGCCGGAGTTACTAGTTGATCGGAGTTCTTCTTGGATCAGAATGATGTCATTGTATCGATTGTAGAGGCGCGTCGAGTTGTTAAAGAATTCTATGATTGAGGGACGATCAACTGTCGCGTTTCGGTCCGCTGAGTCATTGAACGAGAGGCGGTCGATGTAGTCCCGATCACCGGGAATAGGAAGAGGGGTTTCAAAAGAATGTTTTGTTAAGGTTGTAATGCCCATTTTCATGGCAATAATCCTGTGTGAAAAAGCTTTAGCAAAATTAAGTTCAGGGAAGGTGTGAAGCACGAGCTAGAGTCATGTGTGCCATACCGTTCTAGCATCAATGAACAATGCCAAACTCGTCTAGCTAGCTCCTGGTTGTCCCTCAAAGTCAAATGGTGGCTTCCAGATACAAGATGCAAATGCAGAGACTGGCCAGCACGTATAGCGAGTCCGACAAACCTCCATGCAACAGGTAGATTATTATCCGCAACCAGATATTGGGCTAGGACAAGATAGACCTGAATATGTAAAATTCCTCCTTTTTCAATTCCATTCAGAAATACAAGATTTTGTGCACGTGCGAAGTACTGTTCAGCATCTTTAAGGTCACCTGGGTTGAGTAGCAGGGTAGCTAGGGCAAACACTCCGAAGAGAAAACCAATAAATAAACAATCTTCATCCAAAACTTCTGTTCCTGAGTCCCACAGTTTCACATTTCCCCACAGTTTCTCATAACGGTTAGTGAACGTGTCCCGCTGGAATAACGGTAGATTGACAAACTCCCGCATAAGATAAGTAGAGACCAACTTGTTGGAAACAGTGCGGTGGGGAAGGCGAAGGTCCCTTGAATCAGCAGATAATATTGATGATTTTCCCTTCCGATTTGCCATTTTATCTAATCGCTTTAGCTCTCGATCAGATTGAACTGTGCTTCCGGGTTTTGAGACACCCGTTCTCTGGAACACAGCTTGTCGGACCCGTGAAAGAAAGAAGTTGGCGTCATTCGTTTCATTATCGCCTTCAGAGGGTTCTGGTGACTCTTCTTTGTCATTAACTTCTTCTTCAGATACATCCGAGTCACTAGATTGTTGAGCTTCTAGGGCAATATCCGGATCTTCCGGAGTATGTGGTCGAATATGGTGAGATTGTCGCCTTCTTTCGTAATTACTAAGTGTGCGGATTCTGAAAGGAAAATTTTGATCGCGATGAGCAGACAGCTGGACATCGCTAGGACTGTCCAGCTTTTCATCATCTTGGATGACCGATCCCTCATCATCGCCTTCATGAGACTTGTCCGATTCGGGTGGAGTCTCAGAGATTGCTCCAACGAGCTGGAAGCTAGGGCTGGCACGACGTCGGTGCGCTTGTGAATTTTGCGAGCTGGGGACAGAAATGTCTAGGTTTCCATTAGTGTCTTTGAGAACTCTTGGGAGAGATGTTCGGGGCTGTTTGGATGGGCGTTCATCTGAGGGGGATTCCGGCAGAGACGAACGATGCGGCTCCAGACGTTTCCTATTTCATCTCTCTTAGTTCTCAACATTCGATGAGTTTACAAAATGAATCTTACCGTTGCAAGGGCGGAGCAGAATCATATTCGCATTTCGCTTCTAGACCTCTCTTTTGGCAAGGCCCACATACTAATTGAATTAGTTCTCGTACCGAGTACGTTTTTCAATGATAGAAGACATATTGGAGAAGTACATAACAATTTGGAACCGGAAAAAGGTAAGTATGGCCTGCAATTAACGGGATATAGAGGATAAAAAGTATAATTACCTGGTACTTCCCCAGAGCATCTTCTTTTCGCAGCTCTACACACAAGACAAGCGCTGAAGGCTCGTTTTTTAGTGGCAAGCTGATGAACATTGGGTTTTGCAGCCGCTGGAGACGACTGTGGATATTGACATATGCGATCCTTCTGCAAACATGTACTACAAACTATATGCCGCCCGTAGAAAAGAAGATAAAACTGCATGTCAGCATTCGACCACAGGGACCTCGACCGCTAGAGAAGTTTTGCTGACCTGGCTGGGCCCCATCACAGCGAATATGTTTTAGTTGGCAATTTGAGCATCTCAAGGCCCGGAGCGGCTTGGCCTGGGAGGAATCGCCCAGGGCTGCACTTTCCATAGTCAAGACGGTTGATTCTTTCTCTCCTTTGGTCATCGACGCGTCGCGTTAAAAAATGGCTATTATCTTCATGCCTTAAACAAAAATCGTGAATTATGCGGTTTAAGCAAATGTACAAAACTTTAAGGCATCAAATCTAGATGACCCAGCAGAGTACTGCTGAAGGATTCAGGCGATGTTGTGGGGTGGAGTTGAAAAGTGCTTTGAAGTGAAGTGTTGTTTGCAGCCAAGGGCACGAGCGCCGGAATCGGGCCGGAATACCGGGTTCCGCGTTGCCATACCCAACTAACAGCGCTCTGATGTCCTTATTATTTAGGTCATGCTGAATATTATTGGAATTTTACAGTACGCGCCATACGTCGTTAGGATTAACCTTTGTTCCACTATCATATCTGGATTTTTAAACGTATATTTACTCATTTAATGTTGTAATTGACTATGGGTGTACCATACCGGTATTCTAACTGGTTGGACGGGAGCTGTGTGGTCAATTTAAGCTTATTTTCCAGATCTAACCCAATCCGCTCATCCATTCTGGCCATCTTCGTCCAAAACTGAGGATCAAATCTCTTATTCATTGGTTGCCACTAGAAACTTGCGCTATTTGTTATAAAAAGGTGAATGGAGAGGAAGTTAACACCCCAAATGTACTGTACAAAGAGTATTAGATATTCGACGAACATTTTTCCTCGACGGAATAAAGCCTTCACCCGTCAACTTAATGCCCGTCTAGATTTCAATGCTGCACTGATGATTCTCGACTGTTTCAATATCAGCCCTGCTAGTTCCACCAATGGCTTTGCTAATAGAAGTTCCATAATTTGTAAGCCCGCTTGAATCTCGCGGAAAATCCAGTTTCGTACCTCAATGGTAATAAGGGAGTCCAACCCGTCAGCTCCCAGTGGTTTTGAACGGTCGGACTTCATCATTATTATCGATACTTTTGTACCAAGGGGTCGACCACTATTTTTTTTTAACGGTCATGGACTGCAATGCCCCTAGACCTGTGATGCAGTGGTGTTGGCAGGTGTTCGCCAAATCACCTGTGGTTGCTGCGGCAAGTAGCCTGTGGAGTTCAGTATCATCGATCCAATCAACACTCAACGTGTCCGCAACGTCAGTCTTCCTTTGTTCGTTTTCTGCAAGATACCCAATTCCTTGGACTGGGCCTAAATCAATCGTAGTACAAGGCAAACCCACCGAGTTTCTATTGTGTCCAAAAGCTGACATAAATGTGCCTCCCGCGGCATATGCTGCTTGACCTCGGTTACCAACAAGGCTGGCTATTGAGGAGAGTGTGATGAATAAATCAAGATCGCAGTTTAATCCTAGAAATGCGTGGTGGATTTTCCAGACTCCAGCAACTTTGGGTTTCACGACAGCATCGTATTCGCTATAGCTCATGTGTTCGAACGATGTGTCCTGAATGAAAGTTAGTTGGTTTGAATATGTTGGCAATATTGGGAGATAAGAGGCGTCACTGACACGAAGAACCATTACGCCATATATGACCCCTCGTACCGGTGGAATATGTGGTAGCTTTGATACCAGTTTGCCTTCTACCTCTTCCTTACTACTAACATCACACTGGTATACGACGACTGTCGCTCCGTTAGCAGAAAGTTCCCTGACTGGCATCCCAACTCCTTGATCTTTGCTACCAGTTCGTGAGATGACAATTATACGTTGAGCCCCTTTCTCAGCTAGCCGCGATGTGATATTGCGGCCATGACTCCCGGTCCCGCCAACAATGAGGTAAGAGGCTTCTGGAGAGCACAAGGTACCTGCTTTCTTCCTTGGGCATACCTGTCATGGATACACATTAGCACCTGTAAGCTGTTCTCGAATTGATCAAACTAACCTTGACTAAAGCATTCTTTTCTGTTTCAATCACTATTTTTTGAATACTGCGACCAGCCTGCAAGCAATGGCATGCTTCTTGGAAATTGGATATTGAAAGGCAAGTGATTGGTGATACAGGCTTAGCAGCACCAAGGCCAAACATCTTGAAGCCTCCAGATAGCATCTTTTTCATCAACTGCGGGCGTTTGTTAGCCGGTAAAGTCAAATCCAGAGATGCAAAGCTCACATTGCGGTCGAAATTGGTCATTTCCAGCCTCAAATTCCGCATGATATCCTTCTTACCCATTTCAATAAATAGCCCAAAAGGGGCAATGCGTTCCCAACTCGCCCGTAATGTGTCCCAGCCAGAGAGTTCAATGCTACATCAACACCCGCACCATTCGTCGCTTTGCGAATTCCCTCAGCGAAAGGGGAATCACGACTGAAAAATTTCCGGTTTTCGTCGATATCGTGAGTTTCAATTAGGAACTTCTTTTGACTAACACTACCACCGTTGCAAAGATTTCTGCACTAATCGGTTTGGCCAAGATGACTGCCGCTGCATGAATAAGAATCCGTTCTCCAGACTGCAGTCGTCCAACTTCGAACAAGGAATAGAAGGCTGTGCAGAATGCAATCGGGATGGATGCGGCCACTTTGAGACTCAATTGTCCTGGGATTTTCCAGGCGCTTGTTCCTCGAACACGGGAATAGTTTGCAAAGGCCCCTTTTGAGACAACGCAAACCCGGTCACCAACTTCAAAATCCGCTACCTCATCTCCAACAGCAACTACGATGCCGCTTCATTCATTCCCTAAGTGACCATGCTGAAGTTGACCAATAGCAACCGTAATATCTTTGAAAATTTAGTCCAACAAATCGTACTTCTATTGCTATCTGATGGATCAAGAGTCGAGTGAAAGTATCCCCGCAGTGTATGCAGCAGGAATTTCGCCGCTAGAGTGACCAACCACAGAAACAGGATGCACTCCTCAGGAACACAGAAAGTTTGTCAAGGCTATTTGAAGGGCCGTACAAGCCGGTTGCCAAAGGGATGCTTGTGGGCTGCGACCTATACCACTCTTTTTTGATAACTCATCTTGGAATCGTTAGAAGAATGATAACTAAAAGATTTCAACATGTGGAATCTCATACAAAATCATAGAGAACTTAGAACCTAGATTGGTTAAGCACTGATCCGCCGCTTCCATTGCCGCGGTGAATACTGGATAATTCCCAAATCCAGAATGCGCTCTGTGATCGAAGGGGTAACATTTGCCAACATCGGAGGAAAGTTTAGGCATGATTGTTAGTTAATTTTCTGAGTATGGGTTTCCGATTACATTCACCTCTGCAAAGACATGGATATAAACACGTCTGGCAATATATTTAGATAGCAGCCACCAACTATAGCGCAAGTGGATCCACCTGAACGAATGCTCTGGCATGCTGCATGTAATGCAGTCAAGCTCGACGAACACGCAGTATCCATGGACATGCTTGGTCCTTTGAAATTGAAATGGCATGAAATTCTGTTGGATTGAAGCGACAATGCGCATGCGGTAGCGTTATACCGTGAAATATTTTCACTGTCCTTGAAACTGTTCAAATCGTAGTCTGAAAGCGAGGCGCCCACGAAAATGCCCACCTGTTCACCGGCCAATGATTTTAAAGTAATGCCTCCATTCTCAAGAGCCTCGTAGGTACATTCGAATATCACACGTTGTTCTGGGTCAAGAGACTCAGCCTCATGCTTGGTGAGATTGAAGAAGGGCGCATCGAAGAGCCCGATATCCTCCTTCAGAAAGTAACCGGCCCTTATGTTGAATGTTCCATTTTTGTCAGGGTTGGGATGACATAAGAAGCCGCACTGAACCGGTTCTCAGGTATGGTGGGCCATACGCTGCGGCGACGAGAGCCCAATTCCCAGAGAGTATCAGGGCATGTGGCATCTCCAGGATGCCGACAGGACATGCAACTATGGCCGCTGGCAACAAATTGTCTTCATCACAGTTGCCCATATCAATATCGATTTTCAAATTTGTCGTGGATGCAAAATAGAATATCGGCTAAGAATAAAAAGGCTTTCTATGGGAACTCGGAATGAACAAGTAACGTAGGGCTCCGGGGAAGTAGAATCCGACAGTTGGCTTAACGCGAGTTTTTCAAAGACGAGAAGGGATGGATACATCAGCGAAATATTTCTTGTCCTCGAAGTAAGAAAATCCGCAGAATGTGAAATAAAAAAAATATTGGGCCCTCTATTCTCGCACATTCCACAGACATCACCACTGAGCCGATAGGACACTTCAACCACGGTATCTCGAGTCATTTGGCTCACAAGGCTCATAACCAATTCTGTGGCAATTCCTAGGCCGGGAAACTTTTCGGTACGTGATCTGACTAGCTCCGGCTCGAATTTTTACTAATTATCAGATTTAATCTGAACGATCGGCAGCTAGCTAATACAGTGAAAATCGCTTTCGTCTGCTTTAGGTACGAATGAATATATTGTATAAGCTGGGACGAAGAGATGCATTCGAAGGGCTTACATCGGATAAGCCACCTATGCATCGATAGCATTATTATCAGAAAATATTCTCATTGTTGGGGTGCATGGCAGATCATACCTGGCATTAGGAAATCGTGAAATTGGGCATCCATCCAAACAAACCTACCAGCCAGAAGTTGAATTTGAAATATGAGCTCCCAGCATCAATCAAATAATCAGCTGCATTTTTGAGATATGTTGATTCCGAAAAACAAAACACTTTCATAATGCCTGTGTTGGTATAGTCAGCTACTCGAGAACGCCCCGTGTCACCAATATTCGAAGGATAGCATGCACCAGGCCAGCTTTTATTAAAATTGGTACGTATGTTTAGCCCTATAGGATGCCGTTCGATAAAGCAGCTCAATGGCTTCGCCAATGAAATAAATCCAGTTTCCTATCGCACAATATTAGATCGATTGTGGGTTGCCCAAAGAATGCTCGTGAGCATGGGAACACTCACAGCTCGCTTCCTGTACAGCTATGGAGTGCATAGCAATTATCGAAAGCGTGTCATAAGAAAACTGCGTTCTAATATCCTTCCTCCGTTTACTCTCCTTTTGGCGTTGTAGAATATCTGCACGCGTGACAATGCTAGTATTTTTGATCACAGAAGCTCAGGGAAATAGTTGAAAAAGACGAGACATAGCGCACACTTAAATGAAAGAGCACTTAAGAGTAAGATCTAGCTGCAAATATTCTGCATAATGCTTTGGGAGCTGGAAGGATACTCAAGATTGTTTGGTGTTTGTGAGCAGATGTTCCCTGCCGAGGTACCCCGCCATTGGCCAATGCATCCGCTCCCACGCATAATTAACCAGCGGTTATAAGAAGGGGAGCTTTCGGCAACATTGAGCGAAGGCGGGGCGTAGCAAACTCTGCCAGGTCGAGACATGAAGTCAAGATACGACATACACTTTAAAGGTCGAAGATAGGATATTTTGTTCAATACATGCTCCTCCCTTCTTTTTCTTTAACTTATTTCTAGAAAGCTGCGCCAGCTTATATATATCCAAAGGGGGGATATTAGGTCTAGAAGTTTATGCCAATTAAATCACATTTACTTCGATTCTAGTATTATACAGAATAATCATCTTCATAACCAACAATGCAAGCTGCCAATCGCCTCCGGACTGCGCTTCAAACAGGCAAAGGCGTGTCGTTTGGCGCATGGCAAATGCTTCCAGGCGCCAACCATTCACGGATCATGGCCAGGAGCGGCTTTGATTGGATCTGTGTCGACACGGAGCACGGAAACATTGCAGGTAAATAATGAAGCAGTGAAAACGGCGGATTGATTTTGTTCTCTGATATACGTAACCCCGTACTGCTACGAATTGGCAAGGGGGGAAGCCTCTAGCCTGGCACGAGCTCCTCAGTTATATATATATTGTGCAAATTATTAACTATTGTTGATTCTAGATGACCAAATGCACGAAGCCGTGGCTGCAATTGCCGCTACGGGTGTCAGTCCCGTCGTGCGAATTGCTGCTAACGAGTCGTGGATGGTTAAGCGTATGTATCCCTTTTCTAGAAGGATTCACTTATCACCCAGATCGCACGCAGGTGGTGTGATTGTTAATTCCAAGAATAGGTGCCTTGGACGCAGGAGCCCACGGAATTCTTGTCCCTCTCCTCCACACCGTAGACGATGCAAGGAAACTAGTGGAATCGGCCAAGTTTCCTCCCTTGGGCAGAAGAGGGTTTGGAAGCCCATTTTCCATGGGCTCATTTGGGAATCTTACTCAAACGGACTATTTGCTTCAGGCAAATGAGGCCTTGGTTACAATTGTTCAAATAGAAACCAAGGAGGCTTTTGAAAATGTGAAGTTTGCAGATATTTTTTTAATCAATCACTAAATCATCCTTTGACGGTATTTAAACGCCTGGCAAGCTGACTAGGGTAATTCGAGTGCAACGGATAGGTTGAGGAAATCGCCAAAGTTCCAGGAGTAGACGTGTTGTTGGTTGGTCCGTGGGACCTGGGAAACAATATTAGTCGGCCTGTTATGGGTGATTTCCATCCTGACTTGGTGGCTGCAATTGAAAGAATTCGCAAGGCAGCCGTCGACAACGGTAAGAAGGCTGGAATTTACAGCGCAGATGGCGATTCCGCAAGCAAGTACGCAGAGCAAGGGTTTCACATGGTAGGACGGGGCTTTTATATTCAAAAATTTCTTTATCCTTTTCGGCCTCTTGCATTGGATGCTGACGTTTATATGCAGATATCTGTGATTTCCGACGTCGCTGCTCTTCCTGCCCATCTGTCGAACTCGCTAAATACTGCTCGGGCGGGCTTATAAGGAGGTCAAATGTCCCTTGCGCGAGATATGGTAGACATGCACTTTAATATTTGATGATAGCAACATAATCACACATATTCGTAATTTTTATATCAATTATTCTACCTCCTTTATTGCCTTCTCAACTTCCTGCTCCGTAAATCGGTGAAATAACTTTTTTGGATCTGATAGAGTTTCGCCTCCGTCATTGGATGTAGAAAGGACTCGCTGAACGTGCAGCACAGGTACGTCAAACTCGTAAACGTCCTTCCACCGTTTGTTTTGTGGGGTCATAACATCAATTTCTGAATATGTGAATGGCTTCCTTTCTCGTAGCTTTGCTATGGTGTTTTTTGCCGTATCGCATAGAGAGCAATGGACGCGTGTGAAGAGGGTGAGTTGGGCATTTTGGAATAGCCGGATTGAAGTGCGCATCGTGTCGTGTTTAGGTAGCCCCTCTATAAAATTATATCAGTAATTAGCATGAGTTACATATGAATCAGAGAGCACATACGTGAGCCTTAATTTTCAAGATCAACTTGGGAAATATCGTTGTCTGCTTTGGTGTTGTCCATATTTCATTGTCTGGGGCTCCAGAAGCTTCGATGGTTTTGGGGAGCTAGCGCTGGCATAAGCTTCGTGATGTCGTAGTTAAATAATTCCAGAAGCACTTAACATCCCACCAATGGTTCCAATCTGCAAGCCAAACGGCTACAGGTCATCAACCGGCTCTTATAACGATTGAGGGATCTGTTTACTGGATCATAAAACGCTACCTAAAATATGGCGCAAAAATGTGTCCACAAGGGCTGCGGTAAGGTGTTTACGGACCCTGACGAAGTGTGCGTCTATCATCCTGGGCCGCCTGAATTTCACGAAGGGCACAAAGGTCAGTGTTCATGTCGTCCTGGATTTGGTTTTTACTAGGATGCGATATGAGACAAAACAGCTCAAAATCAAAGGAGAACGCCCCATGAACCGACAAGTGCAGAAATTCCTCGAAGAAGCGCTGGTAGCTGACAGAGATTTGCCGCTACAATACAGGATGGAAATGTTGTAAACCTCGCGTTCTCAGTTTCGACGAATTCCTGGCCATCCCACCGTGCACGACGGGGAAACATTCAACAGTCGATAACGCTCCAGCTCCAGAGCCTAAAAATGATGCCCCCGAGATAGCACCCGACACTACTCCGAAACATATTCCGATTGCCATCGGAAACACTCCAACCACTCTCTCCGCGGCAGGTGCGCATACCCCCAAACCTTCAACGTCTCCTCCTCCAGAATCAGAATCCGATGACCCATCCCTTGCGATTGAGGCTGGTGCGGCATGTCGTCGAAGAGGCTGCAATGGTAAATATTCACCTTCCGTTCCAAGGGATGACGAGAAATGCGAACATCATCCGGGTCTGCCTATTTTTCATGAGGGGAGCAAGGGCTGGAGCTGTTGCAAGCGCAGAGTGTTAGAATTCGATGAATTTATGAAGATAGCTGGCTGTAAGCAAAGGTCGAGGCATTTGTTTATTGGGAAGGCGAAGAAGACGGAGGAGAAGGTTGACAATATTCGGTGAGTTTCAACGAGTGTTTCTTCAGAAACCTATGGTATCGACGACAGATACATCTATACTCCATGTAGTCCCTTTATTCCTCTTGACGTGATATACCTTCATAAAATTCGGCCCGGCTTGCTAACTGCGCTTCGCCTTTACTTTGAAGGACCGATTTCTACCAAACCGCTACCTCCATCATGGCCACCCTCTACCTCAAGAAGATCGACAAAGCCAATGCGAAAGTCAACTTCACCTCGCCTACTACAATAGAATTGGATCTCCCGACCTCTGATAACAAGCGCTTCAAGGAAACCCTCATCCTCTACGCACCAATCGATACAGAGAAGTCCAGTTTCCAGATCATGGGCACGAAGATGGATTTGAACCTAGCGAAGGCGGACGGGACGAGTTGGCCGGTCCTGCGAAAAGATGATAAACATACCGGGGAGATCATTCAGACTGGACGGGCGAAGAAGGCTTGAAGTAGTATAAAAGGACGGTTGACGCAGCGGTAGTTTGTGTTTGAATATTTTTAGATAATGACATACGTGGATATGACGATAGGAAATCATTTAGGCGCGCATTTCATGGCCGCTGGCTGAATTAATTGAGGGGTTTTGTGAAGGGCGTAGGTTTCTGATTTTTTTTTTTTTGGGAGGAAACAAGTTAATTGATTGGAAAACTGTATCCTCAAGTGGATTCATGGAGCATCTGTCCAGCACTCGGGGGACGGAGACGATGTGAGTTTGCAAGATGCAGCTGAATTTTACGAGGCATAAAAGTGATAGGAATAATCCAATACGAATTACTCGGGATAAAATAGCATGCCGTTCTCCCTTATGTTTTTACACAGCATACGGAAATTACAATGCAAAATCCTAGCCCGACGGACACAAGCGTGGTACCAATACCGGCCATGATAAACAACAGAGAATGGCCATGATATGTCACGCCTCCTCCACAGCTAAAGCCCACAGGAAAATAAGCCCAGCCATAAAAGTTAATTTGGGAAAAAGGACGACGTAGAAATTGGTCTCCAGAGCCGGGAACGGAAGGAAACCCATTTCTCACAAAACAACACACAAATAAAAGTGGTGTAAGGACGGATAACCCTCAGCATGCCGCGTATTGCGGAGCTCTAGTTTTGAAATTTACATGGCTATGTAAACCTCTACTGATGATGGGGAAAAGAAGGAAATAGACCAAAAACAATCGAAGTGAGCGACAAGCTTTTATAATAGGAATCATGTGACATGGTGTATGAAAAGTGCACCAAGCCCTAACGCTAGGCTGTTTTGGTTGAACTTCTAACCTTACTTCAAACCTTATCAACATCAACACAACGGGGCAACGTTTTATCGGCTCGGAAAAGCGCGAGCCCTCCTTCGGGTCCCCAAAACAGTTTCACGAGCAAAACAGAGCTGCACGTAATGAGACTAGGAAATAGTAATCGGTTGCTGATGGTGTTGGAAGGTTGATTCATTGTAATTATCAAGCAGGCCAGGCGCTGCTTAAGGAGGGGTGGTCACGTGGCATTAAAGCGAGCGGGATGTCAACCAATCTTGCCTTTTCGTCTTGCCTTTCCTTCCCGCTCTCAGGGTGGCTACAGCCTATTATCAGTGAGGCAGGAGACCGATGTGCTGCAAATGCGTCTTTATGGTATGTGTGTATATAAATTGCAAATCAACGATGCCTTTCGGATGCCCTTGCTGACGTTTGACATGTAATGGCGGGGTGACACGAGCATGCAAACAATTCACCGAAATGATATATTGAACGTAGTATGTACCACTTGATCAGAGCCGCTTTTCTGATCGTAGGACTTGGCTGTAGTCTGAGATGTAACTCTAATAAACCTGGTAAGCCTACAATGCAATCCTGGCAGCACCACGTCCGTAGTGTGGGATTCCCGTGGGCGTGAGGGCTAGTCGGATTGCGCGTATCCTGCGGTACTACGGAGAATTTTAATCCCGGAGGTATCTTAGAGCTCCAGATGAGCACGAGACCAATTTCCCCAACAACTTCCAATTTCACTCGCTCTCTGCTCAATTTGACCCTATCCCCTCCCAACAAATTCTGCCTCTCCGGTATGTGTCCAGCAATCTGCAAAAATTGTCCTCCCTTTGCCGTATTCTGATTTCCTGATACTCGCGAACAAGACTGGCCACGCGTGTCTCCACTCTTTCAGGAACAGCGATCCACTCGCTGGCACCTTCACAAAGCGCCCCTTGAGGATCTCCAGCTTTTCTGTCTTGATGAAGAACGGTTGGACTTTCTAAGCAAATCTACAAAACTGCGACTGACCTTTTAGACTGTCTTTCTATCCTATCGTCAACTGACACCGAGTGTACTTTCATTATAGAGAAACCCTTTCAAATGGGTTCCAGAAACGAAGGCCATGCATCCCTGCGATACATCCCGTTATCATACAATCAAGCTGATTCTCAAGCCTCAGCTCTGAGGCTTGTGTTGACGTTAAACCCGCACTGGGAACATTCAGAAGGAGATATTGAGTTTATTAGATTTACGGATGGAATAACCAATACCGTATGTAATCGACAGTTGCTGCATTGAATGGAAAACCATGTGCTTATTATACCTGGCGTTGTGATATAGCTACTGAAAATTATAAAAAGGGTGCCAGGCCTTTCCGATGAACAAGTCGATAATGATGCAGTCTTGATGAGAGCCTATGGAAACCACACTGAAATATTGATTGACCGCGAGCGTGCGTAGCCTCCAAAATATCAGTTAGAAATTCCGCACTAAAAATTATTCTGTAAGCAGGGGAAACCAGATCTCATGCTCTCCTTGCTGAGCGTGGCCTCGCTCCGCCACTCCTTGCCAGGTTTCAGAATGGTCTCCTTTACCGCTTCATTCGTGGAAAGGTAACTTCGCCAGATGACCTTAACAACCCACGTATATTCAAGGCGATAGCCCGACGACTTGCTCAATGGCATGCAGTACTACCAATCAACGAGATTTCTCCTACGTCATCGCCCCAAGAAAGGCAGGAGACAACTTCTCCGGCCCGCCCAACTCTTACGCCCACAGCCTCAACAGAGGTGGATGATATAACCCCTGTAAAGATTCGACATGCAGGAACCAGTTTCTGGTCCGTTTTGCAGAAGTGGATTCTTGCCTTACCAGTGAGTACAGAGCAGGAGCGCTTGAGGCGGAGGAAGCTTCAAAAGGAATTTGAAAGAATAGTTGCAGAGTTCGATGATGATAAAGGACTTGGCAAGGGCGGGGTACTTCTTCAAACATACCCTCTCCAATACCTTCTAAGACGCTGATGCAATATTGTAGCTTGTATTTGCCCACTGCGACCTTTTGAGCGCCAATGTCATCGTTTTACCGCGCGGCGTCGACTCAACTCCCGCTAATGCAACTGAGGATGAAACTGTGAACTTCATCGACTATGAATACGCCACGCCATCACCAGCGGCATTTGATATTGCGAACCATTTCGCAGAATGGGCCGGTTATGATTGCGATTTCAACAAGATACCGACGCAGTCCGTTCGGAAGGAATTCCTCACTGAATACGTCAAGAGCTACGCTGAACATTCTACATTATCTGGAGCTAATCAAAAGGACGTAGTTGAGAAATTGTTTAAAGATGTTGATCGATTCCGTGGAATTCCTGGCTTCTATTGGTATGGAACGAAGTATTTCATTGCTTTTAGCTCAAAATTGAGGACGATAACTAATATTCAAAATCAACAGGGGTGTATGGGCGCTAATTCAAGCGACAATTTCCCAGATCGATTTCGACTATGCGTCTTATGCTGAGTTGCGGCTGGGTGAATATTGGGCCTGGCGTCGTGAGATTGATGGAACACGTTCACAAGCAGGCGAAGAAATGCCCTTACGAGAGCGACGGTGGGCACAAGAGGCATAGATGAGCTCATTTATCAATTAAGTGATTCGTCTGCGATCTCTTTCCTGCTAACCAAGAATTATAATTAGTTGATTTCGTTTTGCTTTGACTTCAGCCAACAGCATGTTGGCCCTCCTATCATCCTATTCTCATTTTAAAGCCGCGTTCTTTATGTTTGTTCCAATCGCACCCTTTACAGCAACATACACCTTAAAGGTATTATCCCCATTATGTTCTGTTACTCGCGAACGACATCGGTATTCACCTGAGGCTGTGTTTGCCCAAAACATAAGCGATTATATCAAGAAACAGGATGCTGCAGAAGCGCACTGTTTAAACCCGGGAGCCTGCGCGTTAGATTAGGGAACTAGAAATGATGTTATTTGCCTTCAACGATCAACTCCACAACGAAGGATATGACTTTAAATTCATCTCATGCACTGGGTTCTGTTTTGCGCTCTTTAGGTATATCAATACAGTATTATATTTTCAGCTTCTTGTGCCGCGTAAATGGTTGTGACTAGATAGATGCATTGAGATTTTGCGAGATATGAACGGGGATAACACGGTATGTGGCAATATATATATTTCAACCACCCCACCGCACGGTCTATGATGAAACAAAATCATCAACACATTGGTTGCAGTGTCAGCTGTATTCAACCATGGTAGTAAACTAACTTCGTCCAGGACTCGGCCCTTCTCGCATGCTCAACCCCCGGTCTGCAAGTCGTCCTCGAGAACAGCTCTAAGGAGACCCAGCCTTCAAACCCAAGTTCAAAGAAAGCCTGAGAATACCCAGAATAGGAAGATACCCACCCAGATCCTCTTCAAACGCAAAATGCGTGCATTTCGTGACCAAGAGATCCGACTCGGCTGCCCGAGACATGCTATTCATGACCACTAACCAACGGCCTCTTCGGCCCTTCCGCATCCACAGCGTGTGTTATAAAACTCCCTCCGTATATCAACAGCAGCCACAAACCGTGCCAATGAAAGCCTCAAAGCCGCATCCGCATTAATCACCTTCCCACCCCTTGCCACAGGACCCGCATACACCGGTCAGCCAAGTTTAATGTTTCCTAACAAAATGTCAAAATTCAGGCTATTAACACTCTGCACAGCCTCCCAGAATGCATCCCACGTATCCACATGCGTGCTCCACACGAGAGCCTCGTACACGCACCAAGCATGCGGCGACTCCTGCGGCCTCTGCCCCAAGGCCCTTCATATCCCCATAAATAACATCCTTATCTCCCGTCGTTCGCCTTTCCCATCTCCGGTTCCGGAGCCAAGAAATTCGCCAGCATCTGGATCATATGCCTCTCCATGATCTCCACCAGCTGAAACTACAGCGTTAGCTTCTCATTGAGCAATCTGCGGTGCTCGACACGGCCCAGCAGGCCTTTGCGGAAGAGGATGGGTTGCAGGGTTTCGATTTTTAGATTGTATTTGTCGTATAGGTGGCATATTTCGCGGGCTGCGGGCGGCTGGTTGGATTGGGTGGGCCGGGCATGGTGCTCGGGGTCTTGTAGAAGGATTCTATGCGCTTGAAGGTGTGGTGGGATGCGTGGAGAGTCTTGTGCGAAGATCGTTGGCCCAGGCGCGCGCGGGTGAGGGATCTGGATGAGATGCGGGGTCGGTTTGCCATTTTGATTGTTGATGGCAATAATAACATTGTCTCTCTGGCATTTCCTGCTCGTAGAAGTTCGTCATGTTTTTATTGGATTTAATCAATGATGCCGGTTTTTGGTCTGCCATTCTCTTTTATACGTATTTTTGTGTTTACTTCTTTACTTTTCTTTTCTTTTCTTTTATTTTTACTCGGGGTTCTATATCATTCTTGACATATGACCTCTTCGCCACCATGTTTATTCCCACCATTCTCTGGCGATCGATCCAGTGAAATTATACATATTTTCAATGGCTTTGACGAAGCAATTATGCACTATGCGCTCAGAGAAACACTCAAAGGGCAACCTGATGAAGCTGCAACAACTGGATCAATCACAAAACTATCTCTAGAGCAGACCTAGATCGAGCGAAAGTCAAATGATCCATAACAGTGTTAATCTACCTCTACACCTTGGTTTTCACGTGTAATTGTGTCCTTCGTAAAGGTTAAAAAGGAGGGAGAGACCGCGGCATCCACATCATCGGGACTTCGCACCGTTGAGATATGGTGGCGGCGAGAGAATTAAACAATACAGTAAGTGAACGATTATCCGTCTGCATCATGTCAACTCTGTAATCCTCTGTGCGTGGATTGCTCCTTGAGGCTGACGCAACTGGTTGTTCTATATGAGGATTTACCGTCCGGAGGCGTTTCATAACTTGAGGACTAAAATTTGATGGGCCGAGCGATGAAGCCGCAGCCTCTAGGCGGTTGACAAAGTGGCGACCACTTATCGCAGAACAAGGAGAGAAGGAGAAGAGAAAACAAAGCATCTCGATTTTTGCCCATCTGAAGCCCAGTCGCATATATACTACCGAGTAATGTCCGGCATATCATTTCGACTAGGTTATGAACAGTTCGATGGGGTTGGAGTACAGATTAAAAAGAACAAATTATATATATCAAGCAATGTATAATACACGAAGTGAACTAAAAGGAAACAATAATAAACTTCTTGACCAGGATTCGCGCCTTTCTGAGAGATGTATGCATAGCCATAAAACTTAGTCCTCGACGTCAAATTTAACTCATCAAACAAGCTTTTTATCTCAGGAATCCCTTGCAATGTGGCTATGCTAGCAAGTTGTAACTTACCACGGCAGCCTATAGTGACAAATGTGTCAAATGGGTTTTTTTGATGTTTTCCACTGTAATTACTTAATTCCACTTACAGACACTCATTGATAGAAATTTATACTAGAAAGCAATGCACCTTGAATACTATAAACACATTTTAAAACAGTGAATTTATGTCATTGTAGATATTATCACTAGATATTATCACAAGATATTATCGCTAGATATCATTGCTAGATATCATTGCTAGGTATTATTGCGAGATATCATCACTAGATATCATCACTAGATATTATCGCTAGATATCATCGCTAGATATCATCGCTAGATATCATCGCTAGATATCATCGCTAGATATCATTGCTAGGTATTATCGCTAGATATTATCACTAGATATTATCGCTAGATATCATTGCTAGGTATTATCGCTAGATATTATCACTAGATATCATCACTAGATATCATCACTAGATATCATCACTAGATATTATCGCTAGATATCATCGCTAGATATCATCGCTAGATATCATTGCTAGGTATTATCACTAGATATTATCGCTAGATATCATCACTAGATATCATTGCTAGGTATTATTGCGAGATATTATCGCTAGATATCATTGCTAGGTATTATCGCTAGATATTATCACTAGATATCATCACTAGATATCATCACTAGATATCATCACTAGATATTATCGCTAGATATCATCGCTAGATATCATTGCTAGGTATTATTGCGAGATATTATCACAAGATATAGATATCATCGCGAGATATCACTGCTAGTATATATATATACTGTGGTTTCCACACTATGAGCTGGTGGTTGTAGTGTATAGATAATGGGTTCAGTGGCCACATCCACTGTGGGCCAGGATGTATATATATATATCACGATGAGCACAATGATTCAACAAATGATTATGTTGACTTTTTGCTATGAATAATCTAGTTATCATAGTACTAGCTTATTATATTTAGTGATGATATTCATGATGATATCTCGCGATGATATCTATATCTAGTGATGATATCTAGCGATGATATCTAGCGATAATATCTAGCAATGATATCTAGCGATAATATCTTGTGATAATATCTTGCAATAATACCTAGCAATGATATCTAGTGATGATATCTAGCAATGGTATCTAGCGATGCCGATGATGATATCTAGCGATGATATCTAGTGATAATATCTAGTGATGTGGTTCCCCACTATGCTACAGCTGGCGGTTGCAGTGTATCAGTGGTGGGTTCAGTGGCCATGCCCACTGTGGGCCGGGCTACACCACCACACCCATGGGTATATATATCACTATAAGCACAACCATTTAACAAATGGTTATATTGGCTTTTCACTATGGATAATCTAGTGACTATCAGTGCTATCTTATCACAGTGATGATATATATTGAAGATGATATCTAGCAATGCATTGCTTTCTAATAATCAATAAGCTCTATTCAATTACAAATAGAATGAATATGATAGGTGTGTGTACATTGTAACACTAGTATAAAAAACCCATTTGACACATTTGTCACTATAGGCTGCCGTACTTACTAGCGACTTGAGCCGATGCCGAGGCTAAAGTATTTTTCATACGAACTGGTTAACCGACGTAACTAGTGGGGGCTCCGCTGGCAATTGAAATTGAAAAATTAATACATGGGCAGTCACTGTATATTTGAAATTGGAGTGGCTGATCGATGCGGGGATTATGGATGTATCTAGGTGTATATGGAGTGAGTGAACAGAGCGTGTATGGAATTTGGCATTTAAGTCCACTGGCTGTGTTGATGATATCGGCCACTATGTCTTTTCTTTCATCCTGAGAACTTCTCTATGCACACGTTTTAATTTCCATTAGAGAAGAAGGGAGTAATCGGCCCAGTAGACCGGCTCTAGATCAATTCCCACAATTGTCTCCTGGAATGTTATTAGGACTGGGATGACACGATAAAATTCCGACCTCCTTAGCCAGGAGTAGGAACAAAAGAAAAAAAAAGAAAAGCAAATAATCACACATGGTTGATAACCAGTCTCCAAGCTATATGTCCGAGAACAGCATTAGAAACAACGGGCCGGACGCCATAGCTTTGGAAAGATTCAAGTTGTGCGAACTAGCGGAGGGATTGGCAACATATTAGTAGGTTGGAAACACATCTACCCGCCTTCATCTTCGTTCCGACTTCCAAAATTGAACGCCTGGTCAAACAAAAAACGCAAACCAATTAATCGTTCACACCCCACACCCTAGCGGGGCGAGAAACCCTGAATTGGGGAAAAATCTAGGGTCTATCTTCCACTCGGATGCACACTCAAACACGGCCCCGACTGGTTGCGTAGCCCACCATGCCTCCAAGGAGTCCCATCTTGGGATGCGTGTTCATATATGCACCGCATCCACGGCATTACGGCCGATAGCAACCTGGAAGCCACACGGGCCGTGACGAAGATGAAAGCAACCATCACACGGCGCTTCAGAAGTCTACCCGAAATTGCGCTGCAGCAGCCGTTGATATCGGATACTTGCTGCTTCAGCTACCTTTGGGACAAAGGTTGAGGGAGGGCAGGCGTTGGGGGTGGCGATTTGTCCAGAATTGGTACGCAAGGATGGACTGCCGGTTCTCAATGACGGGCGGCTCGCGGCGTTCCCATGGGATGTTCAAGGTAGTGAATGATATGCCGAGTCATTGACGGGGTGGGAGTCACGCCAATGGGCAGAAAAATGACGTGTTGCACTGGCGATATTTGGTTCTGTATGTGGCTTCCTTAGAGTGATCGCAATGTCGTTGATTGTATTTTCCGTGGTTTGAAATAGATTTTCATTGGCAGGTCGCATCAACCCATTTTGTCTTTATCTAGAACATATTGAGATACGGCATTGAGCCATTCAATGGATGCAGATTCCTCGGCCGGTTTTTTTCCTCTTTTTTTTTGTGCCACTTGGCCATCTCATCTCTACGGCTACAAGGGTACATACCATTGGACCGAACTCTAATTTTGTGGCAATGCACGGTACCATGAAGACCTGAAAGCGATACCGAAGAAGTTAACAAAACGGACCAAGGAAGCATTGGGACCCCAGGTGGAATTTTTCCGAGCTCCAAACCTGCGGATGATATGGACAGCCTATTTTCCTCATGATTTTCTGAAGCGATTGGGGAATGGAAAGCCAAGAAACAAACAAAAACCAAAATAAACACAACAAAGCAAAAACAAAACAAAACAAAACAAAGAGTCAAAGGCTTACTATACGAAGTCTATCCTTTGTTCAGGCGGCCTTAATTATTGGAAAATGGTTGCACAGTAGATAATGCAAAACTAACAACATTAATGCTATAATTGAAAATTCAAGTAAAAATGCAACAAGAAAAAATAGCACCCCCCTGCCAAAAAAAAAAAAAAAGAAATTAAAATTAATAAAAAAGGCAATAAGGAAAAGAAAAACGAACCAACCAGCTATGAACAAAAACCAGAAACACCATGAAAAACTAACCATGCAAATCAACGTCAAAAATACAGTCGGGTGGTTCACGTTTTGTCAGTTCCGCCTTTTTTCGCTTTTTGGCAGTTTTGATCTCATCAAGTCTTAGCCCAATCTGTCCAGAACTGGGCCGCATTCTATTACAACAGAAGGGCGATAATGCTTGCGAGGATCACGCCGAGAGCGACTGCACCGACTCGGCTAGCGCCACTTGAACTCCGACCTGGGAGTTGCAAAGTGAATACAGGTGGGAAAGCCTGGGAACCATTGGGATTCAACGTGAAATTGCCACAGTTGATTCGTGTGCCGTTGTATAGGTGGACAACAATGGAACGATTGCCGACAAAGGAGGTCGAGTTAGGATTTGTTGACAGGAAAGGGTCAAAGAATTCAGTTGTCCAAACAGTGCCGTTTCTCACACCGCCGATGTCACCATACTTCCCCGACAAATCACCACTTTGGCAGGTCACCAGGTCTGTTCGATCACAGGGCGGCGCATCAGCGCGCAGGTTGGGAGAAAGATGGGGCCCAGCCGAGAGGCAGTCCCCACTCGCGTTCACAGGTTGCGCATGAACGTGCCAGGCTAGTGTGCGATTCTTGCGTTAGAAAATTATATAAAACCCATTTTCATCAAGAGGTTAGTTCAGGTTGGTACTAACGGAAGGGACCCTGTTCTGTCTCATTTGGGAAGCCCGAGAACATAGCAGAGATGAGCACGCCCTCTCCACCGGGTCCAGAAGTAATGCTGACATTTCCACGAAGATCGGTGGTGGTTTTGTTCAGCAATTGTGCAGTGTAAGTTACGTTAGGTGGGTTGTTAGTGCTTTGCACGTTAGGGCGGAATCGCGAGCCCTGGGCCATGCTGAGGCCAACACCCAGTGCCGAGCAGGCGAGGAGAGTCGAAAGTCGCATTATGAGATCAGGGTGGGATTGGCTGTATAGATGTAATATCAGTATTAGAACATCCTCAATAAACAACCATTTACGACTTACGTATCGGTAAGGTAGGTGGGGGGTGAAATAAATGCCTGGGGTGCAATAGCGCAGCTGAGAAGATATGCAACTATTGTGGATATATGAGATAGAGAGGAACTAGCGAGAAGAGAGGAAGAATATACCAATGCGGGAAGCGTATTAGGTCGCAGGGGGTTTGGCCCTTTATGAAGACCACAGGCGGCGGATGCTTCTGAAGATTAGCTTTGGATCAGTAAAATAAACTCAGGGTGTCGCCGCCCCCCCGAGTTACCTACATACCCATTGGGATGATTGTTTTCGGGTTTTGTTATTGCTGAACCACACACAGCCTTGTGGGTTAGCAAAGATGTTCCCCCTCTCCCACCCCAAAGTTCAGTCCAGTCTGCAAGTTCATATTACTTTCTTTTTGTTGATCTGCAACACCAATCACACCGATCACACCCCAAGCCCCTTGGAGAATTGCTGATAAAGTGCTGATTATTGATTGTTGTTTCATTCTAACCCACCAGGGTCAAAGAACCCCAGGCCATAAACGGGCACCTTTGCTCCGCAGATTCCACAGCATCGACAGAAACTCTCGAGAAGGCTCAGCCAATAGTACCCACAAACACCCCACATGTTGCCAAAAATAAGCCGCATTTTAGCTTTTCCCTGTGGCTAAGACCTCCAAGGTTACTTCTCAGCGGGGTTTCAACTTTGGCTCACGGCAAACCAACCTGGAATGAACTAATTGGTGCAGAGGGCTTTTCCTGGCCGTACCTTGGCAAGTTGGGGGAAGGGAAGGACAACCTTAAATGCGCTCGAATTCCATCGGAAGCGAGCGGCGAGAAGGAAGATTGGCCACGTGAACCTGCTCACGAAATACACACTACACTCAACGTAGTTTAGTACAGGGTCGTAAGCTCATCCATTAGCGGCCAACAACCCGCCATATACTGAAGTGGAACATTACCTACAGATCTGTCGCGAGTCGGTAGATTTGTTCTGAGGAGCAAAGCAATTTTTACCTCCGGGCGTCAGCTGTCGACGGATCGAGTCTATCCAATAATTGACTGGTGTAATAATTGACCCGGATCAGTCAAAGTCCCGGGAGCAGATCAATCATTACACCGAAGATATTTATTTTCATATACAGACAAGTCCAGGTCTCTCTGAGGATATCTCTATTGTAGCCTGGAGAAGCAGTTTGTTTAACCGCAAACTTCAACCTTGGATGAAGCCTTGAAGTGTCTCCTTTTGTAATTGCTCACAAATTACCCATGAGATTTAAATCCGGTGGAAATGATTATTAAATTATCGCTCTCACGTTCATATCTAAGCTGTCGTCTCAAAATTATTTACAAGTTGTGTGAGCAAAGCCGTATTCTCCGATCTCAGACACGCATGCTCCGTAAAGCTTCCGAAGTATCTAAAAGTGAAGTATGGTATCAGCATGTGTAATGGAAGTTGTTTACTCAACCCTTACAACAGCTTCTCAGATTTGTCTCTCTATCAAACTTCTACAGCGTAGTGCTTCTAGATTGCTACTCAAATACAGTGTCCAACAGTACAAATATTTCTATAGACTCAAAGTAGAGTTGTTGTAAATGTATAGGCCGTCTTTTCTTTACAACTCATTCTTTAAATATTAAATAGATTTCGATGTTTGAATCCCCTCACCCAGCTAGGGCCGGAGCAAGCGGATCTTTCATTTGGATATACAAAAAATTGGAAAATTGATATGAACAGCTAGATTTATGATAGTTTTGGATCAGGAGGGTTAAAATCATTGGTCCGGACGCTTCATTTTATCATATTTAACATAAGGATAGTTCCCCTGAGCGAATATCCGAGGATAGGTAAATCTATAGTTATTTATGATATTATTTAATCAGCAAATTATAAGATTCAAGCTCATGGCATGTTACTACTGTAGTACCAACTGTAAAATATGTGCTTGATGTGATCTAATAATTGACTAGTTACGGGTATGCTGATCCATCAGTGGGTCTAAGCTTGTGTGGCTGCGGAAGATTTTAGTTGAATTTAACTAATCCCCGAGTGGGTCTGGGTAAAACTTAGAAATAACTACTACGTCGTTAACTAGTTAAGTTAGTTGACCCTCAGGACATTAACTCATCACGAATCTAGCCTCTAACTACTCTTTCATTCCTAGTTTAGCTTCTGTGTGAAGTGGGCATGGATGTGGCTCAACAACAATAGGGTGAAACTAGCTTAGTAGACATGAGTGGAAAGTTTGAACCCTGCCAAGGTTCAAAGCTCCAACCATCTCAAGATAAACAATGATGAATAGAGTTAAATGTTAATTATGGGTATCAATTTATTCAGATGAATGGTTAGTAAAATTATGGCTACCAGTTAGGCAATATGAAGCTTCTCACAGCAACAATGATGAGCAACAGGGGGGTGGAATTGTGTGTTCCAGCACTTCAAACAACAAATAATCATCAGGAATTTGGATAATTGGAAGGTGCTCTGAACATAAGCTAAAACAGCTAAAGCGCTGTTTTGCAATGGGTAGGTTGATATAGTTGGTTATCAAACAGCTCTCTACGTAGCCAACGGACCACTAAATCTCAAACTATTATCTCACAAAGGTCTTGAGGCTTGTTTTTCCTACCGCACTTTAATTTTTTTGAAACAACTAATAGCTATGGTCCTCTAAGACATCGGTGTGAGAATTCATGAACAATTGTTATTGTAGTGGAAATCTGCTCCTCCTGTGTATATCTAAAGAGATCATTGCCATCTGTAGAGGGTGCTTTGTAGATAGATATGTGTAAGAATTATGCTTAACTACTACACTAAAAAGGAGAATTCCCCTAATTGGCAGTGAGAGATCAGCATATAACTCGAATTTTTTAGCCAAGCGGAGAATAAGGCATGTATTGCCAAATTTTAGAAATATAAGAGGCGTTCGTGCCTTTTCTTCACCTGAGAAACACATCTAACTCGTACCAAAATTTACCATTTATTTTAACCCGACTTAAAAAACAACAATCACAACCACGCTAGCCAGCATGCCCGTCGCTCTGCCATGCCGGTTATGGCTCCAATATGTCGAACCGCTCGCTGCGCTTTGCGGGGCATATCTAACATATTTCCGCCCAGCTACTTATCTACAAATGACCCATGCACCACCACCATCATCATTCTCAGGGGCAATACAGGATCCCCCCTAATGTGATCAAATTTGCACTGAAGAAGTTGGCTGCGGCTTTTGGCTTCTTGGGCATGACGGAGGTCCTGGTCTTGAATTCAACGAGGGACTCGAAAGTCTACAGAGCAGTTGTGCTTTCCTTGTTTGCCTGTGACCTCGTTTACATGTCGTCGATACAAGGCATGGGTGCCACTGCCGGGTATTGGATGCAGCCATGGCTTTGGGGTGTTGTTGGTTGGGGAAAATTTTTGGGACAACTTGGATAGGGATTATTGTTCTTGGAATATTCTTGTATGACGTTGTATTTTGATGCTTGGTTGTTAACGTTTTTGGGTTTTCATTTCTATGTATCCTTTACATTTTCTATATAACCTGTGTATGTGCGTGAGAGAGAGAGAGAGAGTATGTGTGAGATTGTAGATTTCAGAATTAAGTAAGGGGATCAATTGTGCCGCGTGCTATGTATTTGTTAGGGCTTTTGACTGGAGACAATCCAGCTTCCTTGGGGAAGTGTATCCTCAGCGTAGAAGGAGTTTCTCCTCTGACTCTATCTCGCAATTGGAGCTATATAATAGTTTGAGGTCAGAAGCTGGCCCCCAAGAGAATCCCTTCATTAAGGTCCGGATGGGGACTTGGAATTTTCGTGGAGAAATTACGTTGTCAAGGAGTTTCGCATGAAGGACATTTCTAATGTGCGAATCGACGGGAGCTGGGTCATGGATTGTATGTCCGAGGATGGAGATGTTTTTGGGCTGCATAGGTTAATGCAGGTGTTGGTATCGAATGAGCAGGTAAGGGTTGTTTGAATAGAAAATGTGATATTTCGTTGCAATATAAAGGGTTGGCCAAAATATATTGCGATATGTAACGCAAAATCCCCCCCCAAAAAATACAATAAAAATAAAAATAAACAAAACGATGCAAATGCTATAGTATCCTCTATCGTTCTGTGCTATTATTTAATTCATGAAACCCCATAAATCCATGTTTATCCTCTCCACACAACGACAAGGCCAGTCCTCAAAGAAGCTCCTCTAACCATGCACCTTTCCTTTTCTCTATAAAGAGCTGTCAGCACCAAATTGTCATATTACTTTCAAGGAAAATCTTACATTCAGGAAAATTGAAGTAACGAAGCCTACAGCGCCAGCCACGTAGACCAGAATATATCTAGACAATTTTTTAGTAATCGACCGGGATATTTGAATGTGTAACGATGAGAGGTGTCTACATACACTTTCTTGATAGCCTCAACGATGACAGTTAAAGACGCCGCTTGGATATTGGCGGGAAGACTCCCCAGGATATCGCCTCTCACTCCAAGAAGAGCAGACTCAATTTCATCGTGGGTGACATTCGGGATGGCTTTGAGTAAACCGTTAAGTGCGTAATTAACAAACACGGCTCCTGATATGGACAAGCCAAATGTGATTCCAAGCAGTTGGGCTATCATTTAGGGCGATACGATATCAGCTCTCCATTCAAACGAGGAAGTACCATCGGTGCAATAAGGCTCATACCTAACATCATAAAGCTAATCGCGTTTGCTGTCATTGAAAGTTCAATTAAAGACTGCATAACAGCATATCCAGCCTGGATGTAACAGCCAGTTCCAATTCCGGCAAGCACCTCGTAACCGTATATATCCCGTGCTGGGGTATTGGCGTCGACACGAGCTAAATACAACTGATAAGAACACAATCCTAGATATAGTCTCTCACAGCAATACTTACAGAAAAGGACGCCACCAACGATGACTAAAGCGCTTCCAGCGACATACCATGGCTGGTAATATCCAAACTTGGACATCAAAGCTCCGTTCACGAGGATTACCACGCTGATAAATATAATTAGCGGTAAGAGTCTGACCGCTGAGTGCATTGGCTCATCACCGCGGACGAAAGCAAAGTATGTTGGGATGTAATATATCGGAATGAACCCTCCAGCGTTGGAAGCCGCCATGCAAATGAAAAGCAAAACTGCTTCCTTCATTTTCAGGAATGAAACAGGGAACATGCGATGCTCTTTCTTGGTCATGAAACAAAGAACTTGTTGAAAACCGAAGACTAAGGTAAGTACGCCAGACAGAACGAAGAGAACGATAATCTGCGGACTGTTCCAATCGTACATAGGACCACCGAAGTTGATCGCCATGATTATGCATGCAAGGACAGCGATGCTGAGTATTCCTCCTAGATAATCAAAGTCGCGGAAACGGGCGCGAATCTTCTGAGATCCACGCGGGTCAAATCCTGGGATGAGAAAGAGGTAGACAGGGGCGAATAGTGCGCCGACGCAGAGGTTGATATAGAAGCCCCATCTCCAGGTAGCACTTGATTCTGCAAAACCACCGCCGATAAGTGGCCCGACGACAGTTCCTGTGCCAAACACAAGTCCACTAAGATTTCCGAATTAGGCGGGAGTTTACTTTTCAACGAGGAGGACATTAACTTACACAAGACCTAGATACATAGGTCGCTCTATGTCATTGGTGTTGATGGAAAGAATATTCATCACACCGAGATACATGCCATTGCCTCCAGCGCCTGCAATCACCCGTCCGACAATGAAGGCGCTTATGTTCGGTGCACCACCGCACAGAGCCGATCCGCCTTGAAACAGGACAACGGAAGCGATATAAAGAAATTTGATGTTGAATAGGCCGTAGAGTTTGCCAAATGGAAGGACCACCGCGACACCGCCAATCATAAAACTACATGCTCAGTGATTAGAATATGGCTCACAACCAAAGCAATTTTCTATGTGTTTCTTTTTCTTTTTCTTTTTTGTTTTGACGACACTTACCCAACCGACAACCATGCAAGCTTATCCGTATTTTGAAAGTCGGCTGCGATCACCTGGAGAAGCAGGACTCAGCCGATAGTCTCTGAACAAGTATGGAGGGAGAAGTTTACAAACCGGGATAACATTGGCAGTAATAGTATTATCTATCGCATAGAGAAATATGCAAGAAAGAGTGCTGGCAACGACCAAAAACCACTAAAGCGGTGTTAGCTAGTGGATTCATAAATTCTACCTGAGCCATTATGTATTTCTCACGGAAATCCCCCTTTTTTTGCGAGTCTCAGGAAGGGGGGATGTGGATGGAGAATTGCCCTCCACATCAATTGTGGGCGCGAGCTTCTCCTCGAGCCCATTCTGTACGAGGTCCGATTCCGACTGTGGGGGAGCCATCATTATTATTGGGATAGAAGATTAACCATAGAACAAGAGGAAGAATCGAGAGAAGTGAAAGTCACAAATTTTCCAAAGCATTTTAAGAAAGAACAAGGGAGAGCTCGAAATCACCTTTTTCAATAAACACGTAAGCTCAGCTTTGTTTGTGAATGGCACGGAGTAAAAGGCTGAATTTTGTGAAATGGATTTCTAATCATCTACCCGGATGTAGATAAAAACAGTGCTCGGATTCAGGGATCGACCAGAGGTTACACCACTTGCCGTGTCAAATGCGATGAGCATGAAGTATATTTGGCACGAAACATCAGCCAGAATTGCAAATTTCTCTTATCCAATAAAATAAAGTTAAGTACGCTGGTTTTTTAAGATCGTAGATGTATTATATATACTCCCTGTATCGTCACACAAAATTAAATGCCGGTTTGGTCAAGGATCCCGGGGATAAGTGGACGCCAAGACGTTAGAACCGAGGGGAGGAAGCCTTGGGGATTGTATCCAGTTATCGGTGGCTGAAATAACAAGGTAATACGGAGACAAATCTCGTACCGAAAATACCAGTGGCTCTCCGCAGTTGTCTCAGAACGCGGGCGATCTCAGATGGTAAGTTTTCAACCCTGCAGAATAGAAGCCTGTATCCCACGAGCCGTATAATGCACGTTAGCTCCATGCTTACACGGGAGGGTCCGGGTAATTAATTAGTCACATTAGAGCCGGAGAGGATTGCGGAGATCAAACCCGTGTTCAGGTATTTTGCAGTTTATATTTAACCCCAGTAGATAGGTAATTTCAGAGTGGTGTAGTTAAAGAGCCAAAATTGTGGTAATTATCCATCCATACTGGGGCACTGTGATGGGCCTTTTGTATAAAAGGGTACTGGTTCGCAAGTTGCCTGTCCTTGTTATTCCCATACTTTCCAAAGCCGTCTCAACATATCGAATTTGCATGCCAGTCTCTAAGCCTGAAAACACCAGTCAGAAGAACCAATGTTGACCAGCATCTTACCCTTCACTGTAAGGTTTTCACAATCGTTCACTTTACAACGATCAGCTAACTTTCAGTATAGCCTGAGGTCGCTGAGGAGGTGAGCGAGTATTGCGTCAAGCACACAAATGGCGTTCCCAAGATGATGGAGGAGGTATGGGACCACACCGCGAAATCATTCAAAGACGCAGATAAGATGTCCTCCCCCATACAGGTAAGCTAAGTTTGAAATAACAAACAAGCTGAGAGTGCAAGGAGAAGTAACAAATGTAAAAAATGTGGCTGACGAATTCCTAGGGCTCCTGGATGATATTCTTAGCTCAAGATCGTAAACCACAGAGAGGTAAGAAACCCAAACATTCCGCTCACCGTACGCCGGGGCCTAATCTCGATATACAGTTCTTGAGATTGGGACGTATTCCGGATACAGCGCTTTGGCCTGGTACGAAGGCACAAAGGCCACCCAGGCAGAAATCATCACTTTGGAGCTCAGCCCAGAGATGATTGCGGCTGCACGAAGTGTTTTTGATAAACACAATGTCAACGACAGAGTGACCTTAATTGAAGGTCCGGCAGCAGAATCGTAAGTTTCCCCCACTCGTCTCGTTTACACTGTATTCAACAATGAAAGGCTATTGAGATATCCCGACCAACCTGCTGACACGCTACAATGGCACAAGGCTCAAAACCTTGGAAGGGACTTTTGATCTCATTTTCGTTGATGCCAACAAGGATGGTTACGGAAGTTATGTCAACACTATTCTCGACCGAAACCTCCTTTCACAGAACGGATTGATTATGTGTGACAATGGTTTGTGTCCAAGTTCAATATAAAAGGTTTTTCGCACGGTTGCTAATATTGCCGTCAGTGTTCGCTCGAGGAATGACGATCTCGACAGCGTCCAATCCAACCCTTCCTGATAGCGTCCGCCCATACTGGACGGAATGTGGTAAGGCATTAAGGCACTTCAACAGTGCCGTCATCGAAGATCCAAGGGTAGATGTGGTGATGCTGCCGGTATTTGATGGCGTGAGTTTTATTAAGCTGAAAGACCAAAAGACGGAGACCGTAACAAATGGGGTCGACCACTAGTAATATGACTGCTAGTTGGCGTCTGCTGCAGACTTGTTGATATTATCAAATTCGGGTCTTATATTTGTCTGTCGTTAGTTGCGATAAAACAAGAAGCAATATTTATTAGGGCTACATTATTCACGTGACTATACTCAAGTTTGTTTGGCCACTAAGGCAAAAGAGCTCGATCATCACGCTGGTAGTAGAGGGGACGAACCAATCCAAACCCCCAGCCCCTTTCCCACATGACCCACACACATATATTAGCTGCCGCTAGCACTAGATAGATCATGATAAACCAACCACGTTCAACCCCTCTTACACTTAAAAACACAGGTAAGCAGCGCTGGGTCAATGAAGTGGACAATAAATCATAAGAACAAAAGCAGCTGGCAAAATAGGAGAGAGAGGCCATTAAACTCTCCTCTTGAACTTTAATTTGAGGCCTTCTTGTTTCACAAACCAACCCGCCTGTATATTCAATTCTGCTTTGGGGTCCTCCAACTCGAAATTGAAGTGACAGACAAATTCTGTAACAAGCTTCCGCATCTCTAAAAGGCTGATGTGCTTTCCAATACACACACGGGGACCGGCGCCAAACTTGAGATCGAATAGGATTTTAGTAAAACAACACGTTACTTCACCAAAAGCAATAAGAGTCGAAAATCACCTACCGCGAACATATTTCTGTTCCTGTCGGCTAACTCTTCCGGGTCACCTTCAAGCCAGCGCTCGGGTCGGAAAACACCGACATCCATGCCAAACACTTGTTTGTTATAATTTATGACCCACGAGTTGACACCAACAACGGTTCCCTTTGGCAAGTATGTGCCACCTAGTGTGAGTCCACCTTCCGGGACGACACGTTCCAATATAAATCCTGTCGGAGGGTGAATGCGCATGGCTTCGTTGATTACAGCCCCACTACCAGAATGAATAAGTCAGCTGTTGATGCTACCTGTTTTCGCTAGACGCGCCCGGCGAACCTACAGGTATGTCAATGTCGTGGTTTCTTTGTAGGTCGCTGGCTTGGACAGTCGACCCTCCTCAACTGCGCTATCCACCTCCCGTTGAAGTTTTCGATACGTCGATGGATTCTTACAAAGGTAGTAGAATACAGCCCTCAAGGTAATTGCCGTCGTATCAGAACCGGCAAGACTAGTATCCGTCATCACTCTGTCGGTAGACTGCTTTGACTGGGGTAATGCTCACATATTGGTAGTTGTAATGGCAACAATCTCCCGAGACGATAGTTTTGAAGGAGACGAGTCGTGAACCTCGAATAAAGATGCAAGTATGTCTTTTCGATCAACCGGATTTTGTCTGCGTTCCTTAACCATGGCGATAGCGAACTTTTTGAGTCGCACTTTCAGCCATCACACCTAATACCAAAACAAAAGCAACAGACGGCAAGGTACAGAGAATAACTGACCTCTTGGATTTTATTCAATTTCTCATAATTGGGAAAAATTAAAGGCAAAATTGGGTTACCCAAGAGAAAGTAATGGGCCGTAGGTATCTGTCCGATCTATACAGGAGTTTAAAGCTTTAGTCTCCCCGGTCAGTGCAAGATTGAAACAACTCGCTTACCAGCGAAACATAGGACAAAAATTGATCAATCGCGGCAATGTTGTTGTCCACATCAACTCCCGTCTCCAAAAACCCAAGGCTCTTGGAGAAGTTAACCTCTCCAAGAACATCGAATGCAAAGAATTGCATCCATGGTCCAATATCGAGGGCCGTTTTGCCATCATTTGAGCGTTCCTCAACCCTTTTCAAAAACAACTCAATACAGCCGTTTACGTATGGTTCTAACTCTGAGAGTGCAGTCATTGAGAAACCCTTGGCTGAAGCTCGTTTCAGCCGCGCATGGTATTCGTTACTCCGCGTCGTGAAAAGGGTGGGCAATTTCTTGCCTTCATAAAGGCCCTCTCCGATGGAATAGAACTCAGACTATTGGACTTGTTACCTGTGATCTATGAAAAGAAGATGGGGAATGCCTCCTGAGTGTTCAGGTGAACTTATATGGGAAGCAAGACATTTCGATCTTACTTTGGGAAAGATATTGGTAAAGTTGTATATCGTCTTCAAGGCCTCGGGATGAGATGCTGATACGTGGTTGGGCCCTATTCGTACTAAAGGGCCATACTTTTCGTGAACCTCGATGTTCTGCCATGCCATATCCTTTTTCAAAACCCTATAGATCTTCCATAGGTTTGAGAAGCTGGCGACAAATGGACCGGGAACATTCCGAAGGCCCGGACTATATCTGGTCCATATACAGCTGATGAAGAAGAGAAACGCCACGAAAATAGAGTAGGTTTGGAGATTATCGAACTGGAAGTTGGGTGCAAAAGCACTGATACCGGAGGCCATGATGGGTCAAATCGCAGTTTGGGCTGATAGTGGAAAAACAATCATGGATTGATATTCTATGTCGAGTGGTGTTTTGTTCACACTCAAGAGCATATCGAGAAGACAGATCTGAAGTTTGACGGCATAGAGAGCTATTTTATTTGGTGTTCTATTTCCATCAAAATTTAAATAATATTTATAGTCCACTCGTATAAATTCCTTGTTGATTCGACCTTTTTGTCTAAGCCGAGCCTCCCTGTAATTCGCAAGAACGGGTACAGTTTAAAACAGGAAGTCAACATTCGAAGTGGGATAGCGATCTATCTGATCACCAGCTAAAGATGGATTTTTTTTTTTTTTTTTAACAGTCAGAGTATTCATTACCTATTCCAAACCCATCTGTAGTATAAATTACCACTAAAAATTAGTTGTAATTATCAAATCATGATGAGCCGGATTAGGATATTTTCGCGTTGTTGCGTATCCATAGAGTGACCAGTAAACTTATTCTTCGGGTTGTACAGCATAAGTTTATATATGCACAGTGGCTGAGTTGTCATAGATGTAAATCAATCCAGATCATGATCTCCGGGACCAACGCGAGACTTCAGAAACAGGAGGTCAGAATTAGGTTCAGGGCCCCGTATAATTTCTTGGCATGATTGTAGCGCAAGGCTTATTTGAACTTCTTGGGACTTCCGGCAGTTTACTGGTGCCGATCCCTCAACCAACAATGACAGAAGAGTTTGGGAGAACAAGTAGATACAGGCGAAATAGTCATGTTCGTACAAATACGTGGAGTTGGTCGGCCTGGCATTCTGATGTCGTTTGTCACAAGGCACATTGCTTGCTTACACGAGGTGGTATTTCCATACAAGAATCCAACATTTACCATCTCTGTGCGGGTTTTTAGCACTGCTGATATAATCATCAGCACTTTGGCAGTGCTAGGCCAAAAGGACCGTAAGACAATTGGCTCCTGGCCAGTTGTGCCTGACACTCCGACTTATAGTGCTGCCCGCATTCTCTATTACAATACTTTTTTTATATTATTGACATTTTTCTGCATAAACGTAACAACACTTCGTTCATAAACAGAATTGAGTAAAAAATGCTTCACTTTCATAGTTGAGCATTAATCAAATAGAATTATTGAGGTTTTTTGAAATGCCAGTTATTTTATATGTAAGATCATGTATATGCACTGTACTTAATCAATTTTTTTTAGTGGTTGTTGTAAACTGTGCAGTGAACAAACTTGCGGTTCACAAAGGCTCCTATAAATAGTTTTGACCCACAATAAAAATTTTAAAGGGATCTTTTGCTTGTGCCATTGGGCGTTGTTTAGTGAGCGAGTGAGCAAGCCACAGGCGTTGATCGCCACTAAAGCTCTCCAAAGGGTTATACCTCTGTAATTGAAAAGCAATACGTAATGCCAGTATAAGTATTTCAATTTAAATTCTTAGTGTGAGCCAAAACCGTTTGCAGCACCATCTGTAAATTGTAATTGTCAATTCCCAGGCCATGCGGAGGAATGAGTAAAAGTAAAAGCCTTGTTATCAGTCAAACCAACACGTATGACGCTACAGCCAACAATTTAGTTAACCCCAGCCTTAATCATATCTTCCAAGCCAAGAATCTCTGGATCCAAGTCAATGCCCACAGCCTTGATCAGCCTGGCGATCATCACATAGAATCCAATCACATAAACAGCCTCAACCAGCTCCGTATAAGTCAACACGCCAAGCAGCTGAGCCATCGTATCTTCCTCGTTTGTGTAAGTCTTCAGCTGCTCATCGACAAATTTCAATATCGCTAACTGCCTCTTCGAGAAAGGGCTCGTGTTGTTTGTGTTGTCTCCGTCAAGTGTGATTTTCCGACATGCCTTGATTGCGCCCATGACTTCCTCACTCATTCCGTGAACTTTTGCCACAGGAGCGTTGACATTCCATTCGTATTCGCATTCTAGGGTTGACGCAATTCGTAGAACTATGAGCTGCCAATCTAGCAACGGCAATGTCCGGGTAGCTTTTCGGAAAAACGCTGAATACACCCCCATTATCGGCGGGAAGAGCCCAGGAGAATGCGACAACAGATAAAAAATATTCCTTTTCATGGGCATTTTTTTCAGAGTAGCCACAACACCTTCAGGAGCCGTTTCCAGATCGACATACGGGATCCTGCATTGAGACGATTTCGTGGCAGACTCGTATAGAAAAACAGTTTTCTCTGTGCCCAAAACGGGGCTTTGCTGTCTCTCTATCGCTGCGCGGATGTTGGTAGCGAGAATGTCTCGTTCACCAGACCAGTTGACAATGTTCAATTTGGGGCTTTTCAATCTGCCATCCGCAAAGAGCTCGGTAAACCACGCATAGAGGTCTTTGATTTCCGAATCAGTGCGCAGAGCAACTTGCTCAGTGCCTCGGAAACACCGAAAAGTTAAACGATTCCAGTAAACCTGTTGATGGGTCAAATTGACAGACGCTGCTGGGCCACCACCGCTCAGCTGGCCGTAATTTACGAAGGTTGCGTGGGCTGAAAGACAGCTTGCGATTTTTTCTCCCGACTGTCCAAACACGGAGTCTAGGCCGAGCATGATACGCTTCCCCTTTAAAATTTCTGCGTTTGGTAATTCCGATTCGTTGAGAACAATGTCGGCTGTAGTGTTCCAGGCTGTTCCCGGCGAACGATCGCGAATAACGGATATCACTTTCACCCCACGCAAATGCGCAAGCTGAGAAATCATCTGCGAAATGGCTCCCAGCCCTGCATTTTGAATAATCCAGTCACCCGGCTTCAGCTGTTTCATATCCTCGAGTAGCAAATAGGCTGGGAGCACACAGGTTTTGAGAATTGCCGCAAAGGTAACGTCCGGCGTGGGGGGAATCACGATCAAATCGTCCGCTATCAATGTTGCATGTGTACGCCATGTCCCTAAACCCAGGGCTTTTGGGATGACAAGATCACTTGGGGTAAGTTTGGTGACATCTTTGCCACACTTCAAAACTCGGCCCACACCGTCAAAGCCCCCGACGTGGTTCCCGTTAAGTTGGAATTTTGGCTTGATGGGATATCCCCCAGCGATAACCAGCAAGTCCAGATGGTTAACTGGTGCAGCAAGGAATTCGATGAGAACCTCATTATCCTTTGGCTCCGGTTCCGGATAATTTTCCAGTAAAAGAGCTTCTGCTGCCTGCCAGCTGGGCTTCGCGAATGTCAAGGCTAAAGGCATAGCTAGGGGATAGAGGATGAATGGCTTATGGCAGTGTCTGAAAATATGAGCCGGCAAGAGGAGTGTCAAAGCAGTTGGATGAGCGTATTGCGTAAAGGAGGAAATAGCAAGGCGAATGTTTTCTTCTCAAATGGGGCTATAATCTTTGCCCATCCAAGTCACAGCAATCGTGTCTTATACACGCAGCTATGAGATAATAGTGTTGAATTGAGCAAATACGTATTCATCCAGCTTGCCAGGCGGGGTATGCTAGTCTATAAAAAGAAAAAGAGTAACATCGGAACACAAGATTTGGCTATCTTGAGAGTGTAACTAGTGGCTGCACTGTAAAATCGGCAAGGAGGGTTCCGTTGTTGTTGCTTAGACCAGGGCTTCCCCAATGGACAGGGCCGTCAGCATGTCCCCTGTGCGGTGTGTTCCAGGCATGCTGGGGTTTAGAATCAACGAGAATGCGAAAAAGCGATGAGCTACTCCGTACAATACCACGCAGTAATCTAAAACGATTTTGGAAATTAAATTGGCCAATTGCCATAAGGACTGGGTTGCAAAAACGATCCCGGTTGAGGTGGTCTGTGGACCCTTAAATTCATCATCACTAACTACTAACTAGTGAGCAGACCCTTATGTAACTATTTGACGAATTCATCATACTAGTGAATACAACCAAGAATTACCGTGGTAATATATTTCATCCGACAATTGGCATCAATTTTTCTCTGTTCCGTCGCTGTTCCGTCGCTTGGTCGCGGCCGAGGATGTTATATTATCACCAGGCATATTATCCTCACTTATGTGAACCTCATTGGTAATGAACTATTTAAACGTCGACTCCTTATCCTACTGTGGCCCTGTCGAGTGCTACTTGCAACTGTACTATTCTTCCATCAGGAAACGGGACAATCAGAGATACTGACCATGATGCCTATATTTAGTGCCATGTGGTCTACCATTGTCTCCGTGGCTATCGTAATATCGACACTGCGGTTAATTTCCCTAAAATGATGAGCAGTCGGCACTGGGAACGGCACGAGTGCATGGCTTTCATGCCGGCGCACAAGAAGCCTTCTCGTGCTAGGAATGCAAATGCCCAAATTTGGCAAGAAACGGAGCCTCTATGGTGTATTCGCGAAAGTTCTGGATATCTAAATGAGACCTCAACTCCGTATCTAGCTCGCTGGAATGTTTAAACTATGCGTGGTTGCCTCGTGGCTAATGTCGGGTGATACCAAACAGCACGAGCTGGCAGGCTCGGATCATATATCTCATCTGACGCCAACAAACACATATACCTGGATATACATACATTTGCAAATATATGTAATAATTTGCTAGGTTTCAATTACCTCGTGTGAGTGGGCCCCTGACTTTCATTTTCCATAGATGCAGAGCTGATGACACCCTACTACGATCCAACGGCCAGGAACCATGTAGGTTGTTCCGAAACGATGGCATTCGACAACAATTTTCTGTCTTTCTTCTTGACCTCTCTTGCAATCAGGGGCTGATCCAGTAACTCAGCCACGGTAGCCGCTTCTCCAGGGCGTAAACCTAGTTGAATTGCTGCTGGTCAACGGCAAGAAGAATACGACCAACCCAAAAATAATGGCAGACTCAGCACAGCAATGTTATTACTCCTAGCGTTGGATATTCCCAGTCGCCCCATGGTGCTGTATAAATACTTCTCCGTAGGTGTGCACTTGATGCGGAATCGCTCGTTATAAACAAGCAAAGCTCAAGTTCAACATAACTAGTTTTCAAAGATTTGGTGCTATTATTAACGAACAAACATACTATTTTGCCTGTTGCTTTTTCCAAATTTGGGAAGATCCCGTTTTGAGAAAAAAGAAAAGATAGAAGAGGATCGACGAGGGTATCTCAAGATGGTAATTTCAGAGTCCCAGGAGGAAATCCAATGTACCGGGCAACAACGCAAATACCTTTCTCAGACGATCACTGGAAATCAGCCAACATACGTTCTGCGCTGGAATACACGCCAACTTTGCCCAAGCATCGATCGGCTTGTATACACTTGGCAAGCTGTTGCTAGCCATAATCCTGTCCTTCGAACATCGATCAAATATTCTGGAACCGACCAAGAGCCCCGCCTCGTTGTTCTCAGGAGGGCTGCTCCAATTCGCATAGAAGGTTTCTCCAATCGTGTCGCATACAAATCCTCCTCGCTGAAGACTGCCGAACTCACTGTTATCCTGAGCGAAACTGGTGTTTCCTTCCGTCTCCGTATCCTCCAGGCGTTAGTTGACCGCAGATCCCTCGCTCTTATCTTTCGAGACTTTGATCTCTTTTATCAAGGTCTATCCTGCGAACCTCACGATCATTTTAAATACTATATCAGTCACATCGCCCAACGCGAGACCCAGAATGCGGAATCGTATTGGCGCAATTTGATGAATGGGTCAGTGACCTCGCTCTCCTACGGTTTCCCAACGAATATCTCTGGAATGAGGAAGACCTTCATCTCCGATCTGCATGAGACCTTGGTGAGATCTATATACGACTTTTTGGGCGTTTATTCTGTGTCGGCGCGAGATTTTGTCCATTCACTATGGTCGCTTGTTCAGTATCGGCATACCGCAGCCACTGATGGCACTACTTTTTTCGCTGTCACCGGTCGAGATACCAGCGTTCCAGGCTATGATACAGTTGTTGGGCCTGCTGAATTATACTATCCGTTAAAGGTAGTGATTGAAAATGATTTATCGCTACTTAGCTGGATTCGAAAGGTTTCCAAAATTGACCAACAGGCTTCGCAGAATGCCTACATAGGATATGACAAAATCCAGGACCAAATCTTACCTCTAAAAGCGCAAGTGTGTATAACTGTATCCGACAGTCTTGATATTATTGAGGAAGGCGACTGTGATATTCGCTTCCCTTTAACAATCAATGTTGATTTTGAGAGACATTTGGTCAATATGCAATATTATTCTGAGACATCAGAAGATCACGATTTACAGGTTATTTTCAACCATTTTATCGCTCTAGTGGAAGAGGCTATTCGAGACCCTAAGACCATTGTGTCGGGCATTGACATTGTACCAAAGGAGGAAAAGGAGTTCCTATTACGGTGCAGCGAGCCCGTTACCCTGCCCGCCACCGGCCTCATCCATGAACTCTTTGAGCGTCAAGCCGAATTGAATCCGCAACACGAATGCCTAAACTTCGAAGGCCAAATGGACTTTACTTATGGGGAGCTCAATAAATTATCCAATCAAGTTGCTCGCCAGCTTGGTTGTGGTCGGGGTGATTACGTACCCGTTTGCATGGACCGTTCACCTGCATTGATCGTCTCTATATTGGCCATCCTAAAAACGGGGGCCGCCTACGTTATTCTGGACCCTGAAAGCCCCGTCGAACGGAATTCCTTCATTGTCACTGACGTTCAGGCACCGTTTGTTATAACAGATCGGATTTCAGCAATCAACTTTGCATATCCTCTGTTGATCGAAACCCTGATAGCGTTGACTCCCCGCTTCGATGGCTCAAATATGGGCGTCTGTCAAGAGGCAACCGACATATGTTATGTGATATATACCTCAGGCTCAACAGGGAAACCAAAAGGTGTTTTGTTAGAGCATAAATCGGCATACACAGGCCTGATAGCGTTCCCAACTCTGCCGAACCTTCGCCAACTTCTTTTCCATAATCCTATTTTCTCTGCCGCACAGCGTTCAATTTTCTCCACATTGAAGCAAGGAGGCTGCTTATGCCTGGCCAAGAAAGAAAATTTGACCGTTCGAATTACTGAGATGATCAATTCCATGCGCGTTAACGTCATAGATGTGACGCCTTCAACGGCGACTCTTATTGACCAAACACGTGTTCCCACTCTCCTTAGAATGACTGTTGCCGGCGAGCTGATCAACCCTGCCCTCCTGCCGGTCTGGATGGACAAACTTGAACTCCTCAATGCATATGGCTTAAGTGAGGTTACACAGATAAACTGGCGCCACGTTATGCACCCTAAGCAAAACCCCCAAAACATTGGCCGTCCTGTCGATTCAACACGCTCCTATGTTCTCGTCCCGGGAACGACACAACTTGCTGCGATACTTGAGCCGGGAGAATTATGTCTTGGTGGGCACCAACTTGCGAGATCATATCTTAACCGTCCTGAGAAAACGCGGGAGTCTTTCATACAAAATCCATTTGGTCCCGGTCGCCTCTATCGGACAGGCGATATGGTTGTCACCCATGCCGATGGCAGTATTGAAATGATTGGTCGTATAGACTTCCAAGTAAAGATCAACGGCCAGCGTGTCGAACCGGGTGAGGTCAACTGCTACATCCAGCAACATCCCGATGTTTTTGATTCGTGGACTGTGTCCGCGACAATAGGAAACCAAAAATCACTCGTCGCAGTTGTGGTGCCCAGAAGCGAAAGAGACTGGTCAACCCTTGTCCAGAGTTTGCAGAAAATACTTCGAGACTGCGTCCCATCATACATGGTTCCTGCATATTGGTGGAAGCGAGATTGTCTGCCACTGAACGTCAACGGCAAGGTTGATGTTTCTCTACTTTGCAGGCTTGTACAGGCGATTCCACCAGAAGAACTGCTCGTCCGTTCAATTGCTCAGAGCCAACATATAAACCAGTGTCAACTCACTCCAATGGAAAGCTCACTAAGGCGGATATGGGCAGAGGTTTTACATTTGCCTGAATCAAGTATAAATTTGGAAGACTCTTTTCTGAATCTCGGCGGTTCTTCTCTCTCTGCCATCGTCGCTGCATCACATGCCAGCAATGAGCTGATCGAAGTAAAAGTTCACGATATCTTGCTTCAAAACAGCCTGCTTGAAGTTGCGAGAACGTGCAGGAGAATCCAAAACCAAATATTACGGGTAGAACCGTTCTCTCTTCTTCCTGAAAGTTACATTGCCCCCAACGGAATTGAAGACGCATGGCCTTCGACCCCATCTCAAGAGCCTTTAATTGCCGATGTAATGCTTGGTGGGACCAAGTATCTCTATGATAGGGTGGTAACGTTGAAAGACACCAGTAATGATGAAGTGAAGGCCGCCCTAAAAAAGCTCCTGGAAGCCGATTCCTTTCTCCGAAGCACATTTACTCCTTACGGAACAACATATCTTCAAACCATTCCCAAGGAAAGCCCTTTGCCATGGCAAGAGCTAGACATGAAACTGGCTGAGTACCTGGAGAAAAGGCCAGTCACCGTCGCCATGGGAGGGCCATTTTTTAAAGTCACTGCACTTTCCACTGGGGAACTAGTTTTTACAATGCACCATGCTCTCTTTGATTTTTGGTCCAGCCGCTTTATATTTGATGATTTGTCCAATTTGATCCGCACACGCCCTCTGGCTAATCGCCCCAAATACAATAAACTTGTCCAATACCTCTCCCAGAAGGACAAAACCTCAAGTCAACAGTACTGGCGCAACTATCTCAAGGATTCCAAAACATCAAGATTGGGACACACCGCAGGCACAAATACTATCACCAAACTGAACTTGAAGACTCCAATCCCTTCAACCAGTAAAACCATAGGGGTATCTACTGGTTCGATCTTGTATGCATCATGGGCACTTGTCCTGTCCCATGTTCTTGGAAGCTCCGAAGTGATTTTCGGTATCACACTATTTGGCCGAGATGTGCCAATTCCAGATGTTCTGCTTATGGAAGGGCCGGCGGTTGTGCAAGTTCCCTTACGGGTTAAGATTTCGAAATCCTCATCCATTGGCAAAGTTGCGAAAGACATCCACACCCAAATAAAATCTGTGGTAGATCATGCGCATTACGGACTGCGAAATATCTTGCTTGCCGCGGGTCAACCAGCTAGTTTATTTGACACCTCTGTTAATTTCTTGGTGAAGCCGCCTTCGTCCGATGCAGACGACACCTTCAACCTTGTTTCTGATGAACAACCTGGACTTACCGATTATATCAAACTCGAGGCACAAGATTCGGACCTTACCAGCATATCTTTATCGTCGACTCTAGATCCCAAGTTCGCACAGCAAATTCTCTCTGGGCTGGCATCTATTGTTGATGCCTTTTTCTTCGATGCAGAGACCCCTGTTAGTTATCTGAGACTGGAAGCAGTCCTGAGTTCCACCTCCCAGAAACACCCCACACTCAAACCCCAGGATACTAATTCTGGATTTGCACATTCGCTTTTTGAGGATATGGTCTCTCGTTTCGGAGATAAAACCGCTTTAGAGGACGAACACGGAAGTGCTGTGTCGTATACGCAGTTGAATCAACGAGCGAATCAATTAGCTAATTTCCTTCGATCCAGAGCAATCCTCCCAGAAGATATCGTTCCTATCTGCTTGGATAAGTCAATTGATATGGTAGTTGCCATACTTGGGATTTTCAAAACTGGTGCAGCATTTTGCGCCTTGGACCCAACAAGCCAACCATCACGAAACCAATTTATCTTGAAGAAAATCGGAGCAAAATTGATCATCACCGATCCTGCCAGCTCTCATTCTTTGGAGTGCTTTCGTTGTGAGCATGTGGTATTGGGCCAACTGGATTCGTTTCAATTCAGTTGCGAAAACGTTGTTGTGCCGACGCTCTCTCCTGAGAGTCTTGCTTATGTGATTTTCACCTCTGGAAGTTCTGGTGACCCAAAAGGAGTTCTTATCACTCACAACAATGCTTTCAATGCCAGCAAAGGAATGATCGAAGCAACGGGAGCGAATGATTCATGGAGATCGCTGTGGGCCCTCAACTATATTTTCGATGGATCATACTTTGACCTTTTTGCAGTTCTTGGCTCTGGTGGCACACTTTGTTTGGTCAGTCAATCCAGAGTATTTTCAAATCTTGCTGGATTCATCAATCAATTCGATGTTACTCACGTTAACGTAACCCCAACAATCGTCAACAAACTCCTCATTCCCTCAGATGTACCTAATTTAAAGGCCCTCGTCGTAGGTGGAGAGCCCCTTGTGCCCGAGATCTTGGAGACCTGGGCACCTCTCCTTCCTGTTTATAATAACTATGGACCGACAGAGGGAACCATCCTAGCGACAACTGCGCTTATAGAGCCAACCAGCACCATCAACGATATTGGCACGGCATTATCTACCTCAATTGTGTCCATCCTTGAGTTTGACTCAAAGGCCCCAGCACCCTTGGGAGAACTGGGTGAGCTCTGTTTGGGTGGTCCACAGGTAGCGCGCGGTTATTTAGATAACCCCGACGCAACTCATGCGGCATTTTTTTCTCAAGATGATGGATCGAGAATATATCGAACTGGCGATGTTGCTCGTCAGCTCTCCGACGGCCGTTTTGAGCTGTTCGGCCGAAGGGACAACCAAGTCAAGGTCAACGGCTACCGGATAGAACTTGGTGAAATTGAGAGTGCCATCCTCAGGACCGGCATGGTGAAGACTTGTGTGGTTCTAGCAGCGAAAGTACACGGCAAGACCCAACTTGTTGCGGTCTGCCAACTGCTTTCTGATTTCCCTGACGATATCGAGGAGAATATCACACCCTTATTGCCGCCTTCAGAAGCACACTCCTTCCAAGATTTGCAAACAAGGCTGGTTACTCTTCCACGTTATATGATCCCGGCCGTCTGGCTTCCTGTTGCGTATCTCCCGCTCCTTCCTTCGGGCAAGACCAACCGAAAGGAGGTATTAAAATTGATCGAATCGATGGAAGATTCTCTGGTGGCAAGTTACCAGGACCCTCAATCTACCTCTGTTAACGGAGAGGCGGATCACTCAGCTCCCGAAACGGACGAGGAACGATTGTTAAAAACTGCTTGGGCTTCCATATTCGGGTGTAACCTTCATTCTTTCGGGACATCCTCCAGTTTCTACTCTCTTGGTGGCGACTCGATTGCGGCCATCAACCTCGTAAGCGAGAGTCGCAAACTTGGATACGAGCTCTCTGTTGCTGATGTTTTAGCATTTCCTTCCATCAAGGAGCAAGCTCGAGTTATCAAGCCTTTACTAACAACAAATGGGAGTCTTCCCTCTTCCCCTCATGTGTATGAAGTTGAAGATGACATATACGACACTTTGCATCGATGTGGTGTTGACCAGGAGGATATTGAAACGATTTACCCCTGCGTCCCGGGTCAGGCTGAGTTTCTGACACAAGGCCATACCGATCACCAATTCTGGCAACTTCAGACAGTGCGACGTGTCCCATCTGACTTCGATGTTCAACGGTGGATCGAGCTGGTGCAGAAACTAACTGCGAAAAATACAATTTTACGTGCCATGTTCATCAAGAGTGTGAAAAAGGATGAGCCTCCAAAATGGGTGCAAGTGATTCTAAAAGAGCCCGTTCTGGATTTGGAGACAATATGTTACGGCACCCTTGAAGAGAGAGAGCGAATTATCGATGCCTTGTGGGATGGTCGTTTCCAAGTGGGAAAGCCCTTCATTCAATACAGAATTTTAAGGTCAACAACGGATGGTACACTAGATTTGTATATCAAAATGGATCATGCCATGTACGACGGCACACTACTTCGGATATTTGACGATCAGTTCATCGCAATGGCGAAGAACGAGGAACCTCCAAAACCAACTGAGTTTACGGAGCTCATAAAATACCACTCAACCAGCAAAACAGGAAAAATGCTCCAGTTCTGGGTGAATTTACTTGACGGAAATAAATTCGACTATCCCACCCAATCACTGGAGCCGAAGGTTGGAGGAATGGCTTTCAGATCCTTTGGAACAGAGGTCAATGACTTCGCTCACGGGACCGGAATCACCGTACCCATCGTCTTCCAAACAGCCTGGGGTTTACTCCTGTCATATCTGAGTAACAGCCTCGATGTCACGTACGATAACCTGCTAACCGGCCGCAACGTCAATCTCGACAATCCTCAGCTGATTAATGGCAACTGTGCCAACTTCCTCCCCTTCCGCACTCGATTCCAAGATACCAAAACCCTCAGGACTCTCCTGCATGATACCCAGGTGCTTTTCTGGGAGACTACCGAAAACGGGATGGTTGGGCTTGCGGATATCTATAAAGCGCTTGGTGTCGATCGGAGCAAACGTGCTGCGAAGACCATGTTCTGCTTCCAACCGTTCGACCCTCCCCCCAAAACGCTTGACGCCCATATGCGTTGGATCGTGATGGGTGTGAGCCAGAATAGGATGTTTTTCAACTACGCCCTCATGTGTGAGGTGTTTAAATCCCCAACAGGCTACAAAACGAAATTCCAGTATGATCCGAAGGTGATTGACGAGAGTGCAGCAGAGAGGGCTGCAGATACGTTTATTTCTATTTTTGATTTCATTTTAGGATGTACGGAGTGTACCAGCGTCGGGAATCTGTATGGCAAATTGAAAATCGATTTTGGCGGCGGGCCCGCTGTGTCATCAGAAGGAACAGAACAAATAATGGACAATCGGAGATGCACGGAGGTAGAGTAACAACATTCATTTATACAACTAGATTTACTAAGGCATCAAATTGGAAAGCAATACATGATTTCTTTTTTCTTTTCTTTTCTTTTCTTTTTCCCTTCTTCTTTTCTTCCTGGAGACTGTCAAGCTCCTGCCCATCACTCAATCCGTGACGGTTATGAGAATTCAGTTGGTACCTAAAAACCCCCCAGCGGAAGTGTACAGATATAGAGAATGAGATATTAAAAGGCGATTTTCGCTTCGCTTTCCCAGATTAATAAATTATTAAACTCGGGACAGGGCATTGAGACGACCCTGCGATATAAGTCCCTAAGTCTAGATGTCAGAGGAAAAGGAGAAATGCAATATACACTGTTGAAGAAAAAGGGAAGAAATTAATAACGGCTGATCTAGTTCGGGCGGGGACGATAAACAGAAGAACAATGGCTTCATAAGATTTGTCAATAAATATTACGCATGTGCGGTTTCTGTGTCCATAGTCTATCGTTCATCATTATCGTAGGAGAGAAGGGTCATATATTTCTCATGCATAAAGAGTCCGCAAATTCCGTAAGATAAATAAAGAAAAACGGTGCAGCTGACGAGGGGAGGGGGTAAACAAACAAGCTAGTCCGTCGAAAATACAAAACATGAGACGTGATGGGGTTAAAGAGATACGTGCCAGCAGCATCGAGGCGAAGAATCAGGGATGGAAATATATGCAAATATATCACAAGAAGAAAAGGATAAAGAAAAAAGTAATACTAAATAAACAAAAAAGATAGAGAAGAGGAAAATTCTGGACTGCATCAACGATCCACACTCTCAACAATCATATCAACGTCCTTGATAGGATGCAACAACATGGGAGGCAAACACATCCTCCCCTCAGTCGCAAGTTCGTATTCCTCTCCACCGACACCATCGACTCTATATCCAAACCAGCGACGCCAGAGATTCGACGAATGGCCAGCAGAATAATACCATGTTGTGCCTCTGAAATTGTGTTCCCGGTCGCCAAAGACAGATATTTTGGAGGCGCCAGTCGCGCCATTGCGGCCCGCATTGAACGTTGATTCAAGATACTTGATAGGCCACCGGCGGTCGATGTATACAGAGTGAGGTGCGTAAACGGCTTTCAAGCCGTGATGGAGAGCCGTTGTGGCGGGCCACATTTCCGAAAACATCGTGTGGCGTTTCATGCTTGTCTCACGGTGCATTGTGGCGAGGAGTTTTCGTGACAATCGCGAGGCGGTGATGATAGCAGCGCGACGCGGGGGCAAACCCTCTGTCTTGTTAAATCCAGTCACATCGTCGCGAAGGAGCCAAGTGGTGCCTTCGGGGTCGAAAATAGGGTTAAATACAATCAAATCGGCATCCTCGCCAACACCCCACTCGTATCTGTCATTTTCGTAGGTGGTGGGGGGTATGCCTTCACCGTCGGTCTCTAAAATGTCCTGTTCGTGTGGTCGCTGCGGGCCCCAGATTGGCTTCTCGCCTTTGAACTCTGATTGCCCATTCGGGCGCTTCTTGTCAAGAGGAGTCGCCCATATGTTATTGGGGCTGCCCGTTCCAATCTCGGTTTGCACACGGACCATTTGACGGAAGTCTTCCCAAGATCCGTGAACGGATGGAATGTAGAATCGTGAACTACGTTCCCAGAGGCCCTTACGTGGTTGTTGTTTCGCCCACTCACTCACTTGATTGAATAAGTGATACCAGTGGCCCGTGTACCGGACATCCATTTCCCAATTCCAGATGAAATCGTATTCCGGGTGCTGGTGGGAAAAGTATTGGACAGGCATGAAGGTGCTCCTATAGACACCATGGACGGGGAGGTCTCGTGCAAATGTCTCTTCCAGGCCGCCATACAACAACCCCATTTGTCTTTCCGACCACAATATGCCCATTCCGCGGAATTCTGGGGGGAGGGCGTTCTCCAACACGCGATTGTAAGTCTCATCGTCGGACCATATTTGCAAGTTGTCATCTTTTACCTGGATAAGGAAAATAACAGTATATTCTCCTCCAGACAGCAATGATACTTCCGAGATTAGTGAACGAAGATTCATAATCGATTCCTCATTATAGTTATAGTCACTCCAGGTTCGGATGATAAGAGCAGATCGTGGAAGAGTTGATGTGCTATTGACAGCTGTAGCTCTTGCAGAATCTTTGTTGTCTTCCGGTGGGGAACTCCCCGTGACCTGGTCTCTGGCGGCCGATGCGCCGGCTTGCATAACCGCGAAGCGATCTATCCTTGGAGGTCCGAGTTTAGGGAATCGATGACTGTTTGCTACAGCACAGTGCTCTTGCGCTTCGGCCCACTTAACGGTCCGGAAATCAACGGCAGGGATTTCGTGCCACACATCATCTATCCCGGATCTGTCACCCTCAAGACCACCACCCGTGCCTCCCGCAGCAATGCCATAGCCTAGGCCATACGGACCAAGACGACCAAATCGTTCAAAGCAAACATCGTCATTTATCCCCAACAGCTTATTAGATCCCATGACAGCATCAGGGAAGCCTTTAGGAATTCCAGAGAAATGGCGTACGGGTGGAATCGACGTTTTCTTATCAGGATCCAAAAAGCAGTCATTCTTGACGCCATACTTCTCAATATAGCTTTCAGAGGTATAATCAGGGTAAGGATTGAAGATCAAGCTTTTCATAGCCCCAGATCTCTTGCCAGACTTCTCCTCCCCCTTTGTAGCATCTGCTAGAGAGTCCATAATCTTCTCCGCCATCCCATCACCAGGATATTCGGGGACATTATCCTGCCTGGGTACAAGTGTCTTTACCCCACCATAATATCTCGTCAGAAAGGGGAAACTTTCCCACAAAGGCGGCAATGGCTTCTGTCCGAGCGAATCTACCTGCACAGGCTTAAATGAGGAACCGGTGATAGTGAACCGGAATAGAAATGCGATGAACAACAGCAAGCTCATAAACACGCCCAAGCATATCCATCGCATAATAGAATGTGGTGGTCTGTAGAACTGGAGTCTCCGCCTCCGTTTCGACGGCAGCATAGGCTTGCCGAGTATGGGATGAGAGGAGATTGGTGAGCCGTAAGGGGAATGGAAATAGGTGCGGGAGTCGTCATCATGGTCCAAAGAGGTATCCCGTGATGAGTACGTATAATAATTCTGTTTCTCTGTGTCTATTTCCAACTTGGAACGCTGTGGAATGTCATCACGGAACTGAGGGCCAGCCACGCGGCGTGTCATTGCCTCAGCAGTGCGGACCATGACATCGACCCAGACGGAGGGGAAGAAAGGGATCAATCGACGTGTTTCAAGGGTGGCATCCAGAGATTCGTCTCAGACGTTTACTCCAAGAAAATTACTGCGGGCTTGCCACCAAAATTAGCCAGCTTCTCATAAATTCTCAAGATAAAGAAATACGATGGAGGACCAGAAGAACACCTACATCAATCAATATCAGGGACATTCGATCAGTGACAATTCAAGAACATGAGATAGATGGCGGAGGGATCTCAGATGTAGATTTTTCCGACATTCCACTTGCCAAATCTTAAGAGAAGCCCAAACCGAACCTTGGAAAGGATAAACCTAAAAATCAATCCCAGAAACCTCGACAACTACTATGTATGGCGTAGTACGTCGGAGGTACCACAAGGGGAGACAGCGGCCAATAGTGGGGAATCAGCCAATCACAAGAGCAGAACCGCTCCTTGGGTGACGCTTGTCATTCCACATCGGGTATGGCGTTCTTTTTCTTGTTTCCACAGCAACCTTGGACGGATGCTTGGCGCTGACTCAACCATATTAACCTGGCTCGCGGTTCCTATTGTGGACTAGCGTACCGCACATCTCTATAACTTGACATCCAATAGGGGAGGGGCATCGCATTGAACGGGTTGAACGTGGTTAGAAAATAGAAAAGCCGCTCTCATCATGGTTAGAATCACCTTACAAATTCAAACAAGGTCCACACAAGTGTGCCGCTGGTTCGTGCGTCGCATACTCATCAGTGGCCGAATGCCAGGATCCCAGCTAGCATGGACCTGGCGATTGAAAGGGGATTGTTTGAACAACCCTCACCTCAACAATCATCAAAGAGGCGGGATGCAAAGAAATCACCGCAGTAGGGCATATGCATCAGCAAAAACATCTGAACTTGAATTTTAATTTTCATTTTCGATTTTGAAACCTGGGGCTTTTGGCGGTATCAGCGTAATTGAGATCAATCGCCTGTATAAATCTGCGGCTCCATTGGACTTGAATAATTCAAGAAACCAACCCTCAGGGATTCCTCGTATATTTTTATTAACTGGTGGCTCCCTAATGTTTTAGTGCTGTGCTAACCACAATATTGAGGGATCGTCATGATTTTTTTATATTTCAATTTATGCAGATTCTTGATGATCAGGAATTGAATTTTTGAATTGCTAAAAATTGAAAATCTATACAGTGTATATAGTATATATCTCATCTCTATCTTTTATTATAAAAAAACCTACAGAAAATCATGGATTGATAATATATTACTCATCCAGTGAGCTCCACCCTCCAATATTTTGGTTACTTAAATATTAGAGGGCCACTAAGGAAACACCGGGGTATCCCATAGTATGTACACCCATGTCCAGTAAATACACCCCCCTTTAATACATCATTACCATGAGCACACGCCCTCTGTTTTACTCCTCCATATCAGCAGGTCACTCTACAAGACGACATTTCTCTGACGACCTGCTCTGTACCCTGCTGCATTCCATTTCATCCGCTGTCAACAATCCCCCGGCCCCTCCAGAACTCAACTGAGGACACGTAAAATTTGGAACCACCGCGAAACCAGAGCAGGTATCTTCCATCAGAGAACCATAGATTTTCCTAAGTCATGTAATGCTCATTAACTAATTTTGTCCTTCTAGATAAGTAGCTGCGGCCCAGGATTAGCAGAAGCGGCCAACATAGTAATGGGCAACCGACCTGCCTCCCTTTGAAGCAACACGCAAACCCCACATACGGCCGACAGCCGCGATGTGGGCGAATGGGCGTAACTTATTTTTGCCGTTCCCCTGAACCGTTTGCACCTCAGGAAGCCTTTGACGAAGCCTCATGTTCCTCAGTCCTGTAGCCAACCATGTGGCCAATCGAAGACTCGAAGAATCGTATCCGCCATCAGAGCCTTTGGTTTCGACGGCAACAAGCTGGAATTCGCATTCAACAAGCTGATCTTCTGTCGGAGATAGACATGCGTCCCACCGCTTGACAATATTGTGTCTACAATTGGCCGATGTCAGTTTCTCCTTGTGAAAAATAAATCGAGAATCTGACCTTTTTGAATGGAATTGAACTATCCCTGGACAGAGGGGCAAGGGAGGGAAGGCCGATTGAGACTGTATGGCTGTATACCCCATTCCATCACTAAATGTTAAACCAGACATGCGTTACAATAGATGGGTCGGCATTTCATAAATTTTTAGGTTATATATTGTCATCCACGGCGTGGCGTCATTTATGCAGGCCTCAAGAAATCGCCTAGCCAATCTAGACCGCCCACTCTCATCAGAGTAACGACACTGAGCCTTCGTTGCTTCGTCCAATGCTTCAGCCGTGGCATTCCACAGATGAGAGCCATGGCTGGAAACCTCAATATCAGATGAGCCGCCGTCTCCCGTTTCACTCGTGAAGTCTATGGGTAAACGTTGTTTCAGCAACTCCCTAGACAGAGGATGGTATTGTCTCGATTAAACCTCGTGAAACAATAACAGCAATTTAGGAACGTAAATAGGGGATATTCTTCCATCCTCCTCTTGTATTCATATCAAGAAAGGTTAGAAGACAGACGTGGAAGAAATTAGCTTTTGGGTGGGGGATGGGGGAGAAAAGAAAAAAAAGTAAAACCATCATCATACCTAGGAGTGGAAAAAATAAAATAATAAGGAGAGAAACAATTGCTCGTTCCAGAGCACCATGCAATTTCATTATAATTTCAAGCTGACAACATCGGTTGACATTCAAAATCTCGATGATTTGCTGATGGTCTGAGTTTCTGTAGGCCACTGCGACAAAGGTCACCAGCGCCATGGACGAACCAATCTAATCTCTCCATTAGTTTTCACTCTGACGCCAAGCTTTCGGTCACAGGTTGTTCGCTCTATATCAAGAGAGAAATACCACATAGATGAAGATATCATCGTGGTAAAGCTCTCGATAAGCAACAGCTGCAGACCAGGTGTGTGCACCAGCTACAGAGTAAACGGCGTAAGACTGGTTACATAGATGAACCAGGGCAAAGAAGTTCCCTTTCCTTGCTCTCACATAAATTTCAACTGTAAGAAGCTATGTAAATTGCATCCATTTTGACATATTGTTGAATGTGTGAAGAATACGTACTACTCGTGTGGGGAGTGCGTCGCGGATCTTCCCACAAATGTGGCTGCATTTAAAAAAGCGGAAGCCCCAGACCCTATCCGGCGTGGGAACGCACGCCAGGGCCAACACGAGCTGAGCCCAATGATTTTATCGAAGATATACACTGAGTAAGTCTCCGTTGGTATGTTCGAGAACACCCGGGCGGGAGCTCCTCATTCTCCGAACCTGCGACGCAGACCACCCTTGCCGAGGATCATAATCCGGGTTAAACTGGTGATATACGTTCAGGGCAAGTGTGCTAGAAACTCGTATTATGTCACTCGGGAGCTCGAAACCTCGGAGCCAGCACGGCCCAGAGCTAGCTTCCCTCAGGCATATGATGATGCAAGCCTGACGATAGCTCCATTTTCTCCGCTGTACGAATGAGCGGCCGCAGCCCATCATAGGTCCCATGAGCAACCAGCTCAGCTCGCCTTGCCTCGAATCCGGTCATTTCCATTTCCCTTTCCTTGGAACATTTTCTATTTTGAACAAATTATCCCCAAATTCATTTTTAGCTGACGGTATTCACCGTGCGAATGTATATACGCCGCTGGAAGCAAGACACACACCCCCTATTCCCGCCGTAAGAGCTATGAGATGTGTTCTCCCCCCAGTGAACCCCGACTGGCCCACCAGTGAATGAATATCCAAGGCCACCAGCTTTCTGGTGAGGAGAGTCGCTTCCGCTGTGTGCTGGTTCGCCGAAAGTTGCATGGCTGCTGCCATATTCATTGGCTCTGGTCCCAGGAACGCACTGTGAAATATTTGCTGCTGTCACTTGAGAATTAACAAAGCCTATAGAACACACAACACCCTAGGTACCACTCACCTCTGCCCTGTTCTATGTGTTCCTATCTTGTTTTCCTGAAGGCCCTCCTCCTATAGGAGACACTCGTTTTTACTCATATCTTTCTCTCCATCCCTGGGCTTCCTCAGACCAAAAGCTTGCTTCATTTAATGCCCATTCAAGACACTCGTTTCCTGCTGCGATTTGTCTTTCTAGTAGCCTAGTGTGCTGCTTGAACTGTGGGCAATAAATAATTTAAGAAAACTCTTTCTCTCCTATTTCCGTTGTGTTGTGAAGCTTGTCACAAAATGGTATGTTTACTTCCCCCAGATTTGCTTTATATGTACTCTACAACCGCATTCAGTGGCTCACATGCATGCAAAACCAGTCTACCGCACACTCCTGGCAAGATCCACTTGTATCTTCCATTCCAATTATCACCCTATTGACCGTCGTCGCGCTCTGCCTGGCCACTTTCGCCCGAAAGGTCCGCAAGGGATACCATGATTTCCTTGCACTTGGGCCTGGCGGAACGCCCTCCACTCCTGCCGGCTATCTTCGCATCTGCGTGTTACGTATCTTTACCTTGCGTAATCCTCTGAACCCTCCGCCCATCCCGTCATACATTCATCCTCAGAGCGGGATTCTGAATGACCTGCCCAAGCGAATCGGTAGTCGCCCAGAAGTCGTTGGGATTGCTCCGCAGCGGCAGATGACTGACCGCGGCCCAAAAGCTATTTATGCCGCATTGACAGCAACAATTAAAGAATTATCCCTCCGCCATCCGGACAGCTTGTTCTTGGGGATCTCCCGCTTCGAAAAGCATAACACCGGTCTCTTCTCCCTACCTCGATGCCAAAGCCATTTGACATGCAACGGGGAAATCTGCCATTCTCACGCGTACGATGGTAGCATGCACCTCACTCTCCACCCTGCAGACGTCAAAACCATTATCGAAAAGGGATGGGGGGAGCGCCACCCCCTTGCTCGAGAAAGCTGGTGGTGGAAATTCCGGTTCGTCCCTCCTACTTTCGTCCTGATCTACTCCCCACGTACCATGGAGGAATTACGCTGCGTGACTCAGATCATCTACGCCGCGTCGTGGTGGATTAGTGGGATTGATTTGCGCAAATTCGACTCGAACAACGGCCTCACTCCAGCAACGTCTCAAGAGCAGCGGCCGCACCAGCAGCACCAGCAGCAGAACCGTGAGACAGAAAGTGACGTTGTGAGAAAAGACCAGGTATGGTCCTCCTCTTCTACTGAGCTTAACGCAATTGCAAGTCAGGATTCAGGAACCACGGCGTGCGAGATGCCTGGGTTTCCCCTCGGATGAACGCAAACTGCACCAACAGCGAAAATGGTATTTCATTTTTCCTCCAAGACTCAGCTCATTAGGAAGAGTATACCGCATCTCACCTAGGGTGTAGACACATGGAAAAATGATAGCTTCTCCTATCATTTAATTCTCAATTGTTGTCTCCATTTCATTCAGGATCACCCTCCCTCTGGAGAGTGGGATGATAACTACTACACGCAAGTTATCAACAAACTCTCTATACCCAAGTGTCACATGCACTTTTGAAAGCAAAAAAAAAAAAAAAAAAAAAAAGTGCCCAATGCTAAGTTGTTAATTCCTTTTATTTTTGTTTCCACTCATGATTGCTCCTTTGTCAGGCAGATACAAGCAAGGTAATGAAACCCACTCCATCTCAGAAAAAGAAGGAAAAGAGAAGAATGGAAGAAATGAAGAACGGAGTTGGAATCCCCTTCTAAGCAGCAACATGAATATTAATGACCACTTCCAAACAATCAACTAGGTAGATTAGAAAAGCAGTTCTACTATTTAACACGGGTGGAAGATGCTCTTTTGTTTTAATATCATTTTCTCTGTTTTCTTTTCCTTTGCAGTGTGTCTTGCAGCACCCTTCATTTATTTCACATCTCCTTTCCCTAAGCTGGAATGTTCTTGCTTTCATATGCAACTGTTAGCTGTGTTGAAACTTTTTGCAAGTTTCTTTCATTCAGGGTGGTCCTCTTTGCAGCTTTTCTTATTTTCCATTTTGTTTTTATTTTAATGATAAATGGGGCGTCCAGAAGGTGTGTTTTAATCATGGGTGATTTTCATTTTTCTTTTGTTAGAGAGTGCATGTTCATTCAAATGAACCATGAAATAATCCTCTCCATGCTTTACAGTCCTACCCTCAAGGCTCTTTCCTTTTCCTTTTTTTTTTTTCTTTTCTTTATTTTCCCCATCTTTCACTCCTTTCCCTTTTAACTTGCTTTTCTTGATGTTCAGTTAATAATATAATGAGGATGAGGGTGGGCATGAGCAATAATGACATCAAAATTGAAATTGAAATTTTAATGGAAAATCTTGAGATGTAACTACTTAAATTTTTCATTGTGATATTATGAAATTGTAAGCACTTGACATGTGGCTAGAGTCAAGAAAGAACAAGATCTCGCATGCCAAAAGATTTTTCCTTTCTTCCTCCTGCGCCGCGCGCCCGCCCTCTCCCCCTCCCCCTAAATATCTTCTATTTTTGCTTTTCTCCAATCGGTCTACTAAATACTCCATTGCTACTGCTATCCAGAAACTTTTCAAATTACACCTTCCTTTCATTTACGTTTACAGAACTCACATGCAAGTGAGGACAAAACTGAGTTCCCAAGGGCACTTAACGCAGGAATAGGAATGTAGAAAGAGAAAGAGTGCAAGTTAAATTGGAGAGGGGATAAAAAGGAAATAATTAAGTGAAGCAGGGTGGGAGAGTGATAGATCGCAGGGCCTGGCTTCTATTGCAAGGAAGGACGAAGATATATATAATCCGCCCTCAAGAAGAGAAAGGGATTGCGACGAGAGCAATATTTCATTCGCAATGTGTGGGCTGAAAGAGTTGAGCCAAACCAAACCAGGTGATGCTTCCCACTCACCCTAAATGCCCTGTTTATCTGTGTGATATGTGTAAAGATGAGAGAGAATTGTTTGCAGAGGCACAAAACGCAGGCATGAGAACATGCCCATGTACTTTTGATGGAGGGATGGGATGAAATGGATAGGGCACAGCAGAGCTACTAACATGACCAAAACATATGCAAGGCCTCAATTGATACAAACAGGACACAGGACACAAATTGCAAGAGGAAACGCAGGGATGGACAAAAGAACAAGCATATGTTCAAAGTTTTTAAACAAAACAGCAGAAAAATAAATGAAAAGAGGGGGAAATAGGCGATGTAGGTAGAATTTAAGATAATATAGTAATTTAAAATAATAAAATAAAAAAGCGAGTTTAACATAATAAAAATTGAACAATGAAAAGAACATGAAAACGAAAGGGAAAAGAAGCGGGCGAAGGGGCGGGGAAAAGCAAAAAGATTTATAGAAGCTGAAGAATTATGCGCGTTGGTGGCATGAAGGGAACATGGGGATGCAAGGGGAAGAAGAGCAAGCAGAGAGAACTAAAAAGGAGAAAAGACGCCAGTACGAAGCAAATATAGGAAAAGGAGCATTTTTTTTCGTTTTGTTTTTATTTGTTTTCTCTTTTTTTAGGAGGCTTTCAAGATCCCTCTCAGAACATGCCAACACACCCTTATGATTTTTTTACCCGCTTGCACCCAATAGAACACACAACGCATATCTTTCCCCAGGTGTATTGAAAGTGTCGACGAGGGAAAGGGGGAAATGAAAGTTAGTGGTTGAAAATGAGGAAGAGGTTGTTTGGTTTATTTCCACATCAATTCATGTTGAACGTTTACTCATGACCCGCCTTCTTCAACGCATTGGCCAACCACTCAAGGCCCTCATAGAGACCATCGCCAGTCGTAGCACATGTGGATTGAATGTACTGAGAAGCAAAAGATGAAGAGTTAGCAGATGATTTAGATTGCGGAAATTATTTGTGAATAGGCGATTCACTTACCCATGCGCGTCGTGTCAAGCTCTGGAGGCCCAACTGTTGGGTGATCTCAGCTGGGCTCATGGCGTTCTATAAAGGAAATCATTCATTAGCATATCTAAGTAGAACAAATATGATCCGAAAATAAAAATTTTAAAAAAAATAAAATAACAATAGAAAAATAATGATAGAAAGAGAGAAAGAAAGAAATCGTAATAGGGTGCGTACCGGGAGATCCTGCTTATTCGCGAAGACCAGGAGCAATGCGTCGCGCAATTCATCTTCGTTGAGCATTCGCTGCAACTCCTCCCGAGCCTCGACAACACGGTCACGATCGTTGCTGTCAACCACGAAAATGATACCCTGGGTATTTTGGAAGTAGTGCCTCCACAGAGGTCGAATCTTGTCCTGTCCACCGACGTCCCACACTGTAAATTGAATGTTCTTATATTCGACAGTCTCGACGTTGAAGCCTGCATATAGTTAGAGTCGAATATCATCAATAAACGAATCGCACTAGGAAATAAAGAGTGGTGGGTTGCCTTTTTTCATTTTAGGCATTGTTTTTGGTTTTCGGTTTCTTTTCCCAAAGAATCATCACGGATGTGGTAAGGGGTGAGGGTTGTTAATCAGTTTCGAGAATCGAGGAACTTACCAATGGTAGGGATGGTTGTAACGATTTCACCAAGTTTCAGCTTGTACAGAATGGTGGTCTTGCCAGCAGCATCAAGACCGACCATGAGAATTCTCATTTCCTTTTTGCCCCATATTCTATCGAACAGTTTCGAAAATGCCATACCCATCTTGGCGGTATTGAGGAGGGGACACGAGGGAAGGGATTGGAGAAAACTACCGCAAGGGGACACGAGAGCAGATGATAGTAAGTTAGCGAAAGCCCTCAAATAGATATTGCAACCACCGCAACAGGCGCTGTGGTTGAATCGGGCTTTTGAGCTTATCGGGGTTAGATAGGCAAAAAGATTGGGCTTGGAGATGGCTGGGCAAAGTGAACAGATAATCGTGCGGCGCAGGGACAATACGTGCTGCCTAACAGGAACGAGGGCTGAACCACGACCAGAGAGGGAAAGGGGACATTGAGACTCACGGGATCTTAAGAGACGGGCGCGGAAAAGAGGCAGGGGGACGAGCTGGAGATGGAACTGGCCAGGAGTCGATGGGGGATGAAGTTGCGGAGGTCCAGCAAAGTGGATGGGATGAATGTGGAATTTTGGCAGCACGAGGAATTCGGCGGTAAGCGTAGCTTTTGTCACCCAGATAACGTGACCTCAGCCCAACAATCACGGGACTTTTTGGGACTGAAGAAAGTATCAAATACTAACAGCGAACTTGGGTCTTGGTGCTTGGGATGAGAATTTACCTGGCTGCTATGATATCTGTTGCGGGAGGTATTGGCCCTGCAAGCTTTTTATTTCCTTAATCGTGTTTGCCTAGTTGCTCTGCTCGCGCCATAGAAAAGGACACATATCCCCCTCCGATCTCAAAAGCCCCGTGGGCTGACTTTGCCTAGGTAACAAGCATGAGGCAGCAGAATTCCTGCAATTCTAATCTTCAAGGAACGATAATATACGAAATAGATAAAAATTACAAAAAATTCCGTCATCCATTGTATAATCATATGTCTTCTTGGCTACAGAAACCACCACTTTCATTATGCAAGGTACGCGATCTGGGGAGATACATGTATCCTTACTCCAACACGGGACCCCGATTTAAAAGAAATCGTGCCAAAATCGGTTCTATACAATCTTCCGCTTCCTCCTTTTCCCAAAGGCCGCCACGGAAGAGCGGTAGAAACTCTTTGCGAAGGACACATAGATAGTCTTGCCCTCAACCGTATCAGCGGCCCATCCATATATCGCAAGAACTAGCGCTGACAGCACTAGGAGCACCGCAAATGCAATCCAATATTGTTTCACCGTGTACACGCCCTGAAGTTCCTCGATCTCCGTTGAGAAATAGGATGTCATTAAAGTGACTGGCAGGAATAAAATGGTTGCCTTGGCTATAAGAATTGTGGTTCTAGTCAGCCTTTCGACTGCCTGCGAATCTTTGACGGCGATTAAATTGAACACCTACAAAATATTGAAAACAAAGAGATTGAATGGCTAAATTAGCGCATTGACCTTCAGGCGGGGAGCGAATCAGGGTTTATAGGGCATACCATAAACGTCATGGATTCTTTCTCGGCCAAACACTCATCAATTTCACTCAAGGCGTACAGCCGAATTCGATCGAGCAGTCTTTCGAAACGGCCAATAGCAGCAGAGCTAAGTTGGATGCCGCCTAACTCGCTCGGATTCATCTCGTCAAATCCGTTAGATTTCCAGGTGTTCCCGCTGCTCAAGAAATCGAAGCCGAAGTTGCTATCACGTTGGTGGTTAGGATGATGAGCGTTTACGGGTTGAGCGTTCCTAATCTCTTCTCGGAGCAAACGCTGCCGCTTGAGCACGCGGTTGACAATCAAATCGTAGCTTTGGTAGATGCGTTTGAGGACTGCGAGCTGTCTTCCTAGTTTGTGCAGGTCGTCAATCAACTGCACCTGCGCTCGCTCGACCATACGCCTGCGCTATATATCCTAAGCGTAAGCTGTCAAGTGAAATGATTGCTATCACGGTGGATGTTGATTAGCTCTACTCACTAGTTGATCGAGCGCAGCGCTATAAGAATGCTCCCTCCCGATAACCAGGCTATAGTTTGCAGGCCAGTTATCGAATAGGTAATAGAATAGCAAGCTGGGCCCTTCCCCGGTTTTAATTGCTGCCGTACCTGTTTCGTTCGGGAAATTCCTCACGTACGTCGTGATGAGTGCATTGCTGTTTTCGCTCGCAATGTGCTGCGAGGATATCGCGGAGAACACTAAGTTGGTATTTCGTCGAATGACCTCGACGGCTTGCTGTCGCTGTGCCGGATTCAAACTAGTTGGACTAGGAAATGGGTTTTCATGAATGGATATCACGGTTCCTGCATTATGAAGAGTCAGTTTCACGAGTATAGGAGCTGCATTAAACTACAAAAAGTGCAGAAACTAAAACAAACCATCGTCACATATCAGGAGCCAAGTCCAGACTCTTTTTCCGTCCGGCCTTCCCGTTGAGTTGCCAAAGTCAACTCCTGAAACCACATGAAGCGAGTTATAACCCAGACAAAGATCTAATCAATCGCCCTCTCAGCATCTGCCACGAGTGGTAAAATCATAATGCTAGGTTGGATGAATAAAACCTGTTTGTTCCATACATTTCTCTCCGTAGTCCACCGACGAAAAATGCCATATCTTATCGACGATTTGGGAAAGCGAAATCATGTTAAATCCCGTCCCAATGATGGGGGAAAGTGCCTCGCCCGCCCTTCGGATACCCTCTAGCGAATATCCTCCCTCAAGATCTACCACGGAAGCTGGTAAAGACTTTCCTCCTGATTCTGAGCCTGGCTCGGGCTCTTCCATGTCTCTGGATGTGAGCTTGGGAGAAACTGCCCGGATATCTTGTGAAGGAGTAACAGGCTTCGAAACCATCATCGCTTGGAGGCGAGCAGAAATTTTGTAGTTGCTAGTTACAGTCTAAGTTGGAGGGAAAATATCAGCACACTGCTCTGTATATTTCATCCCATTTTCTGTTGAAAACAATCCTGATCAGGCTGAACGTACCTGGACTAGCTCCCGTTGGTGTTCGGGTGACCATATATTACTACAATCATATAATTAACCACGGAATCAAATGTACCTTCAAGGTTATTAACCCTACATCCATCTTGTTTCTAAAGATTTGGGTCTCTAAATTTAGCGCATTAGTCTCAGGTCTTTCCTCTCGTGGAGCGCGCCGATTGTTAAATTGGGATAAGAAGCATATAAGATAGACAAAGGACACACATACCTTCGAGCTCAGCAATGCAGCAAAGTCCTCCTCCCCAAGATCAAATGCCGCATGCGCTTCATCGTTCCCGAAATCGACTACGAAGTTCTGTGTTGCTTCGTCTATTAAGCGCCCCCTACATTCTGCAAAATGGATGGCGTTATCAAGATCTCGAAAGGTTTCCCATAACTGTGGCCTGCTGGTGATATTGAAGTAGTAGTCTTTCGCAACCCCTCGGTGTGGAGTGTGATCGTGAGATGTGGTAATAGTGTTTTCTCTATTGTTGTTGGTCGTGTTGGTGATAGGCCCTGTTGTCATATTAATCGTTTGCACATATATAGTACTAGTATTCCCAGGTTCGGCAACGCAGAGCGGTTAATTTTATTCAATCATTTATTAAATGGAGAGGTGTTTATTTAGATACGAATATATACATGACTAGAGAGAAGAGAAGGTGAAAATAAATCCAACAAGGCTGGTCAGGCGCTATGCGCTCGCGACCACTCATAAGGCGCTATCACCGAGCTAACAGACCCTAGAATCTGATTGATCATCATCCGCCATTTACGACGCCACGGCGGCAAGGGATAAACGCATACCAGCATACCTCAAGGGTCGGAATAAGGAACTGTTTCGATATTGCTCTGGTGTCCCTGTCGGATTAAAATCTAGATTTCCTATTGCAGACTAGCGCCCGGCGCTATTTGCCAACCAAATATCAAACCTTGTACTTTATGATCAAGCGTTAAATGCATAAAAAATCTCACCTTGAGCTTTGGCAGCAAGTCCTCTTCTCTAACTCTCCTCTCTTTGAGCCCTCCTAGCAAAGGGATAAAATGATTAAACAACAAGCCATCCATTCCGAGTGCCCCGAACGGCCCTCCTTGAAAATTCTACCTAAAAAACCTGAGTTGCGTTGAATGATCCCGTTGGTAGTTCTAGTATCAATCTTTTTGAGCGCGATGCTTAGCCTGGCAAACGCAGAGTACACACCTCTCCTATGCATATTGACCGGCAAATTTCAGTTACGGCCAGTAACTCATTTATCCCTAAATGTCGTGAGCCCAAGCCATTCAGTTCAGTTACGAATCGCAGACGACTACCACCCATGTTGTATAATAGCATGACAACCGGCAGTATATCTCTATATGTAGAGAAAGAAGCAACCACGAAAGCCTTGCTGAACATGCCGCTTCATCGCATCCACCTAAATTTGAGTTGGGGATATCAACCCCTGGTGAGACCGGTTCATCCCAGGCAATCCACGTGATTTTAAGAGAAAGGACTACTAGTGCTAGCTATGACTCAAGGAAAATCTGGGGAATATAGCTGAGACGTCCGAAGAAATGAGAAAATGGTCACTGAGCAGCCAATTTTGAGAATTCCTTTTATGCTCAATGCGCGAATCGGTACCAGTATCCAAGCCTCGCGAAATGGCCTCACCAACAGCAGTTATCCAAGTCCCTCGAACTCTGCCATCATCATCTGTAGGCTTACTATGCGAGCGATACAAAACTGCCCGCCTCCGAGCACTGAAAGAGACTCCACAGGCATTCTCTTCAACCTACCACAGAGAAGCCGAATACGACGATGCCATCTGGGTTCAACGTCTCCGAAACCCACTCTCCAAAACATTTGTCGCCCTTCGCACCGAAAGAACAGGCGGTACTGAAATTAGTGACATAGAACTACTAGCAGCGAATGAATGGCTTGGGATGATAGTAATCTTTGGACCCAGAGCGCTTCCCGCAGATGGATCTGGCTCCAAAACTCCCTGGAAACCTTTTCTCCCCTCAGTGAACCTTAACGAACCTCCAGACCCCGCAGCAATTGTGGGCTATGAGGCGGCTTACGTCGCCTTTTCCATGTTTGTTCTAATTGATGCAAGGAGGCAAGGGCTCGGACGAAGACTTGTGCAAGCAAGCATCGAGGCTGTGCGGGCGGAAGCTACGTCTATGCATGCAACAAGGGCAAACATAGGTCTCTTCGTGGAAGCGAAGAACCAAGCTGCCCAGAGACTGTATAAAGGGTGTGGGTTTATCTTTCTTCAGGGTGACTCTTCTCTCAATGGTGTTGAAATCAACCAGGTCGCGATGGGAAAGATTGTAAAGCTTCCCGGTGGGGATTCTGCATGATAAATGCCGGGTGTAATTCTTTTTTCTAGATAGGGGAGGTGTTTCCACCTGCTAATTTGATGAGGGTAGAGAAGATCTGCTTAGAAAGGATCGTCGTCCTGGAATTGAATGCGTATAGCCATGAATATTAACCCACGGAATCAAAGTTTGCAAATTAAAATTAGCAATTCTTGTTGAAAAGCTAGTATATCCACTGGACCTGGATCCATTATTGGAGAAACCCTAATGTACTCTCCCCTTTGCAAAAATTAGGGGCTTGACCTCTAGATCTCCGATTGTTATTTCTAACCCCAATCACTCTAATGAGACTGCTGCTGCATGAGACTGCTACTGCGGCAGAGGATATTAAATTTGCTAAACACCACACTCGAGGGAAAAAAATTATTTTCAACTCCTATCAAATCGTTATTATTCTCACCTTGTACAGAGTAGTAATGACTGTAATTATGGTAGCTACTATTCTTCCGAACAATATACCACTTATCTTTATATTCTTCCCCTGTTATTAGCATACATACATACGCCTTACAATGACCGAGCATGTGACAGTAAGGGGGAAAAGATATTGAGAAATTACATATATACCTCGTAAACTGGCCCTTTATCTGAGAAGCCGAACGATTTAAGCTTAATTTATCAAAAATCACAAATACGATCGAATTATCAATCCCCGATCTTCTTCTATTTTTGATCATTAAGTTTCGAAGCTTAGAGCAGAATCAATCTCATATTACGCCACCGTCACCCCTCTGGTATTAGCTAAATATATTCAAAATAACGTTAAACTAAACAACAATGTTAATAAAGAGTAGACAGAAGGAATCAATCACAAAAAAATATTTGGAGACAGGCAATCATGTGATATCATCCCCACTGGTGCCTATGAACTTTCCAAGGTTGGCTTCTGCAAACGTCATCGCTTCAACTTCCGCAGACACCATTAGAACACACCGATATATTCTGCAAGCAAGATATTTTGTTTCGGATCGCTCTATGCTCTCCGGCCATCTACGGTTATCAATTTTGGCTAACGCCTTATGCCGTTAAACCGTTTGACTAAGTAACATTTCTGATCCAAGTGTCTCCTTATCTACTATATTTATAAGGCCATTATCATTGCAATGTCGAATTTTATTCGGAAATACATCTTGGGCGCACCAGAAGTGTCTGCTGCGGTGCCGCGCGAACCCTCAATGCATCCAGCTGCAAGGGCCTCTTCCGACATCCGCACTGAAAGTCTCGATAATAGTATCCCTTACTCCCCTTCCCCAGCTGATGTTGGAGAAGTCCGCGCCTTGCTCAAATCTACCCACCCTGCTCTGCCCACAGAGATTGCAGACATAATCCTCAACTTTGCTGACTATTCTGTGAAGGATGTGGTTACATTTAACCCCTCTGATGTTTACAGGCTCTCTTCGCGTGGTCCAGGGGTGTATGGGTTAATTCTGAAAGGGCCACAGATCAGAGAGTTGAAGCAGTATGGATTAGAGCTGCGGGATCTGAGACTTAAAGCTGTGAGATTTGAGATTGCTAGCCATGATCAAGGATGGGGCGGTGAACCGGGGACGCAAGGTATGCGACATTCCCCCTTCGATGGATTTTGAAAATGATTGGAGGAGTGCACAGTGCTAGAGGCTTTTTTTTTTTTTGATTTGATTTGATTTGACAGGGCAAGGAATCCCCGTTAGGAACATACAACTGCGCGTTCTCATGGTTCGAAGTAACGATACTTCGTCGCCTCGATCATTCCAGCGACCGGGTAGAGCCGACATTAACCCTAGGACCCGACCAGAGGTATGAATCATATATTGATTACTCTAATGCCTACCGAAGATCCGGATGGGATTTCGCGACAGACGACAACGGGGAGATGTTGATATGGCCTCTTCAAAAAAATAAAGTTGCAAGAAGAGAAGCCCAGACTCGTGAAATTGTATGGATGTTAGATGATGACAGTGAAGGGCAGCAACAAGCAGAGCCAGCAGAAGATTCTGGTAGTGGGCCAGGGCGCGGCTTCGTTCGTACGCTTAGATCTGGTGATGTTATTTGTCTTTGGGCTAGAGCCATGGTAAGCTGTTTGTTTCCTGCACTATTCTGTTCCAATATCGATTTGTTACAAAAACTGACGGTATCAGTATCCTGGATGGGCAAACTTGGTGGAGAAAGCAATGATCGAGGTGGCCTACACGGATTAAGCTGGATTCTCAACAGTGTTTCTGTCATTATCGGTCGATGGAACTCCAACCTTTCCGCACTGATAGGGGAAGGGAAGGTGGTATCTGGATGGCAAGACGCGCAACAGTGTGTCCGGCGCGTTTTTTTTTTCTGAATTTGCTCCTCGCAATATTATGATGTGACACACACCTTTTCACCTTTAGGTCCTTGATATGAATTTGGTGGAAGAAAATAATGACCATTATGGCGTCTTATACACTTTTCACTCGTCACGCTCGATTCTTTGTACAGTACCTGAGTAGTTGCGAAGCGGAACTGGATGAGTGGAGGGTCCGCAAAGATTATACGTATTTATCTCCGGGGTTTCCTATTTGTCTGTATATTGAAATAGTATAAATCAATTGGGAGGAAAATGCCAGAACAGTTATTTCAACCTTGGAAGTTGGACATCGAGTAGATCATGTGATTTTAATATGACTTAGCCCTACTCTCACCAAATACGGCTAGACACTATATTGCCCACAACTCTCCCAGTATTTCAGCGAACTTTTGCTGGGGCCCTTCTCCATGATTTGTCCCTCAAGCGCAAATCCTCACCATAAGAATCAACTTTCTTCTGGAAGACTGTCGCCATCATGTCGAAAATCACAGTCGGTACGTTGAAGCTACAGACGAATCATCCTGTGCCCACAGGATAGTATTTTCCCTAAGGACCCGCATGAAAGAAGATCTGGATCTCGGAAGCTAACACCTCATTTTATTCTCACCACAGCCGGAGTGCGCCAAAATGTCCAACAACTCCTCGATTACTCGCTGAATGAGAAGAAGAGAAACTTTCTCGAGACGGTTGAGCTCCAGATAGGCTTGAAGAACTACGATCCTCAGCGTGACAAGCGTTTCTCTGGCACCATCAAGCTGCCATCCGTTCCCCGCCCGGGCATGAGCATCTGGTGTGTTTTCTATGCCCAATACCAGCCTTACGCTAATATCGGCGCATTGGAAACAATAAACCATGTCGAGAACTTAGTGTACTTGATGATATACATATATATACTAATTTAGATGTCAATAGTGTCCTCGGTGACCAGCATGATATTGATCGTGCTAAGCATCTCGGTATCGACTCTATGTCCACTGAGGACTTGAAGAAGCTGAACAAGAACAAGAAGCTCATCAAGAAGTTGGCGCGCAAGTATGATGCATTTGTCGCCTCCGACAGCATCATCAAGATGGTTCCCCGGCTTTTGGGGCCTGGTCTTTCAAAGGGGTTCGGTTTTCTTGTTCTTATCTTTTTCTTTCTTTCTTTCTTTCTTTTTTTTTTAAAAAAAAAAATCCAAAAAATTCCTAATTGACTAATGAATTTTGTGTGTCTTTGCAGCTGGTAAATTCCCAACCCCGGTCTCCCACGCCGAAGATCTCTCCAACAAGATCAACGATGTCAAATCCACCATCAAGTTCCAGCTGAAGAAGGTTCTTTGTCTTGGTGTTGCCGTTGGCAATGTCGGAATGACTGAGGACGAGCTGATCTCCAATATCATGTTGGCCATCAACTACCTTGTCAGTTTGTTGAAGAAGGGATGGCAGAACGTTGGCAGCTTGACGATCAAGGCGTCTATGTCCCCACCCAAGAGATTATATTAGATGCGGCCCTGCTTCTTTATCGCATTTACATCTTCCCTCCTGTTGGGGTTGTGTGGTTCTTGTCTTTCGTCAATCTGGTCAGATTAAGTATACGTAAAATATACATTAACGAAATATAATTGTTCCCAGCCTGAATCACACTCAGTCTTTTCACCGTTGTCAGGAGACGTAGACATCCACACCAATTTTTGCTTAATAATCTAATTCTAAGATAACTAGGTAAAAGACGATAATATATACACGGTATACAATCAGTGTGTTCCAAAATCATGGGAACAAAACACAATTCTAGCTAGCCACCTCCCCCCAAATCACTCCATCCCCTCCATCAAATCCGTCTTATCCAAAATCATCCCCCGCATCCCAATAAATTCTCTCAGGCTCTCCCACTCCTCCCCTTCCTCCTCCCCAATCTTCCTTGGATCCTTAAACCCCCAAGCAACCGCAACTTTATCCATGGCAGCTCGCTCCTCCTCGCGCAACCAGCGCTCCCGCAACGGCATGCCAGGTATCCACACCACGCGCATCATCTGGTCGTTCGCTGTTGTTATCGCAACCACGCCGATAGACGAAGTAAAGCCTATATAGGCAAGGATTGCCGAAAAGGAAACCCAGAGGGCGGTATTGGGCTCCATGGCGGTTTGGAGGGTGGATATGTATGATGCTGCGGCATATGCTGCTGTTGGGGCCGTCGCGAGGCCGGCAAGTGGGAGAGCAGCTTTGCGGAATATCTTAGATCGGTAGTAGGCTTGTTTGCAGAAAGATTCATCTATGATCGCAAGACAGAGGGATAGGTTCTTTTTCTCAATGGCTATGTCGAGGGCGAGGTTTGCGAGATCTTGTGGGATTGCATTCTTGACAGTTTTGGGGTTTGGTTTACGATAGGTAATGATGGAGCCGTTATCGTCAGGAATCGGTTTCGTGGCGTAAAGAGAGAATATTTCGGGGAAGTAGTCGGCTTGCTTGAGCTGTGATTGCAACAGGGTGTATTGGCGGAGGACATCCGGGGAAATGAAGATTTTAGGGTCGCGGAGGAAGTCGTTTAGAGTTGATGATAGTTCGCTTGCTATTTTGGATTGGAGGTTTGACATTTTTGAGGGCTCTTTTGTTGATTTTTTAGGAATGTTTTGAGTGGTCGATGAAGTGCCATATCCTCCATTCTCTACGTCTAGATCGAGGAGGGACGATGTGGCATTATTATCACTTCGCGGAGAAGGAGGTGAAGTTGCCTTATAGTTGTTTGACAGTGCGATTTTCGCAAGCTCGCTGCAGCGTTGCAGGAATTGCCGTACGGCATCGTCTGTTGGAACGCGGGGAGAAGAAGTTATGGTCTTAAATTCTTTCAAGACTTCACGAAGCATAGCCTCAGGGTCACTACCAGCACTCGTGCTAGGAGCACCTGATATTAATCTTCGCGCAATGCCATTTCGCGGATCGAATGCAGGGTTGAACTTCCGTTGTTGTTGTTGAGGCGCAACATTTGGATGTAGGATGTCTAATCGGGAAGCAGTAGTTGAAATTGAAGAGGTATGAAAGCTTCTATGTCGACGAGGTAAGTATCTTAAAAATTGACAGAGTTGGCAAACCGGCCCATGAGCCCTCGAGGATTGAGACGTAATACGCTTCATTATAGAATTGAGATACTCCTTACAGGTGTCTTTATTCAAAGTTCTTCCATCGAGTGGTGGAAGTTATCAAGTTCTACATTTTAGCCTTACCTAAGCCGCCGCTAAACCGTGCCGGGACATCGTCAAGACAATGAGGAATCATCCTGCTTGAGCCCGCAACTTCCATCTTCTGCAACATAGCCGTACTCCATTTCCACTTCTGCATATCATATCTGCCAGGTATATTCACGAACGGGCCCATGTCGAGACCCTGTTGTGGGAGCTATATTCCCCCTTCCTTCCTGCCTATATACACTTGAACTTACTTGTCCGCTTTTACTAGTCGCCTGCCTACAACCTTCCGCTGCTCATTCACCTCCAACCATTACGACTGCCTGCTCAACTGGTTTTGCTGCTTCAAGGCAACATGCCTCCTCCACCTCCTCCTCCCCCGCCACCCCCTCCTGCGGCTGGCGGTCCACCAAAATCCACGAACTTACCAAGCAGGTCTCCCAAAGCAGCTGCACAAGGCCGGGTATGTTGTCATGATTTTCCCCTGCGATATGGTGTCTCCACCTAACAATACATTTTTAGGGAGCTCTTCTCTCAGACATCTCGAAAGGTACCCATCTCAAGAAAACCGTAACAAATGATAGATCGGCCCCTGTAATCGGAAAGTCCTCCGGAACATCGGGAGGTCTTTCAGTTGGCGGAGCCCCGCCGGTGCCTAGCATGCCCAAGCCCCCTAACGGATTAGCCCCGCCTGTCCCTGGTGGAAATCGATTGCGGAGTAATAGCGACCAGGGCCGTGGAGGAGCTGACTCGGGCGCGACTCCTGGTGCTATTGCTCATGAAAGCGGGACGATCCCTTCTGCTCCGCAATTAGGTGGATTATTCGCTGGCGGCATGCCTAAGCTTAAGAAGCGTGGTGGAATAGACACGGGCGCGAGCGCGGATGCTTCATACCTTTCAGACTCTGAAAGCTCTCGAAAACCTGGCCCGTGGACTCCCACTGGCAGTGCTCCACCACCACCACTACCAAGTGGTCGTCCGCCACCTCCAACACCAGGTGGCCCTCCACAGGTCCAAGAGAACCCCCTAGTTGCAAATTTACGAAAGATCCCCCCCCGCACGTCAGGAAGGCCTTCATCCTCAATCTCATATATCTCCACTAAATCAGCTCCAGAGACTCCTTCACGACCACCTCCACTTCCTGGAGTAAAGCCTCCTGCCCCCCAAACATCCACTCGAAAGGTCTCTGCTCCGCCTCCTCCAACAGCTCCACCTCCACCACCTTCATCCGCATCACCTCCTCCCCCGCCGTCTGCTCCTCCACCTCCTCCAGCAGTTGCCGCACCCCGCCCACCTCCATCACGATCGAATCCCCCACCCCCGCCTCCAGCAGCATCACCTAGCGCCAATGGGCCCCACGCAGCAGCCTCAGCGGCATCGATAGCGATGCAGGCCGCTAGAAATGCTTTCTCCCAAGCAACTCATCCGCAACCCCCCCAACCATCGTCCGCTCCATCCCACCCCCCGGCTCCTCCTCCACCTCCCCCGCAATCATCTCCTCCCTCATCCGCGCGAACATCATCCTTACTATCAACTCCACTCACCTCGCGTCCCTCATCATTTGCAGACCAGCAGAATCAACATCAAGTACCTCAGCAGCAGCAACAGCCTAACCGGTCACTACTCGACCCAAGTAACTATACCCTCACAAACGGCGGTTCCTCGCCCCGTCCCAGCTCTCGAGGCAGCAACAGGCGAGGCAGCTCACAGGGAATCCGGATTGAGGACCCAAGATTCAAATTCCAGAATGAGTCGTTATTTCCGAAACCCAGGGAGTTCCGTGGTGGCCAGAAGTTGTACAGGGCTGGGAGGGGGAGTAGTGTTCCGTTGGATCTTTCGGCGTTGGGTTGAGGGGTACTGCTTCCGCTCATTTACATACAACACAATAATACTTGCTTGAGTTAGTTTCTCAAATCATGCAGGTTGAAAATTGATGTTAATGTCTCCTGTTTCTTCACTTTCCACTCCTAGCTGCCCCTCTTCGCTTTTTACCATTTTTATCGCGTGTATGATGGGATTGATACGGGTTACCGAACGGTTGAAAAATGACCCTGGCCTTCTTTGGGATTTGGATGGGAGCTATAAAGATCTAGAAGTGGAATCTATGTTTTATGGTAGCCAACAACCCCATTTCATTAGACTCTTGTAGTCTTGTCTCTTGGATTAACAGAAAAGCGAAGGGAAGCGGAGTTTGATCATACTTTTCTTCTCTTTCTCCTACCTTGCGCATGCGTTCTTAGGATGCATTTGGTTCTTTGCGGGCTTTTCGTATTAGTCTTCTTGGGGTGTTAAGCTATTTATGGCCCCTTCTAAAAGGACAGTTTTCTCTGAATGTACAGTATACTATTGAGTATCTGTCATATTTTATGCATACATTACTTTTTTTTTACTCTCTTAGGTGAAATTAACTACGGGCTATCTCGATTGAATAAAGGTAAATTATATTTAACAGAGAATCTATGATTAAGAATATCAAACTTCTTTCATTGTATTCATCCTCCATGCTAAAGGCGGTTGAATTCCCATCTAGCCCAATTGATCTGGCATCAATTTGGGGCACTCTCCGTTTCCGTTCTTAACATGCTAAAAGTCACTACTCATTTCACATGCATCTATATAAGTACGCGGGGCATCAATCTCCATCGGCACGCAACAACGATCCCGCCCCTCCCCCTCGCGATCCACCCCTATTTCTTCCTCTCTCCCTTCCCCATTGCCCAGTTCACCCCATCGCCCATACTCCGGAAGCGCATGCCTCTCCGCATACCCTTCCCTCCACTGCTCCATAGTCGGCCGCGCAACAAGCGGCAGATGACACCAGAGACAGATCCTTCTCCGGCCATTGTCCTCACCCGGCGGCCTAGCACACCCCTCACCACTACACGTCTGGATCGGCTCCTGGCCCGTTCGGACCTGAATCTCGCGACATTTCGAACACATCCAGCCGTCCTTGGCGGTGCAGTTGCAGTACGCGCTGGCCACCTGGGCGAAATCTGGTGCTGCCGATGGCCGCTGGCTGTCGTGGGGGTTGCCGGAGAGCCAGCAGTCGATGCATAAGGGGCGCGTGCGGCTTTTATAGGCTGAGGTAGATTGGCGAAAGGATTCCTTCGTGTGTGTGTGGCAATATATTGTTATTACAATGTGGTCAACCCGCGTGGGGGTTATTGTGTGTGGGATGTGCCGGGAACATACTTTGACAATGCATGCTTCACAGACTGGCAACGAGCAGTATTTGCATAACCGTGGAGCCGGGCCTCTTGTGTGGGTTGGCTCTGAGCAGAGGAGCTGTCCGCTTTTCTTTATGCGCTTCCAGTACAAGGTCTGATGATCTCCGATATGGATATCTGGCCGAATGCGTTGCCGCTGGCCTTTGCCCTGATTGTGGACGTCTCCAGGACCCGAGATTGGAAGTGCAAACCCGTGAAGAACAGCCCTATAATGGGAGTTGACGCGCGATAGATTCAAGATATCGCCAAGTCCCATTTGAGGGACAAGAACAGATACCACCGGGAATTGGCGTATGAGGTCTAGAAGCTCTACCTTTCGGCTGTTTTTGTCGCCAGAACTGCGTGGAAAGAAGGAATTTGTCATCGCTGCCGTCGCCGTCGCCATCGCTGCGTAATAACGAAGCTGCAGAAATTGGGTATCATCGATAATCAACAGAATTAACTGGGCAGTATCAACGGAGATATTGATTTTCACTCCGACCTGAAATGTAGGGGCCAACTCACTGCCAACTCAAGGGAACTCTACAGCCCCTCTGTCTAGGAAGCGCCTATACTGGCCAAGGGACGTGAAGAAGCGTTATCAGGAATCTTGTCCGTATTATTCAATAGTAGAAATCATCCAAGGGTAAATGATATGGCCATCTAGTGAAATGTGTGAATTTGTAATTACGTCATTGTTGTTTTACGGCGTTAATTTATTCCGGCGAAACCGCCAAGTCGTTTTTGAACTATTTCCCTTTTGCACTAGTCTATGTCGCCTTGGTCGCATTCGAACTTCTTTGATATTCCCCAGACTCACAAGCTGAACAATCTAGTGGTATACGGAACAAGGGGCTTGGTATACCATTTTCCCCTTGCCTCCCAATCTCGCCCTATGCGAGTTTTTTGTACCCGGTGATCGTTTGCGGTTGCTCTGCTGATTCCCTGCCCAAGAAAGAGGGGTTTTCACCTCACTCGACGCTTTCATTCCGAAGGCCCTTCAATTGAAGAAAGTTCAGGGCTCAGAGACCGGATAGCTGCAGACCAGCCATGTCCCTCCAATCCTACATAAACAGTTGAGTACCCAATTGATATGTTTCTGTTACAGCGAGCAGGCCGCCCACTCGCAGCTCTGGCCTACTCAATATATAGTGCCGGGCCATAAGTATTGGCAACCCCACTACTTTTCTGCAACATGATTTGAGTGGGGGTTTGCCAATACTTATGGCCTGGTATAGTACATCTATATATATCGGTATATATACTAACCTCACCAAACACACAAAATAGAAAAGGTCCTGATCCTAACAGTAGACGGTCGTACCCTAATCGGCACCCTCCTCTCAACCGACCAACTCACAAACCTCGTCCTCTCACAGACCGTCGAGCGCATAATACGGACCCCGGATGACCCCGAGCCCAGCTCGCAGGTCGAACACGGCCTGTATCTAATACGTGGCGACAACGTCGTCATCTGCGGCGAAGTGGATGAGGAGATCGACAGCGGCATTGACTGGGCTAAAGTTAAGGGGCAGATGGTTAAAGGCACGAAAAATATCTGAGGGCAAGTGTGCGCGCAGGGCGAGGGGTTGATTCTGGAGCTAAGTTGACACTGCGTCAAGTGTGTGTATGCTCTCTTCTTTCCTATAAGCTATTTCTAGCGGCCGCCAGCTGTTGAAAATCTACATTTTTGGCTGGCGTGGGGGGAAGAGAAGAGAAGCTTATCCTTCTCATTTTATCTTCCTGCGAACAGGCTGCTGCGCGTGTGAGGGCATTGTCAGAGAAGATTGGCCTATTCGCGAAGACAAGGAGGGGGAAAGTGGGGAAAGTGGCCAAAAACAAGGGAAAGTTTTCAAAAAGGAAGCGGGAGTCGATTACCCGGAAAGCAGTGGAGATGGAAAGAAAGAATATGGAAAATCGGAAATAGAAAAATGTATTTTGGTGGGAATCTATTTCCTTTTTGAGGCATTCTCATGTCAAGGCACCCCAGGGCCAAGGCTAGCCCATCTTGCGCTCTAGTCGGCAGCCGGCAAAGCTGATATGTCGGACATGATTTGGATTATGGTTAAGTGCGCAAGGGTGAACGGGGTTGAGTCGAAGGAAAAGTGTGAGACGTCTTCTCTTTCTATTTTTCCCCATCAACTGGTGTTTTTTGTCGATGAGGCGTTCTGGAGTGTCTTACCTGAATGGGTATGAACTGTACCTACAAACGCACCATTCTTACTAGGTTCATGCATAAATGGCGTTCTAATTGATAGACTTTTTTTGGCAGGGGTTATTCAACTCCATTTCATCACATTGTCGGGTTCGATCATGCATTCAAATCCAGATATTTGTACAGGACTCGCACGACAAATTTCAGGGCAGGAAGCAATTCAGCTATTCCAAGGAATTGGAACGTGGCACGCATGTGATGTGTAGTCATTTCCAACAAAGGGCTTCGTTTTCCAAAGTGCAGAGTACGAAATTCCTGCTGCGAAGCCCCCCAAGATGCAGGTTCACACTACGAATGGGGACAGAAGAGGATAAATATGCAAGACATAGGGCGATCTCCATTCGGCTTTGTTTTCTTTTCTTTTCTTTTTCTTTTCTTCTAGAAAATTTCACTAAGGGAGCCAATATTAATTTATGTTCCAGTAAAGTCTCAAAACGCCAATACACTGTAGCCAGCCATCAAAATCAGCATTTATTCTAGTGATTGATGTGTAGTACTTGTATATGTATCCATTGTCATTCTTCTACATATGATACGAGGGGGAAAAAGAACACTTTTCTGTTCTGCATCTTTTTCATTGTTGTTCTTTTTTGCTAAATGAATCCCTGATATCCGGAGCTTCTTCCCTTCTTGTGGTTTTTGACTGTGTTCATCATTTACTCATTTAATGCAGAGCATTCTGCCAGTATGGATTTCTAGACACATACATAAGCTGCATGTAGCGAAAGAAAAAGAAAGAAGAAAAAGAAACAAAAAATAAGAATTGGGCCCTGATCGACACAGCCAACCACAGGATAGTTCTAAGAAGAGGGCCATGGATGACACTTGCATGATAGAAAATCAAGGTGAGCCAATGGCTGGATAACATAGATATAGATTAGTTAGAACTAAGTCTAGCTTGGAAACTTGGAACCAACTGATAATTGCTTTCTGCTCCAGAAAACTCATTTTAAGAGTTGAAAAATCTTGAGCTCTGAAGGTTTGAAACGGAATCAAGATTCAAGAATCAAGCCCTTTGGATCCGCGCCCGTCGAATTGTTTCCCGTCGCCTTCCCCCCGCGCTACTCACACGGTAAAGGGGCCACCGAACCTAGCTAGCGGCCAATTGCCATGAGCATCCCTGTTGCTGTTACAGAGGAGACGGAGTTACATGGGAGTGGGTTAGTGTTGGATACCCAGCCAGGTATGATTTGATTATCTCAAGCCACGCACACCTTGTTCACCTTCGCGGGATCATGCTTCCATGTGCCGCAGCGCACATACACAGAGCTGGATGCAGAAATCAAACGAGATAACCTGCTTGACAAGGGGGATTTTCGGGACAAATTACAGCGTCAATGATGTTTCCATATCCATGAATTACCTGATCAGAGGAGCAAATACCAGGAGTTCTTTGTCTCGGGAGCATCAAGGGATAAGCAAGTCGGCTTCTGCGTCGTTCAAACTGCTCGGGGATGTCGAAGTCATCATGCCCCTGCGTCTGCTTCCAGTGCTTTGTCCTGCGTGTTGGTGTTTTGGGGGCGGAGACATCCCACAACACCCCGGGGCCACTGGCGCGAGGCGGGGAGATTTGGCTTGTATCAGAGTTCGAGGCTGGAACTCTGCAACCCAATTTACACTTCGGCGTGGAAACTCAACTTAAATAAAAGAACCAAAAATAGTCAAATAGTATTATTATTCCCCCGAAAAATTAACGCGACTTAGGTTTCCTTCTTTCAATGCTGGCCATGCCATTTCATTCCATCCTTCTCTGCTCCTTGTGCTCCCGACCCGGTGTCAATTCTTCTCGTCAACTAGCCCTGTGAACCCACTGCTACGTGCAGGGTTGAGGAGTTTACGTCCCATGGTCGTCATCACTGTCGTTAGTATGGTTTTCACGGTTTCGCCCCACCGCCCCTGAGCGATCAACTTGGCTCCAATCAAAATACAACTATACAACATCAACCTGTTCATAGTATACCAGTGTCTCTATCGAACGGACTGAAGAAGAGGACACGCACACACAAGGTAACTGCGCGCCACCTTGGGCAAGTGGCACAAACCAGCCTGCGCTGTCTGTCTGTCTGTCCGTCTCTCACCCGTCACGATTTCCCCTCCATTTTGCCTCCTTGTCCCATCCGACAGACATTGCGATTCGCCTCTACTATTATCACCTACACCTATTCTAGCACTACTGGTCTTCAGAAAGCCGGGAGAGCCTCCAGTCACCATTGTGCCGCTATCTGTCTGTATCTCAGAATATCGCCAATGTGCGTCCCTACACCCTGTCATTCGCATCCCTACTCTCCTTACTGTCCACTCGCCACTGTCTGCTCTACTTACAAACAAGAGAAAAGGTAAAGCAAAAAAGCCGTTAATTGAAAGCCTGGGTGAAAAAAAAAGGGGGAGGGAGGGGGATAGCAGAACAAAGGGGGAAAGAAAGAAAAGGAAAAAGAGACATAGAAAGCCGGCTGAGAGAGAGAGGATAATAATAACATATATATACACATCATCATGTGGCTCTACCGCGGCGCCCAATCCGCTGTCTTCTACTACGCGACCTGCACCCCCTGTGCCGCCTCCATCGATCGTAGAAAACGGAAAAGGGATGCTGCAAATACACACCGTGAACCACCTCCTACCACCACCTCTTCCAATAACCAGAACGACATCGTGACGGACCAGCCGCCAGTCATCTTCCACCAACCAGTCCCATTTACCACCAACTCCTACTGGGAAGAGGAGATTACGCTGGGACCTGGACCCCCTGTTAGGAGAGCCGGGAGGAGAAATAACACTAACAGTAGCGGTCATCAGAATTGCAAGAATTGCAAGAGATGCAAGAAGCAAAAGAAGAATTTGAATTCCCCGCATGCTGTGGGGTGTCAGGGGGGTAATCCTGCAACGGCCGGAGCAGGAGCAGCACAGTCTCAGTCACAGGAATCTCCACTGCAGAATGGTATGGGCGCGCTAGCTGGCGCCGTGTCGGGCGTTCTGGAGGACCTGGTGCCGTCGAGGAAGGAACTTGGCGATCGCTGGAATAGAATACGGTACCAGCGGGAAGATGAGGTGCTTTGGGGCGGTGCAGGCAGTGGCGCTGGTGGGGACTTAGGGTCGGAGATCAAGGGCTCCTCTGTTGGTTTATCTGGGCGCGGGAGAGCAGGTACATCCGACTCCGCGAAGTACTACGCAGCGAGGAATCCGGCGGTTAATGATCTTCATCCTCCTGTTGTTTGTGGGCCAGTTAGTCGTGCGGAGACGCGGTGGATGCTGCAACCACCGCCCAGCGCGAAGGTGATGGAGGGGAAAGTCCGGTCTACGGCTTCTGTTTCTGTGCGGAATGGCAGACAGAGGGGTTTTGAGAGGGATGTGGTTTCGGGAAGGGATGGCAATGGCAATGGGAATGGGGAAGAGGGGGCAAGGGGGAGGACATCCGCTTCCCCTCAAATGAGCCAAATGAAGCAGCAGAGACAGCGGCAGAGGCAGAGGCAAGCTGACGGACAGCTTGATGGATGTGATTCTGCACATCTACAAGCGCGGACGGAACAACTCTCTCTGGAAACCCCTTTACGAAAGATAAAAACTCAGGATGAGCCACCTGCAATTCGTGCGATGTCTGATAACTTCCTCTCCCTCTCGCTATCGTCGAAAGATGATGCTCTGCTGCGTTCTCCGCGTCCCGTGTTAGCTCCGCTAACTGGCAGCCCTAGGCAACCTTCAGTTCATCCCGATCACAACGGCAATTATCACCCATACCATCAAAATGATAATGCTAACACCTTGACCTTAAAACCTCAGTCCACCCCTCCGGTGTCGTGGCAGTGGCCACAGCAACGTGCTGAAGACACTCAACTGCAATCGCAATCACAATCACGACCTACATCAAAAGCTACTACTGATAGCGGAAAATCATTTACTATCCAACAGAAGCAGCAGCAGCAGCAGCAGCAGCAGCGAAACCGCCAATGCCAACACCAACGTCAACCGGATAAGCTACATACAGCCTGGCCATCATCCACTCTCGATATTGCTATGAAGCACCACGATCTCGTGCGAAGTGTAAGGCTGGAACTTAGCAGCCCAGAGACGGCGTACTTTTACGATATTGGTGATGACGACGGCGACGACGACGACGGTGATTATGGCGGTCATTATGATGGTCGCATCAGCGATGGTGAGAAGCAGCCGGGAAAAAGGTATGATGTCCGACCTTGGCGGTGGAGTATGGACATTTGAATTATTTCTTATTCCTGCCTTTGGAACTGGAGTTGGCTGTGCTATATAGTTTCTCTCTCTTGCTTGGGTTTCTATTTTCCTCTTTCCTTTTTGCCTGTTCCATTCTTTTCCTTCCTTTTTCCTTTTTTTTTTTTTTTTTTTGAAGCGCCTTTCTATATCATTTGATCAAAGGATATGTGTTAAACCTTTTCCTTGTTATCTTAACTCCTCCCTCATCCTTGGGCCCATACTGCAATGGGGCTTTACGCCAACCACCTCATTATCATCTCGAGTCGTCTACCCCCTATCTCCCTACAGACTCAAAACCTCCGCGGGAGCCTCTTTATTCATTACTGTTCCCCCCACTGTCTCTTGAGGAAGGATTTGAAATTCGTTCCGCACTTCTTTATTACTCTTCCCCCTGTCACTACCGCTGAGCTTCCTGATTCGGCTGATATGTGAGTTTACATACACATACATACCTATGCCTCTACACCTCTCCATACCCCTACATAAGACACGCTCCAATCTATATAGGATTGAGAAAATAATACATAGAGAGAAAAGTCATTTTTCTCTTTCATCTTTAGAGCCTAAAGCCTTCTCTTCTTTGATACACTGCCTCCCACGCTTGAGCACGGTCTAGTTAGTTCCACGCCCACGACTACGACACAACCACAAGCACAAACATAGCTTGATTTGAAAGATATCTCATCCTGCGTCACCTAGATCCCCAAAGACTATTATGATTATGATTATGATTATGATTATTATTATTGTGGCGCAGAATGAAGAATCGCCAACAACGCACATCTCTATATACAATCAAAATATCAAGTAAAAATTTCAGTTCGTTTAACGCGCGCGCCCAGACTGCACGGTGAATTGCATGCATGTACATGTACATACAATAATACATATACAGGACGTTGTACGTTATCTACCAGGAAGGCTTGGGCCACCCTGAGGTATAAAGGAACGGGGGGATTGGTTTGATATGGCCAGCTAAGTTATCTTCCAAGCAAAGGGCTTCTGTCCGTGACTGATGCTGATGATCCCTTCCCACGGCATATGAAGCTTTTTATTTCATTAAAGCCGCACTTCAACGGCTGGAAAATAAACGGTTACACGGCTAACTCTACAACCTTTACAGTTTGCAGATCTATAACTAACTTACTGTTCCTCCTACTGAGCGAAGATGGAGGCGAGGTGGTTTTTGAGAAATCCCATTCAATTAATTACAAAATCAACCAGACCCAAACGCCCAACAAGCTCTGGTTCTACGAGAAACATCGTCGTCCTCAAGTTAGTTGAACTCTGGGATATCACTACTGAGGGGAGCTGATCGATAGACATGGCCACCGGAATCCTCGCGACGGCCCTCCACGCTTTCCCGAGCCCACTATCCATCCCCATCTCCGCAACCGTCGTCGTCGTCGTCGTCGTCCCAGCAGTACTCCTGCTCGTGAAACTCCACACGGATCCACTAAGACACATCCCGGGCCCGCTCATCGCGCGACTCACCCCCCTCTGGCTCTGGACCCTGACCCACCGCGGCATCGAGTGTCGCACCCTCGCCGCGCTCCACAGCCGCCACGGCCCCGCAGTGCGCATCGCACCCAACGAAGTCGACCTCTCGGACGGCGCTGCGCTGTACCCCCTCTACGCGAAGAATGGCGGCTGCGCCAAGAACCCCGTCTACGCCAACTATGACATCGACGGATTCGCGACGATTTTCTCCGCCGTGGATGCCGTGCAGAGGGCCACAAGAGCGCGGGCTGTAGCTCCCCTCTTCGCGCAACGGGCGATCGTGGAGGGGAGGCCCACCATGCAGGCGGTCGTGGATGCGGCTGTGGCGGAGCTGGGGGCGAGGAGAGCAGTAGCGCACGGCGCGCCCATCGACGTCCTGGATCTCTTCCGCTGCTTGGCCATCGACGTTGTGAGCCTGTATCTATTCGGGGAGTCGTTCGGCGGGCTCGGGAGCAAGGCCCCACTCGCCGCGACGCCCTTCGTGGATGCGTTCGCTGCAGGCGGCCGGTTCTTCTACGTACCTGGATGGCTCCTCAGGCACGTCGACCACTGGGCCGGCAAGTTTGAGAAGGGGCCAGGGTCCATTGCCGCGAGCACGGCTGTCGTCAAGGAGTTCGCGGCGCGTGTGGTTGACAGGAGCATTGCGGGAGAGAAAGCCGGCGTCGCGCAGACGTCGACGTACCAGGGCAGACTGCTGCGTGCTGGCATCTCGCGCGAAGAGACAATAGCACAGGTGCTGGATGTGATGTTTGCGGGCACAGATGGCATTGCAATGACCATGTCTGTTCTCTGCTGGAATCTCGCGCGGCTCCCAGACAAGTAAGTAAGAAAATAAACCATTCAATCCCTTGGGGAAAAAGGAAGAATAAGGGTGGACGGAACCACTCTGCGGAAGGAATCTCCACTCACAATACCAAAACCCCCCCCTTTCACACATTTCATTTCACCAGGTACACCCGCGCCCGACACGAGTTGCTCAACAACCCCTCCCCCCTCAACGGCCAGTCCCTCCCCTACCTCACCGCCATCGTCAAAGAATCCCTGCGCCTCTCCATGGCCAACCCGACCCGCCTCCCCCGCATCGTCGGCGCGGAAGGCCTCCACGTCCCCGGCCTCCCAACGCTTCCCGCCGGCACGAGCGTCGGCCTCGGGGCGTACGTGCTGCACCATGACCCGGCTGTATTCCCGCAGCCGCGCGAGTTCATGCCCGAGCGCTGGCTGGCGTGCACGCCGGAGATGTTGCGGAATAGCGTTCCGTTTGGCGTCGGCGCACGCATGTGTATTGCGCGAAACCTTGCGGTGGCGGTGCTGCGGTGGACGGCGGAGGCTTTGATCCGGGCGGACGTCTTGGGTAAGAATAATAATATTCATGATGGTGGTGTTGGCGATGGTGTGAGGGGGGTGGTGCAGGATGGCATTGAAATCATGGAGTGGTTTAATGCAAAGGTTGTCGCGGGGAAGATTGAGATATATTGATTGGCTTTCTATTATCATTTAGAGAGATTTAATTCCACATTTGAAAAAAAAACATGGAGTGAAGAAGCTGATGATGAATTCCTTTCTATTCATATCTTGGTGTGTATGACTATCCATAGAAAACGTACTTAGGAAGTAAGCTCTGATTCACGGGGGATTCTCACGGATTCTGGCCATACATAGTTAAAACTGCAGGCCACGAGGTCAAGGAGCGCTTCAAAGCCTTGATTCCAGCTGCATCAACAAGTTCCACTTTTCGCCAGCAAAAGGACACCCCTTTCATGCTTTTGGACTGCATGTATAAAAAAATATACAAATATAATCCGCATAGCCATCAACAAATTGGTTGAATCAACTAACGTTTTTGCAGTAAAAGGTGTGTACATTACTCAACCCTCTTTCGGAGCCAAGCCAAAACAATTAGCTTTCCCCAGAATAAATAATAGCAAGGCCTTACAAATCAGATTGCACATACATAGCATACATACATATATAAAATGTCGGTTTCACAAGTAGGGGAAAGAAATTGTGAAGAAAGTGGAATTCAACTTGAAGTTTGCGTTGACAGCAAGCTGGAGCGAAGTAAAAAACAAATCACCATAATGAAACATCACCAGGCTTTTCAAGACAAGAGCCAGGTGAGGTATGGTTGGGAGGGGGCGAGAGGAGACAAAAGGTTAAACAAAACACCAAAGGGAAAAGCATGATTGTCAAAGATGAGACAATTTAAAAAAATGTTAAAGAGACAACTATGCTATGAGAGTGGAGCAAAAGATTTCTTGACGAAAGAAGCACAACAACGGTTAGGGGATAGGACAAACAACACAATAGGTTTTTTTTTATCCGAGACATTGAGGGTTGCTGGAAAGAAAAGGAAGATATAAAGAAGCGTAGGAAATACGGAAGGAGAAAACCTATGGACGGGTAGATTGAATAGGAAATATTGTAAGAGATTTAGTACCAGGTATCGATAAATGTAGAGTGATACGATTCGCATGTTGATATTGCGAGTATAATTGGGCCCGCCTTTTTCGTTTCCGATGTTCTCCTTTTCTTGTTCTGATCATCACGTTTATTGGGAAGGGGAAAAGAGGCAAGACATGATTTAGTACACCTTTTTCTTCTCGTCCACGCTGAATTGACCGGGTCCCATGTTGACGAGGAGAAGGAGACCACCGCTGGAGAGAATGTCAGAATGAGTTGGTATTTTAACCGCTGAGAAATAAGGAAAGGCAAATTTAGAAAATGGGATTTTGGAGAAGAAAAAAAACCGAGGAACTTACACAATGGAGAGGATTTGGAAAAAGTCATATTTGGCGAAATCTTTGTGTGGGTGTTTGGAATGCAGCTGCATTAAGACGATTGATTAATCCCTGCTTTGTATCGAAGGGGGGAAAGCGGGAGGAAGGCATACCGTCCAGAAGTTATTAACCAGAAGGTTGAAGACACTTAATATAACAACCAAAATGGTCGCACTCCACTTCGCTTTGAATCCAACGACAACCATCACACACGCAACCAATCCAAACAGGCTAAAAATGATCCTCCAGGAGGACCATTTGCCAGACAATACGAACCCGAGGAACAAGAAGATAAGCAGGACACGCCCCGCAAATTGGATGTACATCTTCCGGTCCTTCTCGTCGAGTTGAGGGAGACCCGCGGGGACAAACCGTTTGCGCACCCAGGAGTCTGAAAGAACCATGAGAAGCCCTCCAATGACGCTGAGGTTGCGGAGGAAGAAGTTCAGGTCGAAGATGAGGCCGTATCCAAGCGCCTGAAGGACGACAACACTGAGAAGCCCCGCGACGGCATATTCACTATGTTTCCGTGCGATGACCAGAATCGAACCAGAGACCATCACAACGATGTTTATTAGGAGGAAGATATGCGATATGCCCCATGGAACTATACACAGCAGACATACAAAAAGTTTTGATTGGTTAGACAGGACAAGAGCCAAGCAAGATATGGAGCCACAACTCCATGGAAAGGAGGCCAAAAAAAGAAAGGAAAGGAAAAAGAAGAAAAAGAAAAGAAACAAACGTACTTCCTCTGAAGTCTTTCAAATAGGATAGCTGGTCGCCCCATTGAGTCAAGATGCGTAGAGTATCCTCGAGGAAAGTAACGACTATCAAAAAACGGCCGACAGCTGGTAGATAACTATACAAATCCCACGATGTGATAAATGATTAGCCCTTGGTGTTCGATAGCTGGAATATGGTTTTTGCGTTTTATGGAGATCGCCTATAACCTGCGGCGGTAAAGGCGTTTTCCCCATCCTCCATCTCCATGGGCAGCGGTTCCTAGGGGAAGGCAGTGTGGGCAAACATACGGCCTGATGGGGTCGGAGAAAGTATCTAGCCAGTCCTCAATCTTGCCGGTCTGCTCTCGGATTGCATCGAGCGGGCTTGGGTCGCTCGTAGCATCTGCTCTTCCAGGACCGCCAAAGGGGTTCTGGTGTCCTAGGTTGTAGCCCGCTGTGCCGCGTATTTGCGCCATGGCTGTCAAAGGGGGAGCTCGCTTTGTCGGGGGAGGGGGGGGAAGCAAGGAAGTGGCTGGAGGAGCGAGACCGGGAGTCAAGAGAGGGAATTGTTTAAATACACGGAAAACAGCAGAGTTGAGACAGGGCTGCAGAAGAGGAGAAGGAGAAGAAGAAGAAGAGGGCAGAACAAGTGGATAGCATTAGGCCGGGGCGGGCGGGGAAGTTCAAGATATCTCGGAGTGTTGGCCAAGGTCTGGGTTGTTTGGGGCTCATGGAGAGAACAGGCCACGATGCGGAAATCAGATGGAGTAACCAAAAGAGGAATGGTGACTTAGATCCCATGGATTAGTAAGTGATATAGTCACGTGAAGGTCATTCGCTCCCCAATGCGGAAATCCCTGTGGCTGTGTTGGCGATCCGTACCTTTTTTGTCCTATCGCCATTTAATGTAGGAACCACAACGAAATCTACATGTTAACTTCAATCATGAAAAAAAGCTGAGGATATTCTCTTCACAGTGAAGATGAAGTATATCCAATTGCAGAGGTATTACTGCAACAATGCGTCTTGTGATGCAAACGACGCTTCCTCACCTGCAAAGACTTCCGGAGAAGGCAAACCAATGCTCCATAGCTGTAATGCCCTATTGACACAAGCCGATTGATGATTCTTTTTGGACCGTCGAGTACTCAGAAGCGACAAAGACATATAACTACAGGTCATTTTTCAACACGCCGCTACAATATAACGTTAAATACTAGTATCCATCTTCAAAATTTCTTATTTTCGATGCTTCCAACTGTATCCCGTTGCCAAAAAGTTGTCCGCCAGATCAAATATTCCATCTAGTGACAGAGTTATGTCACCACGCTCCAAGCGATGTAGAACTGTACAATATACCTACTCTGCACTGTCCTGTACGACGTGTTACATTACATAGTATATACAGGCGCGTTGGGGGGGGGGGGGGGTTGGGGGGGAACGGGGACGGGGTAAAATCTCGCCTGCAGCTACTAAACAAATAAAATAACACAAGCAGACCCGAACTGACAACAGCATCAGATATCACCATTGTACTGTACAACGCACCAAAATTCGAGTTTACTGTTCCATCCCTCAGATCAAGCAAGGGAGGGGAGGTAGATCCCCAGCTCCGCACCCCGCCCTGCCCTGCCCTGCTCCGCCCCGCCCCGCCCCGCTCCCCTTTACCCCTTTATTCACAGTTCGTGCGTTGGGCTCGGTTATCGATTCCCCCCGCCAGGGTTATTCCCTCCCCACTAACTTACCTACTATCCACCCGTATAATGATATCTTTCCTTTAAACACAGCGACAGAGATCCGCTTCGGTTGTTTGCGGGGTTTTTATACCCGCTTTGTGGCTCTCGCAAGCTGGGAGGAGGCGGATGGGTTGGATGGCTGAGAGGGAAGGGATATATAGATACTGGTACTCACCCACTCACTCTTCTACTCATTTGAATGGAGTTAACGTTGCCTGGAGCAGCATTCTTGTTTTCAAGGGGTGGCAGATGGAGTGCACACTGGATGTCTGAAACGTAGTTAGGGGTGAAAGGAGTGTTAGATTGTAGCGGATTTTACGCAGCAACGAAGGACCTTTTTCCCCCCCTGGTTTATGTAATGTATGCTCTTTGAACTGGGGGAAAAAAAATGAACCTCTGTTCAAGATAAAAGAGCACAGTGAAAATAAAAAAATTCCGAATTGGGAACACTGGAGGCGAAAAAGGTAAACGAAGGGGAAAAATGTAGAAGAACCGTGAGAATACAATATAAATATATAAATGAGGATAAATTAAATACAAAGTTGCTTCTCAACTAGGGCTTGGATTCTCAGACGTCGTTGAAAAGATGATACAGGGTTAAATAAACACGACAGAACTCAGGATAGAGACAAGAGATGCTGAAAAATGAAGAATTGGTTTTAAAAGGAGGAGGAAAGGAGTCGGTGTACAAGGTTGTTTTTTTCACCTTACATTTCCTTCTTCTCTACCCCTCTCTTTTGGCAATGTTTTGATGTTTGTGAAGAAAAAGAGAAGCATTTAGAGAATACAGCCACATAAGAAACGTACAGTTGAAGGAGAGAGAATAAAACCAGATAGAATATGCGACTCAGATAAAACGTTGCATGGTAATATGACAAAAGTGAGAAGAGAAAGTTATGGGAGACGATGGGATGAAAGTTGTACAAAAACTGACAGAGTGGGAGACAAAAAAAACCAACCCAGCAAGAGGAAGCAGCGCCGGAAAAGAACAAGGGGAAAAAAAGAAAGATCTCAAGGACAAGGATGAAGGGAAATGACATATACTAGATGTCTACAAGAAACATGACCCAAACGCCATTAGCCACCAGAAGTAGGGGAATCGGGTGCAGCACACCAGAAAGTGAGATATAAACAGAAATGGAAAGTGAAAAGGGAAATAGGGAGCGGTGGTTGTTCGAGCGCTAATATAATATAGATATGGAAAACGGATACTTATGTGTATGAATTTATATGTTGACTTTTCATGGTCATTGGATTGTATGCAGTTTTGTTTATACGAGCTTGGCTTGGGAGTTTCATCAAGGATCCCAGTCCGAATCTAATGGATGGCCTTTGCCGTTGAAGGTCTCGATTAGATTTGGGGGAAACAAAGATGTCGTTGTTGGTTTTGCTGCTGATGTGGGTTGCTGGGATTTTATCGGTGCCCTCGGCTCTCTTACCGCTTGAAAGTCGGAGCTGCTTGTATCACTGGCACTCACACTTCCGGCTCGCCTGGAGTCATTTTTTCGCTCCTTTTTGCGGCTAGAGACTGTCGTCCACTCACTTTCACTCATTATAATACGTATCTGCTCTTCCTCAGAAGGTAAGTTGTTGGCCCAGCTCTCAAAATAAGGAGACGCCTTGATGCTCTCAGGCGTAGCAGAAGGACTGGAGGTGGGTTGAGGCGTCGAGTCGAATGCGTCTAGAAGAGGCGAGGACGATGGCGCAGGTGCAGATTTGGGCAGCCCATTTGGTTGGCTGTTGATGGCGCTTGTTTGCCATGCATTGGTGGCTGGAGTGGGCTTAGATTTAGCAGCCTCGCGGCGTTCAAGTTCTCGGGCCGTGTGGAGGTGTTTCTCAAGTTGAATACGACGCTCTCTTTCCGATTCTTCTACCATCGCCTTTCTATTTTCATTCTTAAGCCTTCGTTGGCGTTGTTTCTTTGTCTCCCCCACATTTTCCAACTTTTGCTTTTTCATTGTTGTCTGCTCATTTACTTGAGGGATATTAACAAGGCGGAGGGGAGGTATGACTGCTGGGGCAGGCGCTAGCATATCGGAGACGCTGCCTGCCACTGGCACAGTTGGGTTAACAACCGGTGAGTTTGCAGAAGAGAGGTCATCGTCCGCATCTTCCTCCGTGCTGGATGATGTGCGGGTGAACAACTCTGTCACATCCTTGTTGTCCGGCACAACAGTACTGCTAACGATAGTTTTGGTGCGGACTTCGTTCTTATTAGCTTTGCCATCCGCAGATGGAAGCTTGGTGCCTTCTTTCGCCTTGGTGAATTGCTTGGCAAACTCCTTGTTGTTCATTCCCTCATCACCTGCCCAATTTTCAGTAGAGGAAACCACCTTTTGGATCTCTGGAACCTCCACGATAGGCTTGGCAGGTGGGGTACGGCTGCCATTGCTTGTGGTGCTGTCTGGCGATCGCTTTACTTTCCGCTTCGCCTTTTTGGTGAGAAACCCGTTTTCGTGTTTCTCAGCGGCAGGTTTGAAAGGCGTAATTTTTACGTTGGGCGGGGATCTAAGTCTATAATACCAAAAGACACCACCACTGACGAAGAGCATAATAGCCCAGTTCAAAAAGGGATTCATAGTCGGTTCTGTAGCAAGAATAAAGGGAGTGTTAATGAATACGTAAGGACTCGTTGAGGCATAAATCAAACAGGAGCGAAAGCAGAACACGTACTTGTTGCGTAAGCAAAGAGAAGATTGAGAAGAGGCTATTAAGTTGGTTTCCTCAACGGCTTTTGATGCGTTGAAAGAACGGGGTCCTGTGCTCAATGGACAAATGGGAGACTGGATTCTTTGGTGGCGAGATTCGGTTTAGATGGATCAAAGTACCACTATGATAGCAACTGTCAAGGCGTGGTAGGTTCGGAAAAGTGGAATCCCGACAGGGGAGAGAGAGATGTCCTAATTTTGTGGCGAAAAGGGGGATTCAAACTCGGGATGGAGGCTGGTTGTGGCAGTGTATCTGTATCGGTAGGGGTGGATAGCGATGAACGGATTTCCCTTGAGTGATTCGAGCGGTGATATGTCGGGATTTGATGCGAGCAGATGTGGGAAGGATAAGAGAGGAGAAGAGAAGACGATACGGGGAGAGAGACCGATGGTTACTCCTACTCGAGAAACCTGACTGGCGTCATAATTCGGGCAAGATGGAGTTCGAGGGAGCGAAGTTGGGGAGCGAGTGGGGAGCGTGGAGGAGAAGGCAAATCAGAACCTTAGAAGGATGTGAGGAGAGGTTGGATCAACAGGGCCGGTGAGAAGTGAGATGGAAAGATAAAGGAGCGACAGCTGGAAGAGGATGGACCACACAACGGGAGGTTGCTGCCAGTTCGACGAGAGCGAGGTGAGCGTTTGGCTCTGAAGAGGGTTTGCCGCCAGACTCGACGGAGGCTGATTAGGTAATGAACCATTGAGGCCAGCTTTCCAGATGGAGCCAAGGAGCCAAGGAGCCATATCCGGTAACTCATGTCCCCGTAATGCTCGTAATACGGTTACGGACCCCCTTCGGCCTCGCCCTGGGAGACGCCGCCGGAATGGGCCATTGGCCAATGATGTTGGCGATCGGATCCAGGAGATCCTGGTATCCTTCTTGCCTCAGGCCCTACGCAGTAGTTAGCCAAACTACGGTCCTGGAGCATATACCCTCGTATTACTGCTTCTCCGATTGTGGACAAGTAGACAGCAACAAGGAAAAGGGAGAAAGAGATAGAAGTGAGTTTGCTAGTGTGTTCCCATGTCTCAAGTCGTGGAAGCCCGTTTGTCCATTTCCCCGCAATGTCGCGACTACGCCTGTGTCTATATCTGGCGCTAAATATGGGTGTAGGGTATAATTGTACAACCGAGACAATAGTAATCAACAGATACAGTGCTTCTCACTCTCTTGGTGTAGCGACTGATGGAGAAAGCAAAAAAATAAAATAAGATCAGGTCAAAATCAAGATCAAAATCAAAAACATCTCATGCGCCAATTGATTTCTCCCTCAAACGTACATTACAGAGTAGAGGGTTGAATAGGATGTTGTCGAAATCATCTCTGATGCTTTAGCTATTTGTTCGATAATTACGGCAATTTGCCCGCCAACCCCAGTTCGCTTCTCGGCTGGGTTGCAGGCTTGCAGCCGGCTGTCATCAACGGCGCCAGGGTGTTCGATTTTATATCACGTGATTATACTATTGAGGATCTTAGGAATTCAAGTTATGATGATGCTTGGAGGAGGGATTGTGCATAATTATTTCTAAAGCGGTCATGGACTGACTAGCCTACCTAGGTGCCTTGGTTTTGAGCTACTAGGGAGTTCGGTAACTTGCATTTCCTTATTGATAATCGAGTCAATCTTTGGGGAAGAGGCTTCGCTACGAAGTATCCCATTTTGGAAATGTGTAAGAACAAGGTTAGTTACTAGACTTTGGAATCCCCCCACTATTGCTATTTACAGCGTCGGACATGGTCCCGAGGTCCAACCTACAACGGCTGCTACCAAAATAAGAAAGGATGCCCGCAATCCTCTCGAGTACTCTTGAAGTTCCGGTAACTTCACGGTGTGCTGGATCTTGGGTTTCCCAATTCTCCTCTTGAGTTTTGTCAATCTTCATTTTTTGGTGGTTGGTTTAGATTCACTTTTGAACTAGCCAGCCAGCAGTCAACTAACTACTCCACGGGACTACTAGTTCCACAATCGAGGATGACTGGCTTTTCGCTTGACAGACAGTTAGCGTTGTCTCAATCATGAACTTCGACGACTGTGCCCTCTCCTGCAACATTGAGGGCCTGTTCGGTGATTTTGTCCGTACAGTGCCAGGGCCGTACAGAAAGTGGATATTTGCCTTTTGACGGCGTAAACCTTCATTATTGCCGCCTTTCCCTATATGAATATTAATCTGCTTGGCGTTCTGGCATTACTTTTATTACTTACGAGCGGTTTTTATCATGATGATTATCGTGCGATTCCAGCGGACGCGTTGCAGTTGAAAATCCCGTTATATTACTACTTTCTCACACCAAATATCAGTGAAAAATGGATCTTGACGAGTCTCAGATTGATCCGACATCACAATACCTTGATGAACCCTTGATAAGCGAGAGCCAGCGGCCTGATTCCCCAATGCTAGCCACCCGAGCCACGCAGCGAGCCTCCCCACCCTATACCCAGCGAGCCCGGCGAGGCCCTCGAGTTCAAACTGATTGGACCCCTGACATGGAGCTGGCCATGCTCAATACCTTCATTGATGCCAAAAAACAAGGTTTGGAGACAGACAACAGCAATTACAAAAGTGTTGTTTGGCCTTCAATTGTTGATGCTGTCAGTCAGCATACACATCAATCTATTACCAAAGATATATGTGAGAATCGATGGCGGAAGATTAAAACAATTTGGAGGTTGTGGCATAAGCATCAACAGCAGATATCTGGGTGGTCATTCTGTCAAGAAAAAATGACATTTATCAATGATATTGAGGTTACCAGCATGTATTTCAATCAACACCCGGAAATGCGACAATTTCAACATCAAGGACCTGTGTATCCAGAACTCACCGGGGAACTGCTTGATGGTCGATTGGCAACAGATGATTATGCTATAGAATATCATGCTCATCAGCAAAGAAGAAGAGAAGAGATGATGAGTGAAAATACTAGTGATGTTGGAACAGAGGAGGAATTGACATTCACATCCACATCTTTCTTAACACCCACACCTGTTGTAGAATCTCTTGGAGCAGCTTATCAAAGCTCTGCTAGCTCATCTCAATCACCTGCGAGAATGTCAACTGAAACAAGCACTCGAAATCAACCACTCAAAAGAAAATTTGGGGACAGTATTGATGCTCTGAGAGAAGTTATAAGAGAATCTGCAACAGCCAAATTAAGAGTTGAGCAGCCAGATGATATCAAACAAGCAACCAGGCTATTTTTAAGTGAGATTCAGGATTTGCTTCCAGAGGATTGGAAGGTTGATGGTCAAATTCCTTATTCACAATATAGCAAGATACCATTGCTTTTTCGAGATCCAAATATATCAGGTCTCTATCTTGGTTATAGTGCAGGGTCAATAGAGGATCAGTGAAGCTTTATACTGACTCTATTTGATTCAGAAGAGCAGTAATAGAAGTAGTAAGATGAAGAAGAAATGATGGTAGAAGTAGTGGCAGAAGTAGTTGTGGGATTAGTGGCAGGAATAGTTGTGGGATTAGTGGCAAAAAATAATAGTGAAGGCTTCTTTGTATCTACAATATCAATGAAATAAAGAATGAATGGAGAGGTTTCTTTGATAAATTACCAAAATAACAGTATTTACATTGAATAACATGGTTATAAAACATCACCATTTTTTGTATGAGAAGGTTAGGTAAATATGTTAGTCCTATTGGTTGATAAATTACAGCATGTATTATATACCATCAAATACACTGATAAAATACATATATTACTGCAATGAAAGTGAGAAGATGTTCGAAATATCAATATTGCTGTGGAAAGTACTCAATCTACTTGATTGCTTTATTGAGACTAGCTAGCTCGCTTAAGTGTTATTATGATTCCCACTCAGATATTCCTTATACTGCTTCCACATCTGCTCAGCAATATTATCCCATTTTTTCATCATTTCATCACTATTCTCTTGAACATCTGCAGGAACTGTTTCTCTTCTTTCCTCCTCAATATTAGAATTCTCATCATATTGAGTAAGCTCATCCATTTCCTTATAGTGATTCATGAAGTTATGAACCGCTGCTAATGCAAAAACCAGGTCAATTTGAGTTGTTATAGAGAATCCATCTCAACATCAATTATAGATTTGAAATCGCCGTTTAAACACCCCAAACACACACTCAATTACACCTCACAAGCTCACATGGCAAAGATTATATAGCTCTGAAGCATTGACAGATTGAGAATTCACTTTTTCCCATTCCTTTAGATGATATCGAACTCCTGAATATGGAACCAACATCAAGCTGAATTTCTGCAAATAGCCAGCATCTGCTAAAAAGTAGCAGTCAGATAATGTGATTCCAAATTGATCCCTTTCCTGCACCTGTGAAAGAACTCTACTATCATGAGAAGATCCTTCCATTCCAGGGTAGATATATACAAAGTTCATATCGTGATCGCAGGCAGCGAGGACATTTTGAGATATCCATCCCTTTCAATTTCGCCATACAGATTGCTGATTCAAAGGAATAGAAATAGGTAAATGAGTCCCATCTAGAGCTCCAATACATCCTTTGAAGAAAGGCCAATATCATGGATTTGAACCAAGAGCTTTCTTACTATATTCCATTGGGGATTCAGGCATCTTGACATAATGCTCATAGAGTATGCAGAGCAATTCCAAAACCTCATGAAAGACTCTATACAAGTTATTAGTATAACATCAATTTGGTGAGTATTCTATCATTTGTACTTACTTGAATATTGTGTCTAATGAATGATGAAACATCTCTGCAGTGTTCCGATAGCTCACCCCCTGTGTCGTAATATACAAGAATATGAGAACCTTCTGCTCAATCTTTATAGCATGTATTGCTTCAGATTCGCGAATATCGGTATTACTTCTCAGCCAATCAACCAGTGCAATGAACGTACTGGCACTCATCCGTGTCATATTCTTAATACGCAGTGGGTGGGAGGTAGGATCCAACAACTGAGTGGTAAATTGAAATCCACGAAATGGATCAGAATACATGGATCGTATGCCAGGTGAGACAGTTGAGATGCTCCGACAAATCACTTCTGCAGCAGCAAGCCTGATTAATTGTTGTCTACAACATAGATACTGTCGTATTGCCTCCTGAGTTGCATTGTCACTGTTGCTCGCCATGATCCTTGATTTTTGATGATATTTGCAGGTTCCAAGCCAGCCAGCGCTGGATCGAGTCAGCACAAATCACGACTTGTTCCAGCGTATACAGTACAGATTTAACTTGATTAGGTTTAAATTCGCCACTTTTTCAACTAATTACACCGTTGAACTCTATAAAGTGGATTTTGAAGCCAGCTTGGCACTCTTGGTGAGTTATACAGGGTTATACGCAAAATCTACCGAACAGCAGGCCTTTTTCGGCCAGATTAGCGCGTACAGAGCTGTATAAGTCCGTATAGCTGGCACTGTACGGACTTATACGGCCCTGGACGGGGTCACCGAACAGGCCCTGAAAGTGCTACAGCGTATAGTTAGTAATCGTCATAATATCCAAGAAGCCTCTATCAAACAACCACCACCACCACCACATGAACCCTTGGGGGATTTTTGAGTTTCACTTTTGGACCGAGCGGGATTGTATCGATTTGCTGTTATTAACATGCCAGCGAGCCGAGTGATAATTGACACCGATCCTGTGAGACTGGAACCCTCCACTGCCAGATATTACTTTTTTCTTTTTTTTTTAAATACAATCCTTTTCATTTATGGTCCTCGGAGCTTACCCAGCTATGTATCCCCGTTGGAAGTGGCTTGTTTTGGTGATCTCTTTCACATTCATGGATACATCCCATAGATACGATTGCACACCATACATAGATGACCAAAACAAGACAAAAGCTTGATAAAAATCTCTTTTTATCATCAGGGCCTTTTCTCTTTACTTTTACTTTTAATGTTTCTTTATTTTGTTTATTTGTTTTGTTTACGAAAATAAAACATATCCACAGAAAACCGATGTCCTAACCACGCACAATAGGGAATCGATGACGTCCTTGCTCTGCTCCTGGCGCTGTCGTCTCGTTCTGAGGAGATCGAGGTCAAGCTGATATCTCTGACCTTCGGCAACATCGATGTCCGTAGGTGCGTTGTCTATCTACTTGCCTGCTGCTAAGCAAACGAATGAGACAGAGTACGCTATTCGTATCGTACTCTCACTCTCTCACTCGTCCCCTTGTCACAAGAATTTCGCCTTTCTCGGTTGTGACATATATGTATGAAACTATATCAAATCGAATGAATATGCTGATATAATTCTTTCCAACGACGCACACAGTTGCTTGCGGAATTTGGTCTCTATGTTCCACACCATCGAGCGGGAGCTCAGCTGGCGCCGTGAGAATGGAAAGCCGGAAGGCTTCGAGGCCCTGCGGGCATGCAAGCCGGTGGTTGCTGTCGGGGCTAACCGCCCTCTGCAGGATAAGATGATGATGGCCGATTATTTTCGTGAGACTTTGCCTCCTGCCTTCGTAGGTCAAATGGTCTTATGGGCCACCTTGGCTAACTAACGGATGTGTACGTTTGTTGGATTGGTAGATGGACGTGATGGGCTTGGGGATATTCATTTCAGTGTATGGGACCCTGTCTGCCTAAGGAAAAACTCTTTTCTTTTCTTTTCTACCCAGTACTCTGTATACGGGGGAGTCCATATCTAATGAGTCGAGTATAAAATCCAAAACTAAAAAAAAAACGATAGCACCCTCACCTGACTCCAGAGCAAACATGGGAGTTCCTTTTTTCCCCATCCACGCAGAGCGGGACAGCTCCAGCTTCAGACACAGCAAAAGCTGCATTGGCGCACTCTCAGCACTCCTTATTTATCGGGTCCAAAACGCCAGCCCACCAGGAAATGCTCAGGATACTTAAAGAGAACGATCCAGAGACCGTCACGATCGTCGCCGTCGGCCCACTGACAAATCTCGCCCTAGCCGCCGCAGAAGACCCAGAGACATTCCTCCGTGCAAAGGAGGTAGTGGTGATGGGGGGCGCAATCGATGTCCCCGGAAACGTAAGTCCACACACTCACATTCACTCAGTCGGCCACTATCCACCCACGACGCCCTAACGGCAATGCCAAAATAAATAATACACACAGGTCACCCCCACTGCCGAATTCAACATGTACGCCGACCCCACCGCCGCCGCACGCGTTTTCGCCCTCACCTCCCCGCGCCCCGCGTCCACGATGCCCCTGACCAACCCGAGCCTAACCACCCACCAGCTCCCCGCCTACCCCACCAGCCTCAGCAAGCAGCTAACCCTCACACTCCTCCCGCTGGACCTCACAGACCAACACAGACTCACCCGCGGCCAATTCCGTTCCAGAACCACCGCGGCGCCGCAGACAACAACAACAAACGCAACAGCAGTAGTAGCCACGCCCTCGCCGCTGGCCGCGTGGCTCACCATCATCCTCGAGCACAGCTTCGCCACGCTCGACGCGCTGTACCCAGGCCACGCCGGCGACCAGGCGGCGCTGAGCCTGCACGACCCGCTGTGCATCTGGTACGTGCTTACGAGCGCGCCGCCATTGCCATTACCATCATCATCATCACCACCATCATCAGGGGGCGGGGTTGGCTGGCAGCCGTCCACGGGGTCGCCAGAGGATATCCGCGTGGAGACGACGGGCCAGTGGACGCGGGGGATGTGTGTAGTTGATCGTCGGGGGCGGAGGAGGCGCGACAGCGACGACGACGGTGCCAGCTTCAGTGACAATGGGCATTGGCTGAGCGACAGTTCTGGGAACCGGGTGGTGAGGATGGCGTGCTCACCGGGGCCGGAGGGGTTTGGGGGACATATGCTGGAGAGGATTTTTGGTTGAGCGGGGTGGGCATTGTTATTTGTTACAAAACAGCATAGCTATACGTATACGTATACATATGGGGTATTCACTTCGTTGGAGGCAGTAGTATATATAGATATATCTCTCTCTATATGGGGTCATTGGTGGAGTTACTACAGTTCCTTCTCCATTCATGCCCCCGCACACGTCTTCTCCGATGAAAGGAAACTCTGCCTTTGTCCCGAGTGACGCCAATTTCACAACATCGACAGACAAACCAGCGCTTCGTAAGGAATCTCGACATACCATAGTATACATATAAACTATACATATATGGAGTTAGTTAGGTACCTTTGACTGAAGTCGAAACACCTTAAGCCAATTAGCGTGCGAAGCGGGAACAACGCCCGCCTACCGAGCCGCTCATTGGCTCACTTAACACGCTGTTCGTTCGCCTGCTGGGATTCGATCCATGGAATCCGACTTACTATGGTGGTACGGCAGCCTATAGTGACAAATGTGTCAAATGGGTTTTTTATACTAGTGTTACAATGTACACACACCTATCATATTCATTCTATTTGTAATTGAATAGGGCTTATTGATTGTTAGAAAGCAATGCATTGCTAGATATCATCTTCAATATATATCATCACTGTGATAAGATAACACTATAATCACTAGATTATCCAAAGTGAAAAGCCAACATAACCATTTGTTAAATGGTTGTGCTCATAGTGATATATATACCCATGGGTGTGGTGGTGTGGCCCGGCCCACAGTGGGTGTGGCCACTGAACCAACCACTGAGACACTGCGACTGCCAGCTGCATCACTGGATATCATTGCTAGATATTATTGCTAGATATTATCGCTAGATATTATCACTAGATATTATCGCTAGATATTATCGCAAGATATCATTGCTAGATATTATTGCTAGATATCATCGCTAGATATCATTACTAGATATTATCACTAGATATCATTGCTAGATATTATTGCTAGGTATCATTGCTAGATATTATCACTAGATATTATTGCTAGATATTATCACAAGATATCATTACTAGATATTATCGCTAGATATCATTGCTAGATATTGTTATGAATATCATCACTAAATATAATAAGCTAGTACTATGATAACTAGATTATTCATAGCAAAAAGTCAACATAACCATTTGTTGAATCATGGTGCTCAGAGTGATATATATATATATATATATTCATAGATCTGCTGTGGCCCAGCCCACAGTGGGTGTGGTCACTGAATCCATTATCTATACACTGCAACCACCAGCCCATAGTGTGGAAACATTGATGATGATATCTCACAATGATATCTAGCAATAATATCTAGCAATAATATCTAGCAATGGTATCTAGCAATGGTATCTTGCGATAATATCTAGTAATGATATCTTGCGATAATATCTAGCGATAATATCTAGTGATAATATCTAGCAATGGTATCTAGCAATAATATCTAGTAATGATATCTAGCGATGATATCTAGCAATAATATCTAGCAATGATATTTAGCGATAATATCTAGCGATAATATCTAGTGATAATATCTAGTAATGATATCTTGCGATAATATCTAGCGATAATATCTAGTGATAATATCTAGCAATGGTATCTAGCGATAATATCTAGTGATAATATCTACAATGACATAAATTCACTGTTTTAAAATGTATGTAGAGAATTCAAGGTGCATTGCTTTCTAGTATAAAATTTCTATCAATGAGTGTCTGTAAGTGGAATTAAGTAATTACAGTGGAAAACATCAAAAAAACCCATTTGACACATTTGTCACTATAGGCTGCCGTGGGTAGGTATTGATCGCGACTCCCCAAAGGTGGATACATCCCAACGCATCCAGAGGATGAACCCTGGAAGGCAGCTATGGGTTAGCCAACCAGGCCGGCAACCGCGTGTGGCCCGGGGCCAATCAGCGGCCGGCCTGGCTCCATGTGGGATCGTTGGAGAGATTTGGGGAGATGTGGGGATGCTTGGATGCGTGGATCTTGGGGAGAGATGGCAGATGGGAGATGGGAGACTCTGCACACTCCCTACCAGAGATATTACTGCTCCTGATGATGATGGTGATGCTGACGCGGCACGTGCTGCTCCATTGTCCAGTCGCTGCCAGCCTATCACTTGCAGCACGAGCACGCGACACTCGTCCGCTGGGTTCTGGTAGCTTGTTGAGCGCTGTTGCGGGTTTCTCTCGGTCTGTTGTTTAAAAGAGCCGCTGGCCTGCCCCCCACCGCTGCTCTCTGTTTTGCTCTCGTTTTCCTGTTGTTGGGCGTGGATATTACATACATATATTAGTACATATGTCCGAGTCCAATTGCATCAGTGGATTGATTGATTAATTGATCGATCGATTTATATTGCTGTATTGTGTCAATACCCGGATCTTGCAATCTCTCTCTCTCTCTCCCGGATAATGCCATTTTTTACTTAGACCAGCACAATCCCAAATCTACCCGTTGTACCCATTCCATATATCTCTCGGGCCACATTGAGCATGCCAAAGGCACATCCCCTTTAAACCAGGCATTATCTACCGGAAAAAACAAAAAAAAAAAAAAAAAGGAAAAGGCTCTCCCCAACTCTCCAACCGAGAATGCTCTTCCTCTCCAGTAATGGCAGTGCTGGCTCGAGCACAAGCTTCAGCTTGAGCTACTCCAAGCACTCCGCCGCCGCCGCACCTGCGCGGCCACTCTCCCCCCTCTCTCCAGATGTCCCCGCGACAGATGCACCGAATGCTAGTGTCAATACTCCCAGGAGCTTGCGGCAGAGGTCCGGCACTCACAGCAAAAAGCGCTCCTCTGCTGCGGACTTCACACTCCCTCCTCCACCCACCCGTGCGCGGAAGATCATTCAAATGAAGCCCAAAACCCAGACCCAGACCCAGACCCATACTCAGCAGGCAGCGCCACGGGGTGCTGCTGCCGCTACCGCTACCGCTGCGGGTCCAGAGGGAAAGACCAAGGGCGAATCTCATGGTGCTGGTGGTGCGGGATCCAAGAAGAAACAGGGCAATGGCCCGACCACCGCAGCGGGGCGCAAAATTGCGCGCAAGACGGCGCATAGCCTGATTGAGAGGCGGAGGAGGTCGAAAATGAACGAGGAGTTCGCGACACTGAAGAACATGATTCCTGCTTGTCGAGGCCAGGAGATGCACAAGTTGGCTATTTTGCAGGTTACTTGCCCCTCTCCCCACGCGCCTCCGTATTTAAAAAAGAATTGCTGTTTCCACTTGATCGGAGAATAAAAAGATCGCAAATACTGACATCCCCGTACAACTGAACAGGCTAGCATTGACTATATGAACTACCTGGAGCAATGCTTGAAGGATCTCAAGGCTGCAAACCGCAATGGTCACAGCAGTGACAGAACGGACTCTTGCGGCCCATCCACCTCGTCCACCCCGTGCGCCAACTCGGTGACCAGAACGCGAAACTGCTCGCTGAGCGTCGATCGCGAATATTGCTCCTCCTCCTTACCCTCTCCATCACGATCTCCATCCCCCGCTCCCTCCAAAGAACCGCTACACACCAACCAACCCGCCTTCCGCAATGGAAACAGCACGACAGCCTCCCCAAGCATCCACCCGGGAAATACCAACACCCACGCCCATGGGTATTATGAGCATGAATACGAACATGAACAAACCCACCAACTCCACCGCAACCTCCCACGCTTCACGCACGCCTACCCTCTTCTTCCCAGCCCTGCTCTCCTCCCGACCTCCTCCGCCTCCTCCTCCTCCTCCTACGACATCACGTTCCCCCCCATAGATCCACACCTACACCAAACCCGGCTCGAAACCAGTCTCCCCCCGGGTCCGCCCCCCCTCACACATGCGGCACAGATACCATCTTCCGCTTCCGTGCCCTCTTCGTCCGCATCCACCACCACCACCACCTCCTCCTCCTCCTCCTCCTCCACGTCCTCAACCTCATCATCCTCCGCCGCGACAAGCGCGAACCCATCCCCCGTCATCGTCGCGCAGGATACCCACCACCACCACCACCAACACCACCGTCACCATCTGGATATGGACCACGAGGCGACGGCGGCGCTGTTGATGTTGAATGTTGATCGGAGAGGGGCTGGGGTCGGTGCCGGTGCCGGTGCCGGTGCTGGTGCTGGTGGTGAGGACACGGGGGTAATGGGGGTGGATGCGGGAGGGGCCGGAGCGGCGAGGCGGAAGCACGGCGGGATGAGTGTGCGGGATTTATTGAGTCATTGAGTCATTTGAGTCTGGGTCCGTTGGGATGAGGGGGAGCGTGAGAGTGAGAGGGATGGTTGTGCGAGGGGGGGGGGGGGGGTTTGGAAGCGAAGGAAGCGCGTCGAAGTGGAAGCTTGCATTATTCGATGGAAATGATACGGCAGGATATGGCTATCTGTTCTGTTATATATATACACTACGTGTATGGATGAGGTGTTTCTAATTTTGCTTTTTTTTTGGAACATATGTAACTAACTAACGTAACTCGTTCGTGCATTCGTGCATTCGTGCCAGTGACATCATGCTTGCTTGCTTGCTCTATGCTACGCTTTCCGCTCTCGCAATGCCATGCCATGTTCTAAGAACCCACCCGCAAAAAAGAAAAAAAGGAGGAAATAAAAAACAGAAACAGAAACAGAAACAGAAGCAGAAGCAGAAGCAGAGAAACAAAGAGAAAGTAAAAACAAAAGAAAACGCACCACCCTACCTACAAGGATCAGTCAGTACCCTTTAATCCTGATCTATATCTCCTGGCATATCATCGTAGAAGCGAATAAAAGGAGGAACACGAACATAACGTAGCAGAACAAACTGCCCGGGCCTGAGGTATATTACAAAAAAAAAAAAGGAGGGGGACGGTGGGGATGGGGACCAACACGTAAGATAGCTAGATAAGTAAGGGATGCGGACGAAGTAGAGAGATACAGAGATACGCGGGTAATGTGAATACGAAAAGAAAAGAAAAGAAAAAGAAAACGGTTAAACAAAGGATGGAAATGGGATATGTTTACATGATAGATTTAGGGAGGTTGGTGGGTGGTGAAAATCATGACTCTGCTCGTATTTCCTTTTTGATGTCTCCTCCATGCCATGCCTGTCATATTGTCTCTCGTGGAAGTCAATGCGTTATTCTTCGGGCGCTCGTTAGCTTCTATTTTCTCCTACTTTATATTTTGTTTTTTAACGGATGGGGTTAAGGTATGGTGAGGATGCAGGATGTCCTGTCTTCGAAATAAGAAACGCAACGACGAGGAGTATGCTGGAAATAACGAGATGCAACCGTAGCTCTTTTGAGCAGTAGGTATTAGGTTTTCCATTTAGCTTCCGCTTTGTGCTATTATCGCATTCTGCGGGTAGATGTTCGTCTGAGGGGGTCGGGAATGAAAACCGCACACCTCGGACAAATTTGGACAACCTTGGACAACCTTGGATGGGCAGTCGGTCGGTAACGTAACACAAAAGGCTGATAACGGACATTATGCTTCACAAAGCCCATTGTATGCGGCATTTTGTGGTCTGTGCCTTGCCCTTCTATAAACCACCTGTTGTGTAGCGGTGTACGACCAGCTTCCCCTCCCCGTAGCCCCATGAGACGGTTCTCAGCAACCCCCTCTCGCCGTACACATTCGTCGCACGACATTTATGCGTTGAAACAACGGGTACACGCACCCTTCCTATCCAACCACCCAACAAACGAAAAACCGCTAGGGGGAAGGGACGAAAATGATAGAATACCATCAAACTTTCACCGGTGAACCGGGTTCAATCCCACCCAACCATCTCTGCACCCAAGAAACCAACTTCTCCCTCGACCGTTCTTGCTCCCCTTCCAGCTGGCCCGCCGCCCTCGCACTCCGCCCCAACTCCAACAACTCATCATAATCATCGCCGCCATCCGCGCCTAGTGGGTTCGGTTTGGAGACATCGCGCACCCCGCCACGGCCCATGGGCCCTGGGCGTCCGTCCAGCTCTGCTTGTAAGGTGGCGATGTTGAATTGGGTTAGCGGGGTAATAGATCTGGGGGGGCTGTTGCGTAAGAAGGTTTTGAGGAATCTAGTTTCTTTATCGGTGAAGGAGGGGTCGTAGAGGCGGCTTGGTTGGACGTTCGGCGAGAGGAGGGGCGACGCGGAACGTGGTGGACTTTGACGCGTGTTTGTGTTTTCGTTGTTGCTGGGATTTGTGGTATCGTGAATATTATTATGGCTTGGGTGGATAGTATCATCACGGAGGTTATCAGGATCGTATTGGCGTGGGGTGAGAGTATTTATCGGCGCCGTGGGCGGTATTTTACCCTGATGCTGTAAGACACAAACGGGGCTGGTCTTGATACCATTGCTGTGAGGGATATTGTGTGATGTATCGTTGCAAGGTGGATGCGATGACGTGGGTAGAGGGGATGGGGGAATTTTTTTCGAACTGGCAAGGAGCAGTTTTATTCGCCGGACATATTCTGCGGGCTTTAGGTTTATTGAGACTGAGGTCGATGTGGGTGGCGAGAGTGGATTGGAGAGACGAGGAGCCGTGGTTGAATCTGGGCACGGTGGTGTGGAAGATGAATAGGGAGGTGGGGAGATGGGTGATTGTGAACGGCTTGAGGATACGGATCTGGATAGCTTTCCCAGGAGGGCGAGGATAGGCATTTTGCGGCTCTGCTTGTTGCCCTTAACCATGCCAGCATTCTCCTTGGCCTTGCTTTTCCAGCTCGGTTTGAGGGATTCGAATGCAGCAGAGTGCCGCCGAGTTTTCGGGGGGTGTCTATTGATAATATCCATGTTTTTAACGTAGCTACCTTGCACCATAGGCAGGCGTCAACTGTTCTTCCGATCGTGGCTTTACTTTGGACCTTATCTATCTTCCAAAAGTGGGTTCCAGAGGGCGAGGAGGGAAAAAAAAAGGGAGGAAGAAGGCGAAGCGGGCACTGTTTTCAAGAATGGGTAGTTTCGACTGCGCACGGCGACCGCATGCAGGCGCGACACAAGAACATGGGGCATCAACTTCGTTCACTCATCGAAAAGCTAAAGCCAGAGACATGGGATTGGGAGCGAACGGCTGGGAGGTCATTGGCCAGGGCGAAGGCGGAGTCTCATTGCCAAATCACAAAAATGGGGGGAAATATGCACTGGGCTCGCTCGAGCTACAGCCCGTTGTGCAACGTCTGGGCCAGCTGCAGGAGTTCAACAAGTGGAGAAAGCTGTGGTGGGCGATGGAGAAGGATTTTCTCTCTTCTTGTTCTCGCTCTATCGGATAAACCTGATGAACTGCTGTTGATCCATTTAGATCGTGAGCGACGACTTTTACTCCGCTTGAAGTATATTCTCAAGGTAGTTAAGGGGTATCAAGCTGAATTAGGAGGCGGGTAGGTTAGGAGACGTTTTGAGGTCAAAGTTTTCGTCCAGCCCGTGGGTCCTTGCGCCATGGTCCAGCTTGGAGTCGATTGATCGACGCCCGTCGCCGAAGTGCCAGGACCCGCGTCTCTCACACTCGGGGCTCTTTGATTGAAAGTTCAGAGTCGAGCCAACCAGAGGCATCAAATTCGGCTGGCAGCAGTGGCAGGATCCGATGATCTAGTGCGCCCGTCAGCGGCAGCCACAGAGGCGTTTGTCAGATGATTGGACGCTGCACCAGTCACAACGCGAGAGGCCATTCAATCGCGACGCTGTCATGGCCTGTCGACGGCAGATACGTCCAAACGGGCTGGTTTAAGCGTTCTGTCTCCTTTTAGTTCTCTCAAGTGCTCTTCCAATGACACGATCAGCTAGCAAACGCCTGTTATGACTAAGCGGTGATAAATTTGTCGGAGCCGCTAAGCTCCCTATTGCGGACTAGTGTACCGCAAACAAGGATGCCTCCAACAATAGCTTGAGAGATATGAATGAAGATAGGCAAGATATGCCTCCCCCAGGACCTAGGCGCGAACCAGGTCGAGTGGGCGAAAATACTTTTATGAGAATGATGATGGAAAAAATATGAAAAGACAGGATGAATCAATGAAGAAACAGACACAGATTGATGGAAAAATCAGCAAAAGCCTTGGACTTTGCCTACACACATATTACCTTACTGCTAACTATGCATCAAACATACCGACTTACATGATTACCGGTGCAAATCGCGTGATAGGAGTATGTGCATATAGATATGAATCTTTCTATATTACATGCCTAGCTTTTCGATGGACCTTTTTTGTTTTTGGCCCCTTTATCAATGCTACTGCTAACCATTTGCGTCTTGTAGTTTTGAAGTTTACACCAACTATCCGCTTTGCCCAGAAAGCCTACCTAGTAGTCGTCGGCCTCGTGCGCGACAAAGCTGCCACAGAAGAGGAAGTCGCAGCGGAGCAACCAGGCAGAAACATCCGTATCATCCACGCTGATTTGACTGATTATGGCTCCCCAAAGGGTTGCTCTTTTGTATTGTGTTGTTTAGTTTTATCTATATTCCTATATTCCCTGCTGGCTGAGTGGTCGGCCTTTTTGCGGCCTTGATGTCCTGTGAGGGAAACCCTCTGGAGTAGCCATGCTTGCTTCGGATTACCCTCTAAGGGGCCTTGCTCTTCGCAATGCCGTGCAAATGGCTAGCTACGCACTAACTTGTCCGCTTTCTCCCCCTTTCCCTGAGAGAGGGGGGGGGGACGGTTGCCGTTCAAGTGCAAAAGAGCCGCAGACCTGCTCTCGCAAAAGGGAGAGGCGATGAAGGAGGTGATCACGCTTACCTCCGGCGCGGCAGGGCAGATATTGACTTCACCGCGTGCTATGAGGTTGCGACAAGGCTGCGATGAATGTGGCTACGGCGAAATTCAGCGCGCAGGATCGGAAGGATGGGATATCATTTCATGTCCGTTAGTCTGGGGATGGTGGATGGCGGATGGTGGATAGGCGCTGGTTTTAACAATGGTGACATACAATGTTTTTTGTTGCCCACTAGTTTTTGGATAGAGAGAGGAAGAGAAGGAGAGAAAAAGAGAGAAAAAGAGAGAGAAAGAGAGAGAAGAAATACAACCTGTTGCTCTTGCCGTTGTTGTTGGCCCCGGGTGGCCCGTGTGCGCAGGTACCTCTTGCCTCATATGCTAGCTAGCATGCTAACTAGCTAGCTAACTGCTAAACATAGCAACTGGACTGGGCGGTAATGCTGCAGGTGTTACCGACCTACACATCCCAGTTTCAAGGGACCCATGCCTGTTGAGCCGTCGGTTAGTGCGATGTTTGGGCGTTAGAGACGGGACAAATGTCCACAATGGACATGGAAACACATCATTGACCCCAATTGTAAATAGCAAGGTGGTTTTGCAACAAATGGGGGAGGAAAGGGGGGGTGTTTGGGGAGGATGCGCCCTTTGCAGCAGAGAAGGGCAATGTAAGTAAGTAGACCGCAAACAGTGCCACTGGAAGGCCCGCCAGGAGGAGGCCATCGTTTGTCCATGGAACGACGGGGAACAAACGCGGGCTGATTCAAAGTGTCACGGCGTGAACGATTGACTATGAGACGGGCTTCCTTGACGACCAGCAGTAGCGCGCAGCGAGGAGGGACTGTATCAGTCTGTCTGCACACAACAGCAATACTCAAGAGATTCATTCAAAACCTTGTCTATTTTTCCTCGTCGTGTTATGCGCTTACTGAATCGAATCGAGCGCAAACAGGATTCGTGTGAATGATCATTGCATTGTTGTAGTAACTAACTCAATCCCCCCTGTTCCTCAATTGTGCTCTCCCAAGGGTTCTCTGTCGGCTAGGCTAGGCTAGGCTAGGGCCAAGCATCGCTCCCGTGTCCCCCGTATCCCCCTGTCCCTTTCTTCCCTGTCCCGTCCCCCGTGTTCTTCTCCACATTGAATTCCCGCAGATCGGGCCTGTCACGTGGATTCACGGCCTCGTTCCGCGGCTGCTGGGGTGCAAGTGCGGAAACACGCCAGCAGCACCGCAGATAACCGTACTTGCCCTCGAGAGTTCCCACTAACTACAGCGTACAGCGTACTATTGGACGTGGTTGGCTGTTGGCTGCTAACGAGTCTGCCAATGAGTTGAGTTCCGCAGCGGCTCTTCCTCCACGTACTGGCCCCACTCGAGCCACGAAACCTAGTTTACCCCGCAAAACAGATCTCCGTTCCGCCCCAAATCTTGGCGCTGCTGGCGTCACACGGGACCCCACACACAGGGTCGTGTCTCTGGGCGTGTCTCTGCCTCTGCCTCATCAATGGGCGAAATGGGAAAGAAGGGGAAAAGGTGAAGAAGGGGCGGGAAAGGGGCGGGAAAGGGGCGGAACCTGCGCGCGCCACGGGCCAGGCCCAGTCATGGTTGAGGTTGTCTGAGTCTATCTCTGTATATATTATACACACCGGGTGCTTCCAGCTGCTCCGTCCCAACCCTCGCCAGGATACTTTGCCCTTTGTGAGGCGAATGTGAGCTCTCCCAGCACCCAGTTCGGGTGACAGCCACGATCCGCAAACCTGCAACTGCAAACCTGCAACCCCTTGGATAACTATCTGCTCGTCGTCGTCGTCCTCCTTTCGTGTTGTTGTCCTGTACCTTGCCTCAGTGCTCTCACCGGGCATCCCTATCATCATCATCATCATCATCATGGGCCTCCAAACTGCGGTGGTGGCTGTGATCGCAGTCGGGTTTCTCCTGATTCGATACCTGAACAGAACCGATATTCCCAAGATCAGCAAGCTGACCGAGATACCGGGCATTCCGATATTTGGGAGTCTCATCCAGCTCGGCGAGGAGCACGCCAGGGTAGCTGCGGGATGGGTGAAGAAGTATGGCCCGGTTTTCCAGGTTCGATTGGGGAACAAGGTGCGTCAGGATAACACCAGCCAGTTTTTGATCTGATCATTGCAGTAGTCGGTCTGGTCTTCTTTTTTATTCATAATTAACTATATTATATTATATTAAATTAATAGCGGATGCTGATTTGTTGTAAAATGTGTTTGCGCCTGTGCCTGTAGAGAATCGTCTTTGCGAATACCTTCGATTCGGTCAAATATTTCTGGATCACGCACCAATCTGCGCTGATCTCTCGCCCGACCCTACACACCTTTCACACTGTGGTTTCCAGCTCCCAGGGCTTTACCATCGGCACATCGCCCTGGGATGAGTCGTGCAAGAGGCGGCGCAAGGCTGCTGCGACCGCTCTCAACCGTCCCGCAGTTCAATCCTACATGCCGATCATCGATCTAGAGTCCAACGTTAGCATCAGGGAGCTGTTCCACGACAGCAAGGGCGGCACCGTGGATATCGACCCCAATGCCTACTTCCAGCGATTTGCGCTGAACACCAGTCTAACTCTGAATTACGGCATTCGCATTGACGGAAACATCGACAACGAGCTGCTGAAGGAGATCTGTCACGTCGAGCGCATCGTGAGCAATTTCAGGAGCACGAGCAACAACTGGCAGGATTACGTGCCGCTTCTGCGATTGTGGCCGAGTCGGAACTCGGAGGCCAAGGAATTCCGCATCCGCAGGGATAAGTACCTCACCCTCCTGCTCGACATGTTGAGAGAGCGGATCAAGAAGGGAACAGACAAACCATGCATCACTGGAAACATTCTGAAGGACCCGGACGCGAAATTAAATGAAGGTGAGTTGGGGACTGACTGGAACCGGGGTGGTTTACTCAAAACATATCCAAATATATATACATATCTGACATGCACACACCCTGCAGCTGAGATCAAATCGATCTGCCTTACCATGGTTTCCGCTGGCCTCGACACCGTGCCCGGGAACATAATCATGGGCATCGCCTACCTCGCCTCGGACCACGGCCAACAGATCCAAGCCCGAGCCTACGATGAAATCATGAAGGTGTATCCAAACGGAGATGCCTGGGAAAAATGCCTCGTTGAGGAGAAAGTCCCCTACATCACCGCTCTGGTCAAGGAAGTCCTCCGATTCTTCACTGTCATCCCGATATGTCTACCCCGCGTCAGCATTAAGGATATCCCCTACGAGGGTGCAGTCATTCCGGCCGGCACTACATTCTTCATGGTATGCAATTTATTTCTTTTCCTCCCCGCCTTTCTTGTTCTTATTCTATATCCCGTTGGGCCTTCCCCCCAACCCCCCAAACCAAACACACACACACACATACACATAAAAAAAAACTAACATCTCCCCCAATCCCAGAACGCCTACGCCGCCGACTACGACGCCACCCACTTCAAAAACCCCCACCTCTTCGAGCCGGAGCGCTACCTCTCTGCCACCGACGGCAGCGGAACCCCGCACTACGCCTACGGCGCCGGCTCGCGCATGTGCGCCGGCTCGCACCTCGCCAACCGCGAACTCTACACCGCGTTCATCCGGCTGATCACGGCCTTCCGCATGGTGCCCGCGCGGGATCCCCGGGACCATCCGGTCCTGGACGCGCTGGATTGCAATGCCACGAAGACGTCGCTGACGCTGGATCCGATGCCGTTTAAGGTTTGGTTCCGGGTCAGGGATGCGGAGAGCCTGGAGAGGTGGATGCGGGAGAGCGAGGAGAGGACGAGGGAGTTGTAGGTAGAAAAAGGAGAGGGGAGAGGGGGGGGGGGTGTTGTATTTATCAATCATCATATCATCATATCATCATATCATCATTTATCATCATCATCATCATGTCATCATTATTATTTATTATTATTCCATGAATGAATTAAAAGGGGAACTAACTAACTTTTGGTCGCTTTTTTCTCGCCCGCCCCACCCCCTTTTTCCTTCCTTCTCTCTTTATTTTGATTCTGTTTTCATGCACGGTGGACGCAACCGTCGACATGTATAACTATAACCACTAGTACTAGTAAACTATGTATGGGTTATCGTTATCCATATCCATATCCATTGTTCTTGGGAAATTAATTTACAAGTCATGCATGCGCCTTGTGTTTTTTCTGGGGAAATAACTAGTTATCATATTCGCTTGGCCGTATTTCCTCCCTCCACCCCCCCCAACTGTGGTTGTTTGTCTCTTGATATACCCCTTGTTTTGTTTACCCTTGTCTATATTATGGGAAGTAGTAATGTTATCGTTGGTGGTGGTGCTGAAACCTTAGATAAAGGTAGTTTACCTCGGGCTTTCTCTTCATTCATTCATTCATTCATGCATGGCATGCATTCATCAAGAGCGCGAAGATCCCAAATCAATTTTGAAAATAAAAAAGTTAACTACGTAGTTACCAGGAAAAAAACGCCCTCCTCTCTCTCACACTTACCAACTACATAGTTAATCTAATTAACTTACGCCAGAACTTCCCAAACACCCAAGAAAAGAAAATAAATTAAAAAATTCCTTGAGAGGAAAATGGACATTTGGACACAAGCTGACCGCCATACCCATACCCATACCCCCCCCTTCCCGCGCAATTCGGGCCCCCGAAGCATCGAGGGAATATTTACAGTATTTTGCTTCGTGGAAATTAGCCCCCGCACATGCAACAATGGTTCTTTCTGGTCTCCCTCTGCGGAAACTATAACGTTGAAGGCGAAGTCCGCACTAATATCTTGGGATTATCCCTGGTGAGAAGCAACAGGGAAAAAAAAAAAAAGAAAAAAAAAAGAAAAAAAAACTTCTGGAATGTATGTGCAGGATGTATGTACAGGACGTGTCCAAGTGGGCGGATGTCTCCCTATTTTCCGTCCCATGCTGTTGCTATAGTTGACCTCGTCCTTCCCGCGGATCCTCTAAGTTTCAACGAATCGCTGCAGGGGGATGGGGGAACTGTGGTCTTCCTTGATTATGCGTTGGATATTCATGGGTTGAGGATAGGTCCTGCTCCGAGATGCCCAGGGATGGCGCCGAACATATCTTGCCATTCCAGCTTGCCGCAGGGTCCTTCTCCACGTCTGACATCCGGTCTAAACCCCTGGATTTTTGGATTGTTGACATGACACCAGGGAGCACACCCCCTTGTTCGCTGCTGTATGCGGGACCTGTTCGCAGGCCACGCCGACTCCTCCCTTTTGCTTTCCGGAGGAAGACAAGGATTATTGCAATAGCTGGTATTGTAGCGAGCATACCGAGAAGAAGGAAGAGGACATTCTGCTGACGCTGCCGTTGCTTCGCACAATGCTTGCCGATGAGTTCTTCGCTTCGGGGATTGCACATGCTGCACATCTTCTTATCCTCCGTGGTCATCTGCCTGGAATTGGAACATGCATGCGGGACATCGAAGGGGCGGCAAACAGTCACCTCGCAACTTTGGCCCTGTGCATCCACGGCCGCAGCCCGTTTCTCAATGTCTGCCTCCCTACTATGCATTTCTGCATCTCGAGCGCTACCCGGCAGAACATATTTTGATGCATAGGGATTCTCGGGCGGGGCATTCACTTCTTTCTGCTGGGTATCCAACCATCGCAGAAGCGAGAAGATCGCTTCTCTGCACGACCGCAGCTTTGACCCGGCTATCGCCACGAGCTGCTCCGGACTCGAATTCGAAGAGAAGGGCAAGAGGTCTGCGGCGCACGTTTCCAAATCGCCAAGCACACGCCGTAGCCCACGTCCCGACGGGATCCCCGGCCTCGTGATTTTGCCAAATTCCCCAGTTGCCGCTGCGTTTCCGCCGTGATGGGATGTCGATATCGACGCCGGAGCAGCAGGCGGCGCAAAGCGAGCTAGGTGGACGCGGTCACATTCGCCTCCCGTTGGCCCTGGCTGTTGTAGCCGTGGTGCCGAACGCCCTGAAATCCCCCAGTGCAATATCTGTCGCGGTGGCATGGCCGGATGGGATGCCAAACAGGTGCCTTGTTCCAGAATACACACCATCGCGATTCCGCATGCAATCCATGTTGACGACCGGCTTAAGGAACGAAGCATTGTTGTAAAGCGGAGTATGACTTCTGCAGAAGGGGGATCGGGATGCCGAAAGTTATAATTTTTAGAGTGAAGGGGAAAAAAGAAGATATCCAACCGTCAATGTAAAACGGTAAGCAACGGGGCAATGGGTACATTTCTCTCGACACGGATTTAAAAAGTATCCCCGCTGGTTGAGGTTCTCTGTTTGGTATTTCTTTCCCCACAGGGCTTGTGATATATATACCTCTGGCAAGCGCCATCCGACAATTTCGCGATGTTGTTCCGTGAGGAAGGCGGTCGTGCTTTCATCCTTGTCAGCCGTCTTTTTCGATATTTTGAGAAGAGCGCAATATCTGGTGAGATTTTGGTGTTGTCGGTTCTCGATTGGATTTCTGCCTCAGAAATCGTCTGGGAGTCAGGAAATAGTAATCCGACATCCAGTCGGTTTTGCTTTTCTCAGGCATATAGTTTCTGCTCTATCTCTTCTAAAGATATGTTCAAAACGTCCGATGGGCCTGATTTCCTCGTATGCTCAAGTCTTAAGTGGCTTCAAATTTCAAATCTCCAATGTTATGTAGGATGTCTCAGTTGGGGTTATAGGCTGTCTCATCACATTCTCAACGAACTCTTGAGCTACAACGTTGTTACAAAGTTCGTGACTATATCCTTCTGGCTGTTTTATCTCCTTTAAGTTCCCTTGAAGCACTCCTCTCTTTTAATCTCCCAGTGCCCTTTTTCTCACCCCTTCATCCAAATGATGTTGCTGTATATTCAATATATTTTAGTTCAAACCGTCAACCCTTGAAGATGACAGGGGCTCCATTTCCAAACCATTTTTCGGCTATCACATCATTCTAATTCGACATTATGTTAAACGACTCTATCGTGTTTGACGCCCAGCAATGCATTCGAGTCAATCCCCATCATCTTGTCGGGCCTGAGTCGAGGGACTGAAGAACGCGAGATCATGGCGACTGACTCTCGGCTGGTATCCCACGCAGTATTCCCGCCCAAGCAGATTCGCATTCTAGGACTCCTGGCCGCGAAACCAAGGAGGCATACCAATACGTGAGTATCTCGTTGGCATTGGCAGTCGACAAGGATCGCCATCCAAGCCAATTGCCAACTTTCCAAACCCAAACGCGCTGAACGGCCATCTTCTTCGTCATATTTGGCAGGTTTGCAGGAATCCGGAGAACGACACTCAAGGCGTCGCTCGAGCGGAGGTTGGACCTCGCAATCGCATAGCAACGGTAGTCAGGATTCTTTGGATAAGTCGTCTCCACCCCTTCGAGCGGAAAATCGAGACAGGAAAGGGCCTGAAAGTGTCTAAATCCTCGTCCGGAGAATATAAGATTTTTCATTTCCCCGGATTCTGTAAAATAGGACTGGGATTCCCTTCACTTCCGGGTGACACAGCTAGGAAAGGAGTATGATTTTAGTTGGAAATAACCCGGCTTTCCAATGTCGCAGCAGTAGCCTTCATCCTCAACCTCTAGTCACGATGCAACCATTCAGCTTCCTATCGATGTCTGTTCCATGTTCCATATTACCCTACCTCATTCTACGGGATATTATTATTGTTCTTGGGCCAATAGCCCGGCTTTGCTTTTTGCTTTTGAAGCGAAGATTGCAGAATTTACCAAAGATGTTTTTTTTTTTTTTACTACTACTATTATTTCTCAAGATTTTTCGCATGTCTATTTCTTTCTCTATTTTCAACAGCGTAGGTAGCTATTGAACTGTCCTAACCATGTACGGAATTGGAGAAAAGATAATGCAATAGCGAAATGACAATAATAAATAGGGTGCTGCTCTCTGCTGGTGATATAGAGAAACATACCAAACTCCTCGGTTGATGCCTGAATAAAACCGCAGCAAAAGAAGAAGCAAGAAGAAGACAAAAAAAGAGAAAAAGAAAAAGAAAAGAAAAAATTATAGGGCCTGGCTTCAGAAGAGGAAAGAACAGTATAACGCAATTTGTAATACGGCAGAAATATATTATATATGTCTTGTATTCGTCAATCTAGCTACAAACGACGCCACGATGGTATATATATATATATATATGTATGTATTTATATGTATATTATATAACCGTGAGTTATAGAACATAAAACAAATTCGCTCCAGAGATGAAAAATAAGTACATAAAGTAAATAAATAAGATGAAAAAAAAAGAGGGGAAGGGAATACACATAGGGTTAAAACTTCGGATGTATTATATATGTGTATATTACTATAATTTCGAGAGGTTGACCCGGGAAGCGGAGTCGAGGGAGTTATAGAGTGAGATATCCGAGGGGGGGAGGGGCGCGCCTCTGCTTTAAGTTGGGGGAGGTACATACATTGATCGAGAGAGGTGAAAGAAAGGGAATTGAGTTATATCGAGGGAGTAGTTAAGTGTAGTCAGCTAGAAAGGTCGAGAAAAAGGATGGGACAGAACAGTCAGAAGGAATTAAAAAAAGGAGGTGGGGGGGGAGGAAATATGCCCACATTGTTGTGAGGGCATGATACGGAATTTTGCTTCGGCCCAGTGCGTTGTCCTTGCCCGAGCCATTCGTATCCGTTTCATTTGATGCTTTGTCTGGCGTCTCTCATTTTGTCTCTCCCCTCCCCCCTCCCCCCTTCTCATTTTTTTGTTTCTTTTTCCTTTCCTTTTTCTTTTTTGGAACCGTCTGTTTTGGACTCACTAGCTATCATTCGTTGCTATCGCGAGTCGGCATCTTATTTGCCATCACACTGTGATAACCCCTTATTTCAGTTTCTCGGGTACCAGTTTTGTATACGCATAGCAGTGGAAACTACTCACGGATGTTGCTTTTGCTGTTGCTGCTGCTGCTGCGACAGTTGAATATATTGTGGTTGCGCCGGGTGCATCGTATACGCTTGCCCTGGGAAGGAAACGGGAGCCACAGCGGGCGCCAATTCCACATGGTGCTGAGGCCCATGTGCTTGGGTTTGTATCAGCCGTTTCTCCAAATGAATGGAACTTCGCTGGAATTCATCCAGCAGATCTCTCATATTCCACCTGGTGTGAGCATATTTCAAAATCGAGCCAATGCTTTGTAGGCATTTCAGTGCCCGGCCGTTGGAATCAATCCGTTCTGTTGGGGATACGTACGGAGGTTGGTGCGTTCCTGGCGGTACGGGGGTGGCTAGCTCAGGAAGGGTGTCCAGAAGTATTTCGTCGTACGATTGATCGAGAGCGTCTATGAACTTGCTAGCTACTGTGTACACTCGTTGGATGTCGATGTATGAGAAAAACAGCGGCCAGCTAGCGGCGCTGATTATTTGGTGTATTTGGGAGATGAACTTGATGGCGTATTCAAATAGTAGAACTCGGTGTAGTATGCTTACGCTCGGATTATAATTCGACGGGGAGAGGAGAATCACAAAAGTGAAGAAAAGCTCTGCGTTGTAGAAGATAATGAGATGACCTGGCAAAGTTCTTGGTATTGCATTGAACCAGCTTTGAGCCTCCGCACAGACTTCCCATGTGTACAGCGAGGGCTCTGGGGCTGGGTTCCGCCCACTGAAAAACATAATTTGATATGCCTTTGACTGTATTCCGCGTATTTTGAACAAATAGATGGCCGGTTCGATGCCCTTGGCGAATAGGGGGGTCGTCCAGTTTAAGGCTTCCCCAATGGGCTGCAGCGGCACGCCTGGAAGAGGGACGTTCACAGAATCATCGGAGAATGAGAATGCTCGCCCAAATGCAATGCTAACATATCTAGAGTTATATTAATATTTGAAGAAAATGTGTCTGTCCGCTGATTGCTTACCGGTCAAAGGAATAGACGCAATGGAAAACCTTCCTTCGAAGATCTAGGTTTGTTTTATTGAGGTACGGCTCAGATAGTTGCTCCTGGTGAATACCTAGATCAGAGACGACTCTAGCAGCACTGCCAATCAAGTGCCAAGTTCTGAAGTGTTCAGGGTCAAGCATTGAATACTGCGCCAATAATAAAATGGCCTGGATGCCAGCAATCGATCCGGGATGAAGAACATCATCGGCGTATTCGAGCGCTATCGAAACATGATGCCTAGCAATTTGAGAATGAGAGGTTAGAGCCTGAGAGATTGCTAAAACCATGTGTACAATCCAATAATCAAAACTCTTGGCGAAACGTCCTCCTTCTTGATAGATGGCATCGAACGATGCCCAAAAGTTGGTCTGTATAAAGAAGGGCGCCAGGACATAGATATTGTCGAAGTAATGCTGGATAAGCGTAGAAGATACGGGGCGGGCTGGAAGGCCTCTGTTTACCCCTGCATTCTGTAAGGGCTTCGATACAGCCACTGCTAACAGTAGCCTAGCAAAGGATGTTGAGGATGTGATGCCATAGAAATCTCTCGATGTCGCGTTAACTGAGCTGGGGTAAATGTAAGTGGTTTAAGTCAAGGAATGAGTGGGTGGCAATTTCATAAACCTACAGGAATCCAAAATCTCCCACCAAGTCATTGATATCAGATGTCTCTTTGCGATAAGATTTCTTCCCGCCTTGAGAGTATATCGGGGGAGAGTTATAGTTCTGCCCCATCGCAGCTCTTTCCATTATAGAATTCTGCCTCCGACGCTTCGCTTCGGCGATTTCTTTCTCAAGCCGTTCACATTGGCCTTCAAGCGAGGCCACATAGCTCCGCTCTTTTCCCTTAGCGAACTCATCTGTAGCGCCTGGGCAGCTAGACGCTTTCCCTGCCCGTTCGCAAGCAGAGCAGGCAGGGAGTTTGCCATCGCATTTTACTTTAGCGGCGCGGCACCTCGAGCATGCTGCGACAGGGCGGCTGACCTTGAGAAGCGGGGTCTCCAGACCAGCGGGAAAGGTGGCCATCACAAGAGTTTCATGTGGACTACGGCATTGTCAGCTAACTTTCGGCAGCTAGAATAATACCATAAAAGAATTGGAGATAAAACAAAGAGAGAGAGAGAGAGATAAGAAATAGTTGTTGCAACTTCAAGAATGGTGGCAGTAAGCAGATAGAGAGCTGCTTAACCAAAAGGGAAAAGATACAGCAGATAGATGTGGTAGGAGGAAATTCTGCATATCTGACGAAGAAAAACAAAACAAAACAAAGTAAAAAGGGAGCTAGGCAAATTTTTGGGGCTACGTTTATGCTTAATGAAGCTTGCTTGCCAAACTGTGGAGCTGGCTCGGAGGACGAGCACGAATCCACCAACGAGGAGACAGACCTGGATCATTATTATCCCTAATCAATCAACCTAGGAACGTAAGAGAACTGCCTAAATCGTGGTCTTCAGTGCTCAATTGGTATCCACCAATGACCAGACACAGACTTGATGTAACTATCTTGGGTATTGCGCTTGAGGGAGCGTTTCAGGGCAGTTGAAATGCGTTCAGCCTTTAACGGCAAAATCCGCGCTTCAAGGTGGCTATAGGACAGATAGCTTCGAAAGGTTGATAATACTGTGGCGAGGGGTATGGTGGTAGTGGTCTTGAAATATGCGAACAGCAGCAGCGCGTTTTTCCTTTATTGAAAACCAAGCGTTGATGTCTATCCGTCAGTTTCTTCCGTGTGTGAGCCGTCAAAACTGTGGGGTTTCCTTGATTGCATTTAAGTTCAAGCTGGGGAAAGGGTCGAATGTGTCGCAGTGCTCGGCACTGTCTCGCTGGTCACTCCACGGCGGGAGGATGAAGTCTTAGCCCGAACTATACTAGTGGCGCGCCTAGTCCTTGTTTTTTCACGCTCCCGAAGGATGGCAATTCCCCGCAGGAAGTGAGGGCTATCACTTCCAGCAAGCTCACGAGCGGAATTTCGCATGGAGAGGATTGGAATAGAGCCAAGCCAGCCAGGCTATCGCGCAAAGTAATGTCTGGGTGCATTCTCCGATTGCGTCTCCCGCCAGCGGCCAAAAGCTTTTGGGAATTGTTCTCTCGTTCCCTGCGTGCCGAAGTCGTGGTTGTTGGGTTTGGACCCCAAGCCAACTGTGCTGGCGAGGTTGATTTTGGGGCCGTTGACTAAGCGCGGTGGTGTGTATAACCTTGGTGGCACAAAGCTTACAATGTCCATAGCAAGAGTTGGTTTTGGAGACTCATCTGTGTCTCGCCAGCTATTTTACTATATTTTTCATTTTGTTTTCAATTTTGACATTTTCCAATTGACCGTGCGTCCAGAACGGCCATACTCTGCTGCAGATAGATATAGGGAAACGCACCTCTGACATGGCCTGGCGAGAGGAAAAGCTCATATGAAGCCAGAATGCGAAGTGCCCTAGCAGCCATCGATTCCTTCTGGGCCTAGGAACATAGCGTAAGTTACCTTTAAATCTGGATAAGCTTTCCCTGCTCAATAGCTAGTTAGTCGCACGCCGAGTAAAGCTTGCCTGGGTAGCATGGAGCAACCACCCACTCTCGGTACTTAAAGTCTGAACAAAAAGGCCTTTTTGGTGCCTTCTCGTATTCCTATATGGGTATGGCCTTGGCCTCGGGCAAACTATGCCTATTTCATTCGGCTATACACATCCACCTCCTTGCTGTGTGGGATGCTTAGTGTTGAGCGAGAGGGGAAACATGGTCCCCAAAGCCGATCCCGACTCAGCTTGTCCGGCAGTGTATGTGCCCAACTACAGAGGAATAAATCCGATAGGTATAACTTCTCCGTATCACTGGTAGCTGAAGAAATGGGTCGCACCACCACTTTCCCGGCTTTTGCGAGCCTGTCCCTTGCAATCGTTATACGGGTTTACGGCTTCCATTCGGTTCTCCCAAGCCAATGCCCGGAGCAGCTGGATCCTTCGCCTTCTTGGTTTTGGTTTTGTTGATCTGCGCTTCTAGCTCAGTTAGGATTGAGAATTGCACATATTACATATTACGAGGAGCTGATGCCCGATCTGAGAAGTCATTCTTGAGACATTTTGGCTTTTTCTCAATAAAACTACAATTGAACTGTGTTGAACGGCCATAGACCTTGCTAGGACACTCCTTTTACTTTGACGCGTGAAACAACAATATCGAACCAAGATGGAGTTCGTTACGGTTGAAGGGGTGAAAATGGTTCCCGGAACTTTGCACATTGTCGACTGTAGGTGGCTTGTTTTACCGTTGATCTAATTAACAATGAATATGGAATCTGACATGGGACGAAATCTCTTTAGTGGAAGGGACAATGAATGTAAAGCATCAAAAAGGTGGAAAAAGCGATATTGTCCTTGTACCCCAGCCGTCGAATGACCCCAACGACCCCCTCAACTGGAGTAAATTCCGCAAGGAGTATCATTTCTGGCTCCTGTGGATCTGGGGGTTTCTAGCTGCGGTCTGCGTCAATTGGGTTGGGCCAGTCTGGGTATGTTCAGCTCATGCAACGTGTGCACAACACAGTTGCAGCTGCGGCTGCAGCTCCAACTCCAACTCGAATTCGACTGATACGCTTTCAAGACACAATTTACCATCGATCTGAAAACAACCTACTTCGAGCTGAGTATTGCGTCAGCGTTTTGCTTCCTGTTCCTTGGGTTAGGTTGCGTCATTTTGCAGCCCATAGCCATGAAAATCGGTAGAAGACCTATATACCTTGTGGGATCGCTTCTCAACTTTGTAGGCTGCATTGTAGGCAGATTCCAGACAACCATTGAGATGCAATGGGCGACAAACATCCTCACCGGGTTCGGTGCGGCGCCAGTGGACTCTCTGGTGCAAATTACGACGACCGATATCTTCTTTGCACATGAGAAAGGCACCAGACTGAGTTTGTACGTCTTCACGATATATGCAGGGTCATACCTTGGCCCTGTTGCGGCGGGGCACATCGCCGACTCCCAGAACTGGCGTTGGTGTTACCAATACTTGATCATTTTCTTCGCTGTCCTTCTGGTCATCCAAATATTCACGATGGAAGAATCTACCTTCCGCAGACCACTTACGTCCTCAGAGATATCCGGAGACACAGCCGCGATATCTCATCATGCAAGACAAAATCTACAAGATGTGAAAATTAAGTCTGAAGCGTCACATGGAGAAGAAGGTGACACCTCCGAGGAATCAGCGCCACCTGCTCCGAAGACATACTGGCAACGGATGGGACTATATAACACTGCCTATAGTGACCCACGGCCATTGTGGCTCGTTGCCATTAGCCCGTTTATGTTGGTAACATATCCGGCAGTCATGTGGGCAGGTTTCATCTACGGCGTACAGATTATGTGGCTATCGCTACTCAACGTGACGCAGTCTGAACTTTTCAGTGGGCCACCATACAACTTCAGTGTAGCGAACGTTGGCAATATCAACTTTTCCTCCTTCATCGGCGGCATCCTAGGCATGTTCTGGGGCGGCTATGTGTCTGATTGGTGCATCATTTTTCTCTCCAGACGCAACAAGGGTATTCTAGAACCTGAGTTTAGGCTCTGGACTATGCTTGTCCCTGCAATCATCAACACCGCGGGGATACTTATGTATGGTCTGGGTGTATTAAAGGGTACAATGTGGCTTCTGCCAGCCGGATTCGGCATGGTATTTATTGCCTTCGGGATCGGAAGTGGCGGCGCCATTGCAATTACGTACGCGGTAGACTGCTACCCGCGCATTGCCTCTGAAAGCCTGGTGCTTATGCTCTTTATTCGGAATATGATCGGTTGCGGGTTCACTTTTGCCAGCCAGTAGGTCGTTCGTTTCTATTACTCTCTTCTAATTTTGTAGTAATAATTGGATGGTTGCGGAAACTAACTTTAGAACTCAACTCTTTCTTTCAAGGCCATGGCTGGACCATAACGGTTTGCAAGACACCACTATTATCATGGCGATGATATGCCTTGTTGCTAATATGTCTTTTCTTCTACTGATTTGGAAGGGAAAGCGTTTGCGCGAGTGGACTGCGAAGCGCTATACCATACTGATGCAACAGAAGGACAAGGAAGATCTGATTATCTAGGTGACATCTAGAAATCATGGAGCAACAAGCTGTTCATGTGCTTTGGTCTACTCACTCGCGCTTGTGGCTTCCAATATGTCAAAGTGTGTATGTGTATTCCGTATTAATTTTGTAAATTTAAGAATCGGCTCGTTCAGACGTACTGTACATACAAAAAGTGGCTTTGCTACAGCGACATTCATGTCAACCCGCACCACATACTGTACTGTGCATGTATGTACAACCACCATTCCCTGGAAGGGTTCCATGAACTTAAAACTCCATATCGTACGCCAACGCATCCTCACATAGCTCATCACGCAATTTTTGCACCCTGCCAAAATTAACATCATACTTACAGGAAAGCACTTCTTAAAAGTAAAAAATGAGACGTACAAAAAAAAACAACAAAAGAAAAAGAAAATCCATGTAGCGGTAACAAAAGAAGAGAACGAAACCGTTCACCTACACAAGATGCGAAGGATGCCCCGCATAAACCGAGACATCATCCGGCTTTTCCAAAATAGCCAACAAGCCCATATCATATCCTTTGGCCCGAGATGCTGTCATGGCCAATGGCGGATTGCAGTGCATTTCACGGAGTCCTGTTGAAACGTTATAGAGAAATTTAGAATTTGGAACATACATTGTATCCCCTACTTCTTTCCTTCTTTCCTTCTTTCCTATCTCTCTATGTTTGGAGTGGTATTTTTTTTTAAATCCCATTTCAATGAGTGCAACCAACAAAATCGCAAAATCGCAAAATTGTACGTACCTGGGACCTGCCCAACCATGGCCTTGCATGCGGTCTTGAATGCAGCTACCTGAGATGGCACAACACCCGGTTTCAGTTTGAGGAGGACTGGCGTGGGATCAGAGAGTGGTTAGTACGCGGTAATCGGCTTTTCTTGGTAATGGTTTATGTTTTTGAGGGGCTGTATTTGTCGCACTGGGGAGCAGTACAAGTATTCGCGGGGGAGGAGGGCAGTCGTCAATCTGAATGATCTAGGCAAGAAGAGACCTACCGATGTGGAATACCGCCATTTTTTGAAGGTGCGTGCGTTTTTGTTTAATACGCACAGAAGTTTGTTTACTTGTTATTTGAGGCACGTGGGAAATGCAAGAAGTTGTATCTCGTTCTTTAGATGTCGGTCATGCGATTCCCAGTAGTACAGCAGACGTTGAGCTTGGCTTGTAGTGACCATTGCCGATTTCGGCTGATGGATCGGGAGTTAGCTCACGGTTTGCCGGAAATATTCGCTAGGATGGAGCCATCTACCTGTCCGCTGGGAATCATACAACAAACCGACTAGGCGATTGTATAAACTTAATACTACGGTGTGGTACTAGTAGTTATGGTTTTACACATGTATACAATTTCCAAAACCAGTGCGTGCAGAGTGTCAGTGTTCATTCATGGCTGTGACACTAATAAAGGATTCCTCAATAGCAATACATCAATCATAATGAAATTTTTAAAGTGGATAAATCAATAAATAAGTAAAATAAAATAATAGATTCCCAGGCTTTACCTTACAGCTTACTACTGGCTTTCACAGGAATATCTTGCGAGCTTTGACGATGTGATTCGGGCGCCCGCTGAACCTTCCCGCCCTCACAACAGCAATCATCCTTCTCATCGACGAGCACACTCGTTGGGTTTTTAGTCCCAGGAACATCCAAAGCGGGATTGCGATCGAAGAAATCTGACGGCCGCATGTGGACTTCCATTTTCTCGATTGGCATCACTGGCCAGTCCTCAACACGAGGATTATGAGTCAGCGCGAACACCGACCAGACCACCACATCGGAGTCAAGGATGTTGTCATTCCGAGCAGCAGCGTCCGAAACACCGTCCTGCTCGCTCCGGGACTGGTTGGTGAATTTGCCTCCAGCGAAGAATTCACCGTCCCGGTGTGCCGTCACCCAGACATGGTGTTTCGCAAATTGGGCACGTTGTGCGACGGTGGATCGCGGGTCCGCGAGGATAAGCTGCGTAGCCGGAGGAGTAAATTTATAGGAGACCGGGTTTCCAGAAATGGGGTTCAGGACATTGGTATTAGACATTTTGACTGCTAAATTGGTGGTCGGACAGGCGTTGAATCCACCGGAAGTCGCCACCGGCTGGGTAATTACCCGGTACCCATTTCCGAAAGGATTGGTTTTGATATCCATAGGCATTCGTAGTGCTTCCTCACGGAACACAGTATTTCGATACCCATTAATGGCAGGGTCAATGCGAAGACAGAATATATGTTGATGGTTCTGAGCGAGGACGCCGGGAGATACCACGTTACCCCATGGAGACTCCTTGCCTGGATCGATGTTAACCACTGAGACAATGCCAGTCGCCCGGGTTTCGAAAGTAATTCCTCCGGCCTGGTCAAATTTGTACGCAAAAACATATTCGTAGTTGGCGAGTGTGATGACGAACTGCACCACAAGTTCACGATATCGAGTAACAATAGCTCGACCTGTGTGGAAATTTGTGTGCTTCCATCCGATGCCGTTGTCTTGCTCATGGACACAGACCACATTCTTAGCCACGGACGGCTGGCCTGACGCGTCGATGTTAAAACTGTCTAGGTACTTAATAACGCCTAGACAGTCGCAGCCCAAAGCCAGATTGTTGGCGGATCGGCCAGCGCCACCATCACCAAAATCAAAAGCTTGCTTTCGATGAAAGGGAGGTCGAGGATCCGCATATGGAACCGTCATTTCAGACATGCTTAGGCGGTATATAATACTACGCCCATCATAATGGATATCGTGGATGGTTGCACCTTCCCGGGGGTTGAACCCAACACGGAATCTCCATTTCTGCCATTCGACCAGACTTTCGTTGGTCACTTGGAAGGACGGCCCTTCGGGCTGGAGCACATTAAGTGGTCTAACATCCGTTCGCAGTTTTATATCCAAAAGTTCAGGAACATATTCAGAGGGACCCGTATGGCCCAATATGTTTTGGGAGGCAGTATCATAGGCAAAGCCATCAGCACTTCCTCCAGTCGCGAGCTTGTCAACTCTAATGATTTCTCGCTTGCGGAAATCCATTACTGGAATAAGGGGGATTGGGTAACTGTAGTGATTGGAGTTTGGATTTCCGTTTCGTGTGTCCTTGGCGAAACAAAGCCCTTGCATGTAACGAATGTTAGGCTCGCCATCGTCGAGCCCGCCATATGGCCACGGGTCAATCTCAAGGACGAATCCTTCTGGCAAGGTAAACTTAGATATCGCTTCCTGGAACAATGGAGATTCCATGCATGCCTCATTAAACGAGCCGAATTCATCCCTAAATCACGTTAACACTGATCATTGCTATTGCGGAAAGAAATAGAGATCGTTTAAATTAAGGATGAACGTTACAATGTAATTGAAGGCTGCTTCGAACAATCAAAGGTCCGACGAGAGATTTCTTTCCTTAGACCCAAGTCCACGACCGATTCAAAATAGTCATGCGTCTTGTCCGCCTGGATGGTATCGTAATGCACACTGGCCAATCGTGGTGGCCGAGTCGTGGAAGCCGAAAGAACCCCTCCATGTTCTGCTGCCAGGAAGCTTGTCAAAGCAGCTTTAGCCGGCTCTTCTAGGAATATCGAACGAAACCGGAGCAGAACACCTGGATGAGCCTGGGCAATGACGTCTCGAGCAGAGCGGATCTCAGTCGCCCCCAGCTGCTCAAGTGGGTGGGGAAAAGACATCTTGACAATGAAGAGTAGAAGGCCAATATAGGAATCGACTGGGAATGATCCTTGACAAGGAAAATAATTGAAGAGACTAACTTGCTCTACTTGGAGTGCTTAGCGGACAGAGAAAAAAGGGGGGGATTGGGGACATATATATAATAGCACCAACGACGGCTTCCTTCGCCGAAAACAAAGGAACAACCCCGCAATGCAGGTTTGGCCGCCAGCCACAAAGCACGAAACCGGTACAGCTATCGGCTTGCAGTTCGGCAGATCAACGAGTCTAAAGCGTCAAATTTCAGGCAAATCCTCCAACTACCGTCCGAGAAGTTGTCTTTATCTAATCATCTGATAAAGTTGCCAACGACTGGCAAGAGGGTTTCGCTTGGATATCACCTGGCATGTCCATTTCGTTCTGGAGAGAAGCAGGCTGACTTGCTACCTTGGATACTTGATTGCGTGAACCTTCAAAGGCGAATGCCCGAGGTTCTCCTCCTCGTACATCGTATCAGCTCAGCAATATAAAACGCGGAAGGTGGCTGCTGACTAAGTTAATTACTTGTCCGCGAAATCTCGATCATTGATGTCATTGAGATCTCGAGCAATGTGGATTGGAATGGCGCGGTTTGACCTTTCTGGATATTTAGCCCTCGATGCGAGTATCCCTGCCTGCCTCAGTGCCGTATCAGCACTAGTCAACTAAAAAAGCTTGTCTGCAGTCAAATAATCCTCCTTCCACGCGACCTCAGCTCCAGAAGCCACTAATCCCAGCGTCCTGAGGTAGTTATGGCGCCAATATGATCTTGCAATTACTTTCCCGACGATCTACCGTCTACCAGGATTCAAGGGCCGGCAATCTTACGCCATATCTTGGGTGATGAGTGGCCCGACTTGCGCCGGTGCGATCCTCACCTCAGTTGCCCACCGCGCGATCAACTGATGGATATACTCTCCACAATCCCCGACTTCCCGACAAAGTCCTATGCTCATATATTACCATCCTTAGAAAGGGCAAACATTGCGGTGAAGGACCTGGTGTTGTTTGACCCTCTGGAAATTGCCAAGCAGGCCAAAGTCGCCGTGACAGATGTGCGTGCCCTGGCCGAGAATGTGATCAACGCTTTGCATCGAGATCTGGGTCTGGGTAGATATCAGGGCGAGTCCATAGACGTGGCGCCAGCAAGCCGCGACGATAATGAGCAGTATAGGGTGCAGGACCATGGGGATCCAATTGTGAAACTAGGCCATAGAGTTCCTGAGCTTTCATTTGTAAGCACATTGGACCCTGTTTTAGATCGGGTCCTGGCAGGTGGCATATCCACGGGATATGTAACGGAGCTGGCGGGAGAGAGGTAAGACAGTCACATTCACCATCACATTGCTTAACGGATACTTACTTACATTCCGTAAATCTTGCAGCGGATGCGGTAAAACCCAATTCCTTCTGCATCTATTGCTTTCCGTTCAGCTACCTCCCCCTTATGGCACATCTCAAAAGGCTCTGTACTTGTCTACGGAGTCAAATCTACCTACAAACAGGCTGTCCCAGCTTCTCGAGGAACATCCTGTAATTTCTACACTACCCGAGGGATCTCCTCGCCCGTCCTTAGAGAATATATTATCCATAACTACCATCGATCTCGAGTCCCAGGATCACATACTGAACTATCAAATTCCAGTGGCAGTTTCCCGTTACAATATTGGCCTTGTCGTTATCGATTCCATAACGGCTAACTATCGTGCTGAAAGTGATTTGGATAATGTTGCTGGTTTACTGGCTCGGGCATGGCAACTTAAAAAGCTTGGCCAATTCCTTAGGAACCTAGCCGCCAAACAGAATATCGCAATTGTCGTCGCAAACCAAGTATCAGATAGGATCCAGATGGATGATGTTCTATGGGTAGACGAACCTGACCCTCCCACAAGCAGTTCCTTGGATGAATCCCCTTTTCAGCATCAATCCCAGCCACCATCTTCTCATCCCGACGAGCAGTTGGCAGATGATTCTGAAGATCTTAAGTCATCACCTTCTCATCAACTAGGATTAGCCTCTTCTCCTATGCCATCGGCTATGACCGAGGCGGAAGAAGATGAATTTTCTTTGAGTGTTCTTGATCTTGGTACACTGCTGAAAGTTGACTACCAACGACCCTTTTTCACTGGCTGGGGTGATTCGCACGCATCTACGCTCGAGGCTATGTATACAGATTCCCAGTCGGAGTGGAAAACCCCCGCCCTTGGCATTGTTTGGACAAACCAAATTGCTTGTCGTATTGTCCTCAAGATGGAGAACATTCGAATTGCCAACCAACGTACAAAAGATATCCATCCAGAGTTAAATTCGAACAATTTACCTCCTGCTGTTTTTGATGGACCTGATTCTCGAAGCCCTACTGAGGCTCAATTGTGCACACCCTTAACTCAAGAACAGAATCAAAAAAATCCAACTTCGGCGCATATGGAATCTGAAAATAGAAGACCCCAGAAAGAGGAGACCGCCAATAAACAAAAGGCCAACCCTGCAAACTCTACGACTGGGATGATTGATGACCCTCTGTCTACCACCATTTCATCATATCGGAAACAGCGGACAATTCAAGTTGTGTTCTCGCCATGGACTTCTGGTGACCCGAATCATACTCTGGGTTGTTATGAAAGTGGACCAACCGAAGGCAGAGAGATGGTTGAATATGATCCCACCTTTAACAAAGTTGGGTTCGAAATACACCCGGGAGGGATACGGGGTATCAGTCCGATTAACGATGACTGAACGTTAGCATTTTTCAACTTATTAACTAAAGATCGGTATGATGGTCACGCTTGTGACTAGTAGCGAACAAATGTCGGGACCTCTGCTGGCCAAACCGGTAGGCGACTGTGCTTACTAACGCCTCCGTCGAGATCGCCACTAGTTTACAGCTAGAAGGAATGAGTTTGCGAGCCTCCTGCTTGTATTTCGTGAGATCAGAGGCGACACTCGGGCAGAAATGATGACTCAAACTTTCAAAATGCTAGGCGGCGAAGCGTTCTTAGCGACACCTTAAGAGTGGGATGGACATACTCGGAAAAATGCTTCCTAGAAAACGCCAAGCACTTGCCAGCGACTAGCTGTTCAATATTTGTGTTACCGGGACAAGAAATGAGGCAGATAGCTGAATAAGAGACAAGATATATTGTTGGGGGGTTTGGATTGGTTCGTCCCCTCTACTACCAGCATGGCGCTGGTGTGATGGAGCTCTTTTGCCCCGGCGGCCTAACATATATCGCCATTGGAAAATTAATGTTGCAATGTCAGGAAAACTAATGGAAAGCTATTTAAACACTCAGGCATTATTCTCGATGAAACAACTCGAAGCGTGGAAGAAATACGCCCTACATATTCAAACTTGACAGTATATAAACGGTCGCGAAGGGCAGGCAAGGGTAAAAGCCCTTACAGATGCTGATAGTCCTCATCGGATTACATGTCTCGCACACCGTCTTCTTCGAGGAACAGAAAAAGGGTGTATATAAGGGGCTTTAGGACTTATCCAAATGCAGCACCAGCTACCCTGCTGGAGTCAGATGTTTGTTTGGATGGAGCCCTTTTGCAGGCCAAGAATCGCAAAACATCAATAAGATCGGTTTTTCAAGACTGCGCCTTGCACGGACATGCGACCACAATGTACACTATGCCGTCATATGCGAAAGGTTCTGGGGAGAAATGGCAATACTTGCCTTTTGGATGCTGGCATGGGCCTCTTATAAGAGAACATAGCGGGGTCATCCAGCAGCCATGAATAAGAAATATCGCAATCTTCTGTCTTCTCGACTCTCCGGTTGAGGTATCTGCTTTTGACAACTGTGGGCGGACAGCGCTTCATCACGTAGATGGACTTGGGTGAGAGGTCGGAGTTCAAGCTCATTTTACTCGCTGCAGTCGACGTCATTTCCAGGACAAACATGGGTGGACAGCTAAAAACGTCGCTGCTCGGGGTAAATTACATTCGATTGCCAAAGCTATGGAGGCTGTTGAAGCTGGAGAAGACCCCATTACGCTCTCGCAACTCGTTTTAAGGTTCAACACGCAGCCGAGAGCCAGCAGTAAAATTCGAAAAAAACACCATCACTCATGTAAAAAGAGAAATATAGTTCTTTCTTCTGGTAGAGGGTCGTCAAATAGATAATAATAGCTTGGAGTTTCTTCCCCGCGCCCGCCCCTTCCTCCTTCCCTCGTATTGTTTCCCCATTTTATATAGATAACACCAAAACAAATAATTCCATATAATTGTCCAAATAAACCAAGAAATAAAGTGTAAAGAAAAAGAAAGAAATGAACCGGCATGAGAATGAGGCCGGGTTCAAAGATTGTTTTGTTGCGTTGTTTGGGGCTTGGGTGTCTAACCCGCGGATACACCGGATGCGGGCTGCGGGACGCGCGGGGAAAACAACCAAGTCGCTGCACCAAAGAGGCGATATCAAAGAACCATCCAAGGATACAGAAGCGCGACGCAGATTGAGAAGTGCGAAGGGAAAAAGGAAAACAGCTGGTAGAAGCACGCACTGGGGACAGAAAAGAAAAGAAAAGAAGAAGAGAAAAGAAAAGAAAAGAAAGGGGACATGAACGAAACGGCGCACTTTCTTTATTTTTCGGCTTCCTTGCTGCTGTTGCTAGATATAATATCCACTAGATATTTAGCCATTCGATCCATGGAGGAGGAAGAGGGGGAGGAGGAGGAGGCTGGGACGACGGGTTCGTTCCAACCCCGCAGGAAAAGCCCGAACCGAAGCAGCTCCCAAGCCCCAAGAGTTACGACGTCGTTGGAGCTGGCGTGTGGGCTGCCAGGGACTGACTTCCTATTTATACTGCTCAGTCTTGCCTCCCTTCGGCCCTAACCCTTCGGCCCCTCTCTTTCCATTCATCCTTTTCCTCTTCTGTGTTGCTTACCATTCCCACCTCCCGTCTCTTGCTTCGCATGTCGCGTGCTTGGGAGAGAGAGGGTTAGCGAGCTATTGAACTGGCGACAAGCCCTGACTGTCTGAGGCTGGGGTGAAAGGATGGCAGATGCGCGAGCCGTCTCAGCGCTGCGGGCGGTCGCATGAGGATGAGGGGTGAGGATGAGGATGAGGGATGAGGAACCATGCTGGATTGTTTATTTTATTATCATTGCTATGGCTCTTGCCCGACGAGGATGAAAGTTATGGGTTGTAGGTATGTATTTATTATACTCGAGTTGTATATTTCTATTCCTTATTTCTCTCTCTCCCGCTCTCTTTGTGAGAAATTCGACGAAATGACAAGAAAAAAGAAAGAAAAAGAAAAAGAAAAGATCTTATTGACACTGTCCACTTTGATGAATTGAATGGAAAACACAATAAATCAATCTATATAAAAAACTATATACCCATCAGCGACAGGGCAAGCCTGTGCAAGAGAGACCCACATGCCTTCTACGCATTTTATGGTCTCGTCACGTCTCGTCTCTTCTCATGTCGTGTCGCCCCGGGAAGTTAGATGGAGGCTATCCGGGGCGGGGACGCTGGGAGGGCAATGCACGGAAGGCAGAATGAAAGCACAGCATGAAAGGTTATCCATCAGCGACGAGAAAGATATGATATGAGCAAGTGATGAGCGACGAACATTTATGACGTATGATACTGGCATCCTTGTTTTTTTTTTTTTATGATTGCGTTCTATATATATTTATATATATATAATGGTGCCACTCGATCTTCAGTTCTCGTTATTCTCTCTTTCTATACTATGTTTTCATTATCCGAAAAATAGGGGGGGGAGCGAGGAAGGAAAAGAAAGAAGGGTGAGAGGGAAAAAAACACAAAGAATGACGTGATGAAACGGTGAAGAAACACAAAACACAAGAAAAAAAAGACCATAAACCAACCAGAAAAAAGAAACAAGAACCAGCTCTACGAGGACGACGGCGATGTCATCACAGCAGGCTTGACGCCAATGTTATTCCGATTCCGGAAGAAATAGACATGCTCTCCTTCGCCCTTGGCGCCCTCGCATGGCTCCACCCACTGGCAGGTCCTGGCGCTCCTCCACAGCGAGCGGAGGAAGCCAAGGCTGCCGAGCTCGGTGTCTGAGCGGTAATGTTTGCCCATGATGGGCTTGATGGCCTCGCTGGCCTCATCGGCGTTGTAGAAGGGGATGGTGCTGACGTAGTGGTGCAGGACGTGGGTTTCGATGATGCCGTGGAAGAGCTGGCGGCCGATGAAGCCGAATTCGCGGTCGATGGTGGCGGCGGCGCCGCGGGTGAAAGTCCAGGCTTGGGGGGAGTAGTGTGGGAGGGTGGGGTCGGTGTGTTGGAGGTAGGTGATGGCGACTAGATGGGCTTGTTGTTAGTTTCATTGGCTTCTGATGAGGGAAGAAGGAAATAGAATAAAGAGGGGAATGGTGAGGAGGGCCTGCGGCGCTCGGGGTGACTGTTCGACGTACCTAACCAGTGGTTGACCCACAGGTATGGCAAGAAATACCACACGGCAAGGTTCGCCCAGCCGAAGTTCTTGCCTACCCAGAACAAGGCGGAGCCGGTGAGCATCAAGCCAAGGTCACTGAGGAGGATGAGCGGGGCGTGCTTGGCCTCGTACAGCGGGCTGGACGGGTTGAAATGGTTGACACCGCCGAATATACCGTTCTCCTTGCCCTTCCCACGGCCCTCCGGCTGGCGCTGGTGGCAGTTGTGGCCGGTGACGTTGGAGATCAGGTACATGGGCCAGCCGAACAACTGCTGCAGGATCATATGGACTGCGGTCTGGATGGGCGTCTCCTCCATCAACTCGTGCAGCTCGTGCGCGATATAGCCGAAGCGCGAGGCGAAGACCTCTCGTGTCTTGGGGACGAAAACCATGTCCCGCTCCAAGTTGCCGGTGGCCTTGTGGTGTTTGCTGTGCGAGATTTTCCAGGAGAAGTACGGCACCAGCAGCGCGGAGTGGCAGAACCAGCCCACCGTGTCGTTCAACAGTCTGTACGGAGAGAAGGCCTGGTGTCCGCACTCATGGGCCATGATCCATAGACCGGTCCCAAAGAGCCCCTGGAGGAAGGCATAGAGACCCCATAGGCCAGCACGGACCGGGGTGGACGGTATGTATTCGGGCGTGACATAGTTGTGGAAGAGGTAGAAGGTGCCGGCCAGGCAAGAGATATCTCGAGCGACGTATGACAGACTGCGAAGGGCACTTCTCTCGAAGCAATGGGCCGGGATGGCGTCTCTGATCTGCTTGATGGTGAAGTCTGGGATCTCGAAGGGAGTCCCGTAAGTGTCGACTAATTTTAGGGGTTCTTGCTGCGCATCCGAAGCTATTGACGACAGGGACGTGGACGAAGGGGACGGCCGCAAGCTGTCGGTTGGGGAGACACATGCGGAGCTCTCTGTGGAGTAATCTGTGGGCGAATTCCGGTTCAGCGCCCTGCGCTTGGGGAGGGCGGTGGAGGTCATCGTGGCCGAATTCCTCTATTGCTGGCTTGGCTTGGCGAGGAACGAGATATGGGATAATGATAAGATGTAATATATATATATATATATATATATTATGTTATCTCAGGGAAGAGAAAAGGTTAAGGATGAGGCAGCTCTTTGTTGGGCGGCGTGCAACAGAACAGCAGAACACTTCCTGATGCTGTGTGATCTGAATCTTCCTGCACCACTCAAGTCAGGATGGGAATTGTGACAGCGTTTTCTGGCAGGCAATTGGACAGACGTAGGGGGCAAGACAATCAATCAATCAATGGGATGGATTGACTGACTGAGTGAATGACCAGGACTCACCACTTGAAATCGAGGCTGGCTCGGTTGGCTGACTCTCGAGGGAATTCTTGTGCAACCACAAGAGGACGGAGGGTGAATTGGATGAATGAATGATTTGAAGGAGGGAAAAAAAGAAAGGAAAAAGAGGGAAGAAGAACAGGAATAAATGCGAGGGAAGAAGAGACAAGGCGACTAATTCGATGATGCCTTTTTTTTAATTTTTTTAATTTTATTTATTTTTTTCCCTCTATTTTATATCTTTGCTTTCTGCGTTGCTCGTTGAATTCCTTTTTTTTTTCTCATTGTCAATCTCACATGGGTTTTCTGCTTTGCCGGGTGCGTTTCGCTGGGACGCCGGAGAACGGGTAACGGAACCGTATCGTCACGGTATGTCATGTAATATTACACATTCCATCTCACCTTCCGCCTTCCACCTTCCTGCTTCTCCGTTCTCCGTTTCTTCAGCTGTAACTATCAAATGTCAAATGCCCCTTCGACTCCTCCAATATGTTATCACCAAGCTGGGCCCGGCGAGGTTGTAGACGGGTCAGCAGTGATTCCTCGACACAGTCCATCGAAGGATGATGCATGTGGGACCAAGGTCTACGGAGTCTTGTTAGTATGCATGGATGCAGCCCGCCACGTCCCTGCTGGCTCTATATCGGACCCGGGACGAAAAACGGACATCACATCGGTTTGCAGACTCGTCCATTCCATCTCCAGAGGTGCGAGCAAAAGAAAACCGGTTTGGCTCTCGAGTGAGTGAGTTCTGAGATCTGAGATTTGCTTTCCGAGCTTGCTGCATGCAGTTCCCCCTTCACCGATCGACATCTGGACATATTTAAGTATTATTGTTGGTCGGCCTCGTCCGTGTGCAGCTGTGGGGTTCTTCCCTCGCGGCCCGAATTTCAATTTTCATCTATTTGACTCGAACTTGAGCCCTTGAGCTGGCCCAACGAGAGTGGGTTGATATTCAGAGCGTATCCCAATCATCATCATCATCATTATTCTTATTATGGTGGCAAAATAACGAGGCTACTTTATTTCTCTCTCTCTTTCAATCTGGTGATGGGATATGGAGAAATCGCAATTCAGCGAACCTGGTGCGGTATCTCCCAGGTATTTACTCGGACTCTGTCTGTACAGTGCAGCATACCACACCGTGTGGCCTGATCATGGATGGGGACGGGAGGTCTGTACTGAAAGATCAATACGCCAATACCAATGGAGCCGGAATACGTAAAGTGACACAACGATACGATACGATACGATATGATACACGCGGAACCAACGCCAACAAAAGCTTCAACGAAAGCTGAGCTTCCATGCCAGCCCGCACGTTTCCTTCCAGCTCCAACCAGCCAATCGCATCGCCTATTGCATCCCCGGAGCAAGAGATGTGTTGGCGGATAGTTTGTCATGGCGGGAGGGTGAGGGGTGGGAAGGACCCATATGCACGACATCGGCGCTATGACATTTCCAATTTCTTCTGCACTTCCCTATTGTATGAAACATCTTTACAACCAAGGCAAAATAAAAAGCGGCAAAAAACTGCAAGAATAAGAAAAAAAGTCCGTAGCGTCTAGGAACATCCACCTCTGCGGTTCTCTACTATCCTGGATGTATTCCTCTCTCTCGTGAATCCCCATGTCCATGCCCCCGGCTCACCGCCTTTTGTCCCAGCCAATCACAGAACTGCCCGGTCCTCGCCAAGGAAAGCTTGTCAGTTTCGCGCTGAACTGCCAAGCCCTCGCCAAGGGGCGGAAGGTTGGGTGGAATCAGGTACGGAAATTACGTTTCGAAGCTTTGGTTACGTCCGGTATATATTTTGGTAACCAACGTGTAACATCCTGTGACGAACGACTCACCGGAAGCTGCTGATTAGCTGGGCGACCAGGCTGGGAGACTTGTCGAAGTCATCAATCATCATGCTCGGCAACATGTGAAGATACGATCTGTGGTTGGTTTTATTCGTCGATGTATTTTCCTTCTTAAATCGTCGCGGTTATCTCAGCATCAGGACAAAACAGAGAAGAATTCAGAAAGGAAGAGAAAAGAAAAGAAAAGAAAAGAAATAAGAACCCTACGACCACAACCAGAAGAACAAAACCAGGTCATCACTGTCATCACCGCCCAGTGGTTGGAGTGGACTTTCTTCTGCTTTCCGTCGTTCAATGTTTCTGTTGGGGGGAAATACGGCGTTTTGTTGAGGAAAAGAAAAACCAAACTTACCAGGTCCGAAAGGTGTACCTGTTAAAAAACAGCTGAAAACAACTCAATATTTAACCAGTTACCGAGCTTCAGATGTCATCATGTTATTACGATAACTGTAACTATTAACTAACCTTCTGATGATCATGGATTCATAGTTACTACGAGTTAGTTGAAAGTCGTGTCGCTTGAACTAGTTTTACACCAATAATATTAAAGTTGAATCGAATCCATCAAATTTACAGTACTGTGGTGGGGAAAAGCTACTTTTTTTAATATATGTTCCTTGTTTACTCCGTACGGAAGGTATCATCATGCCATTCATCGGCCAGCATCTGGCCCGCGCATAACATTGAGGAAGCTTTGTTCAATGCTACTTCTGGGTCGGTCCGAGCATGGCTATATTCTTATTACACAAGTTACAGAGTTACATATTTAGGTGTATAGACATTAATTAATTCAATCAATCAATCAATCAATCAATCAATCGTTTCAACGCTAACCTCCATGTGGGGTTGTGGTTATCAAGAAAGGATAAACAAGGAAAGCCACATGTCGCCAGCCAGTTGAGGTGCGATTTTTCTCCCTTTCTCTAGATCGATGTATAATATAATAGTGAGAATACGAAACGAGATACAACGATAAAAGAGGGAGATGAATAAATGAATAGATGCTCTACATTGCGTGGTGTAAAACACCGTTGAAGGATATATAAAATTCCTAATTCAACCAATGACTCCAACCCTCCGTTCAGACCCGACCAGCCAACAACCCCCGCCGCCGCTGCCGCCACCACCACCACCACCACCCGCACCACCCGCACCACCAGAAACGTCCAGGTTAACCGTGGTCTTCCGCAAATTCGGCGACACAAGCACTGTCTCGGCATGATTCAGATAATCAACCTCGCAAGGAACTGCCCTCCGCTGCACAACGCTTGAGGGCAATTCCGGATCGGCCGCCGACGCCTGCGTGACATACGTCTTAATGTCCAGCCCGGGCAGCAATAGGTGGCCCGGCCGCTGCGGGAGGAGCATGACGGTGAAGGACCGCGTCTCGCCTTCCTTAGCGGTGAAATTGCCCCGGCGCCGCCCGCCCACGAGCCACACGTCCGGGTTCACGAGGATCTCGTAGGAGAACTCGAGGCTCGCTTCTGGCTCCCGGGCCTGTACGGGGCACCAGCGGCGGGTATGGCGTATGGTTAGCGTTGCGGGGATCATCTCCCCGACCGTTGCGTGGATGAGGTCGTCTGGTTTGGGGATGGTGAAGTTTGCCGTGTGAACGATTTGGACATTGGGGACGTCGACAGGGATAATTATCTGGCGGTTGGGGATGGTGGTGCTGGTGGCGGTGGTCATGTCGGAGTCGTTCGGGAGTGATAGGGTGGTGTGTTGCTGGATTGGTTGGTTCCTTTATTAGCAAATGCGCGTCACCACGCGGGCTACTTTCCGTGATATCGGGAAACCCTTGTTTTGGCCTGTTGTTAAAACTTACCGTGTGCCATTCCTTGAGCCACGAGACAACTTCCTTTCCGAGCTTCCCGCCCAATGAGTTGGTCACGGTTTCCCACTGGACACGCTCATATGACAATATATCGATCTCCCTGATGAGGCTAATTATTTCCATGTCATTCGCAGTCCATTCTGAGCGGAATGCTTCAAGAAGATGAGGTGTCAGGAGCCGAGCTAGTTGCGCAAATTTACTTGCGCAAATATCCTGTACAAATCGATTTTCAATGACGCTTAGGCACTCCTCGTCAAGACAGGTAAAATCAATAGTCAGTGCAAGAGACCGTTTTGACGCATCTGCTTCCAGTGCTTTCTCTCCGCGGGGAGTAATTTTGTAAAGTACCGATGCCGACTGTCGAGGGAAACAATCAAGGACTTGCCCATGATGAATACTGGGTTGGACCTCGTATACCTCTGAGCTGGGGATCTTGCAGTTAAGTATCCGGAGGGGTGTGGCCATGGCCGGGCTGATCGTGAATCTTGATATTAGCGAGTCGTCTTTGAATATATCTTGAACATTGACGCTCACTGGCAGTGTCGAGATTATCGAGGTTGCAGAGAAATAAGAGAATTGGCAATCAGCCGTCTCATAAACGACCTCCAAACGTGCAGACAACGTCGTTTGATCGTCCTCAATGGTGTACGGAATACTCAATCTGGCGGATGAATTTGGTCCAAAGCTCGTGAAATCAATCTGGCCGGATTCTGCATTCCCTTCCAACTTTAAGTCGCCATCTACAATGCTGACTTCTGTAATGCGGAGTCTGAGCCCAGCAGTCGCGGGTTTTACTCGTAGAGCGCCCTTGAGTATATCGTTCCAACCACTTTTTAGTCCGATTTCTATTGTTCGTAGCTCACTCAGGTTAATGCGATACGGAGGCGAAACTTCTGCTTGAAGTCCCCTGGCAGGAGGGTAACAGAAAACAAATGGGCGCTCAGCTTCGTCGTCGGAATCATCCGCGTTAGGTTGCTGTAACCCTGCAGAGAATGACGATGGTAATCCATATTGTTGGACAAACGTAATATTTCTGACTCGCACCTCAATGCAATCCACCATATATTTTCCATGTACTGAAACCTGAAGCGTATTTTTTTTTAAAGTTAGATAAATACACGCATAAATACGTATATTGCAGAAAGAACATGATCAGCAACTCACGAAAGCGTGGAGGGGGATTTTCGATACAGTCGACTTTACGACGACCGAATCCAAATTTTCTAACCAGATTTCGCTGCTATGAACACCTGTGGAGTTAACAAGTCGCATCTTTACACTATCAGCTTCAATACTATTTCCAAGAAGAAATCTTAGGGAAAGATCAACGAGAATCCCATCCTTATCCTCGAAATGATGGATGGTCGAGTTGATATGTATGCCACTGAAAAATTCATTGAGTGGCACAGAAAAGTCGGTGGAAAGGACCTGTGATGTCTCAAATAGATCATTGACGTAGTTGGAAACCAATGTGCGGGCAACGGGGGGAAACGATGATGGTGCTGCAGAGATCAATCTCTTGCTCCGAAAAGACCCTGCCTTTTGCCCTGACTGTGCGACCCCGGCATAATTTCCAAGTAGCTTAAGAAGGACCCGAACGTAGTCATCTTTTCGGCCAAGATGCTTTAGACATCGTCCGTACAGTTCAAGCATTACCCCTTCCAGAACCCCCCAATGGCAGCTGGCATAGAACGGAGCCATTTGATGGAAGTACGAGGCTGCGGTACCATAGTCGCCTGCGCGGTATCTCAGCACTGCAATATCGGCCATTGCCATCTCAGCAGATCGTGTTCTATTTGCTGCGACGTAATGGCGAAATATCTGATCGGTTAATCCTTCATACAAAGAGTTATATTGTTTTTCTGATCTGCAAGAGCTTATCAGTTTCGGATTTTCAATCCCTCCTAGCACCGGCGTGACTTCCTGGTCCACAGTCGTAAATTCTTGTGTTTCTCCGTCCCCATCTAGAGATACGTCCTTCAATCCCGTTGCAGCTTCGTTCTGTGCATCGAAGAGTAATCCCAGGTCCCGCCACTTCTTCGACCAACCACACCGTTGTCCAATATTTTCCAAGGTCCGGCGAGCGTAAAGGAATAAGTCACCACGGGCAGATGCAAGCTCAGATTGTCCGGTCCTCAGTTGGGCTGAAACACTCGACCTTAAGGAAGCCAGCGGGGCTCTAGGCTGCGCTCCGCTATACAGTCCTGGAGACATGATGTCCAGGCTAGTAGGTCGACTGCTGATCAGAGTATTGGCAGTCAGTGAGCTCGACCGCTTCGGGACGCCCGGTCGTGTCTCCGCAACAAAATTTGCCAGCACGGACGCATTCACCAGATCCCGTGTATTTCGAAGGGAAGCCTTTGGGATATCGAGGGAATCCGTGGCGGTTTGGATTAGTACCTGTGAAATTGCGGAATATGTCCACGAATATACTATGTTGTTGACAACCTCCGTTACACTGGATTCATCGCGATCATGTTCTAGCTCGTCGAGGCCAGCATACAGATCGTGTCGCAAGGTTCGCGACCCAACACTAATAAACTCGCTTGCCCGATCACATATTTCTGCAAGAAGTGTTAAATCCTCAACTTCTTTGGCTAATTTTTCGTTAGTTTGATCCCGTAATGAAGGAGCTCTAGCAGCTTTTAATAGCAACATCATCTGTCGAGAAAAAATGTATGCCCGAAAATCGAAGACTGAAATATTATTGGCAAGGATCATTTCACGGTACGGTTTTTTGTGTGAATCAAGAGGAAAGAGATCTTCGCCCACGGCAATGACGGTAGAATAATCATTTCCATCGCTTCCCTCGCTTTCATCTTCGTACGAATCGTCGGTATTTTTACTAACATCATTATCGGCCTCGCTAGGTACCAAACCTAGAGCCTTTTCAGCCTTCGCCCTCACATCCTTGGTGCAACTGAGAAATGTCCCGCCATGTTGGTCACCCTTAGCAACAGACTGGTCACGAAGAGCCGCATCCAATCCAACTGCAAGCTCATCGTATCCAACCAGCGCATCTGCATATAAACCAACATGTTCAAATCCGCGCGCAAGCCCCTCTTTCAAAATAAAGAACGTGCAAAAATTCCATCCAGGAAGGTTTCTTTGTGAGTCCTTGAGCCGAATATCTTCTTCATATTGACTAACGCGATGATCAAAAGACGTGAGGATCGAAGATTTCAATTTCGCAACTAGGTCCTCGAGTTGGTCGGCTAGCTCTGGAGGTCGCTCATCCGATTCTGCCTTCGGGATGCGTAATTGTACGACACGGTCAATAGACGACTTCGATGATCCACCAAAATCCGCTTTAACTTTCTCCAGCACCGTAGTAGAACCTCTGCCGGGCCATTTTGACCCCGCCGCAGATTTGTCAGCCACCTCCGTGTGGCCAGAAACGACATGTATTATAAGCCACTCAAACGCATCGTGATTATCCTGTGTAGCAGATGAGCTGCTACTTTGTGGGGGTGTGCCATGTGTCTTGATCCATTCCCGGACCGCCTTCCTTGTAGTAGACTTGTAAATATCATTATCGTCGCAAGATAAGATATATATTTTCAAGTATGGTGTTTGGCGAAGGCCAGGTATCTGATGCCTTCGGTGGGGAACTGAACCACTCGCTCCATCACTCGGTCGTCTCTGCTCCTGGTGTGTGCTCTTTACAGGGATGAGGTCGACATGGAGGGAGTCAATGGAACGAAGAGGCCGGGTGGGAGACTTCCAGTGAAGGTTTCGGAGGGGCAAAGTCTCTAGAATAAGAGGTTTAATCGAGGGGAAGAGCCCGGAAGGATCGGTATATTCAACTAGAAGGTAGTTTTCAGTCAATCTGCTTGGCTGAATTTCAGGGTGGGGAAAATGAGAGCGAACCGGTCACGTTGGAGCTTGCGCGAGGGTTGGCATCCATCAGGCCGAGTTTTAAAGACACGGAGGATAGTATGTCGCCATCACTTGGGATTTCTCAACAGGTGGATAGACCGCCTTGCACTTCTATCTCAGCGTGGAAAGTGAAGTAACGTTGGGTTGCATTTAACTGCAAAAGTACAAAGGAGGTCAAAATTGCTCATCTTGGCAACATCCGTCGCTGCTTTAGCTTAAAGGATACTTGACTTGTTGAATCATCAGCCCCTTTTTAAACACTTTGTTTTCATCAATTTGAATACACTTCATAATGATATTTCACCCTGGTGTACATCTACGTCTTCAGGTCTTCCGTCGAAACAACCACGTACAAGTCTTTCGAAAAAATGGACTGTAGTACGTACTGTGGAAAACGATTCAAAGTAAAGCTTGGAATTAAATATCGATCTATTTACCTACGTATATTTACCTTCGTATATATACAAATACCACAGAATGGGGTAGAAATCAAGATATAATCGATGTTTGCTGATCGAGCCGGGGCCCGGGGCCCGATAAAAAGGAAGATAGCGAGTGAATCAAGCGATGGTCGAGTTTTCCAAGATGACAAACGAGGCATCAAACTCCAGGGAACAGAGACCGTATCCATTTATAGCAAACAATGAATAAAAAGGGAAAAACAGAAGGAAAGGTACATATTCCAAAACCATGAGCCAGGACATGCCAAGTATATCGATACTGTGGCAGTGTCCCATCATTCAGGAACCATACGGATTTCTTGAGTTTGGGGCAGATGACGCGCCTTGAACATTTGATAACCCCGAGAAAGACCGTGCCAAATATCAGGTACGAGGTTCTGTAGCATGGCAATAACAACGACAATAAGAAGCGGAATCTATGCGAAAGGGAATATTAGTATGGTGCAGGGAGGGATTGTTTTTTCGGCGTCAATAGAATGAGTACTACTTACCCAGATGAAAAAGAGGTTCCGGTCACTGCGAATCCTCTTCATCTTGCGAGCATGAGCCTGCCGCAGCTGCTCCTGTTGCTCATGAGGAATATTCGCTCGTCCTATTCTGACATCTCCAATATCACTGGGACTCGAGATGGAGCTAGCAGACGACGCTTCGCCTTCTGAAATCATCTCGAAGTGCTGATCAACTGCTGCGTCCCTTGCAGCCTGGACCATTGATGATTTTTTGAGATCATAATCCTCCTCCGTCTTATCAACTGGATATAAATCCTCATAGGCTGGAGGGGAAGAGTTGCCAGTCAAACGGTCCCAGCTATCTTTTACCACAGTGGTGGGCCATGATGTGGTTGGCCGCTGCGGGACGAGTGAAGTAATTCGCCGCATCATAGGGTACGTTTGATAATCTGGAAGAGTTGGCATTGGAGGCAAAGCTGGAAGGTTGGGGAAAGCCCAATTGACACTTTGCTGGAACTGATTGATTTGAGCGGCAAGCTGGTTGCGCCAGGCGATGAGCCTTGCAGGAGAAGATACATTACTCTCATCTCCACCCTCAGTTTCTCCGTCGTTTGGTGGTTGTACACGACTAGGTTGAGCACTGGACTCGTGAGGACGTGAAAAGTAGAAGCCAGCGTTGCTGTCTCGGTGTATACTCGTTCGTCGGGATGCAGGATAGAAGAAAGGAGAATCAGAAGCTTCGCCTGCCGGCTCGGACTCATCACTTCCATCCGATGAATCATCCGACGAATCCACATCAATATTTTCCGAATCGCCGGACCATATTTCCCAGGACATGTCAAGTGATGCAGAACTTGGGCGGCGGCGCAACGACCGAGTTGAACCGACACTGCGCGATCGATAGTGTCGAGCAGGTACGAGGACGGCTTGATGTGTTTCTAATGAGGTTGCAAGATCAGCCGGAGTAAAGTCACGCAAATTAGTAGCAGCCACGTTAGCATCAGCCAAACGTAGGCGATGGACAATGTGAATATGGCCACTCAAAGCCGCCAGATGAAGCGGCGAGTTGCCATTATTATCTTGTACATTCGGGTTCGCACCCCTGGCAAGCAGTCCAGCAACGAATCTAATTAATCCAAGCGAAGCAGCGTAGTGAAGAAGGGTTTGTCCTGAAGGAGAACGGCGATTAAAGCGCGGTGATCTGGGACTGTCATCCAAATCCATGAATTCGAGATAGACAAGCATCTTCGCATCTAAGTCATTTATGTTTGCCTGTGAATTCTGATTTCCATGACCTTGCTGCCCATTGCCTTGGAAGTTACCCTGCAAGTTCCACATATTACTTGATCCTCCGCCCATGATTTGCTGAGCGGTCTGAAAAGCGTCCGCGGGGTTTCTCAGTTTTTGGCCTAGGATGCCAAGTGCGACGCGGTACATTTGGAGTTCTCGATCATCCACATAGCGGAAAAATATTGGTTGCTTTGGAATCATAGGCTGCGTAGATGCCTGGAACTGTCCAAAAGTCGGGTGCTCGTGTTTGAATACAACGGGAACCGTGCCAGGTTGTAACGCAGGGGGAGTAAGACAATTCAAACACTTATCTCCCCAAAATGTTGTCGTCGTTGCCAGCGTATCGCCAAATACAACTTCCATTCCAGGATAAAACCCGCTACCGAGCAGAGTTACCTCACTTCCGCCGGTGGTTGAGCCTTCAGACGGGACGAGCTTGTGGATCATAGTGGGCAGTCGGTTTGGCGGATTAGGTGGAGATATGCCCCACATTTGGCTCGATACAAGAGAACCAGGTGGATTCGAAGGTCCCTGGAAGTGGTTACCAAGACCTGGGCTTCCAGGACGACTTGTCTGGGCAGAATTTGGAGCAGATATCAACTGATTCTGGGGAAGATTGTCAGATGACCTAGGTCGATCGGTGGGGCTGAAGAAGGCTATATCGTTGTTGTTTGGCGTGGGTGGACCGTTTCCAAATTGAGGAGTCATCGACGTCGGTATAGCAAATGATCTCTCGGCTTGTCCATTAAATTGTTGCTTTCTGGACGTTTGAGAACTTTGCTTAGGTACAGTAGCGTTTGTTGTAGCGGCTGCATTGCGAGAATTCTCCACTTTTGTCATTGTCAGCCCCACAGGAAGTTTACCAGAGCCACTCTGTTTACGTCGCTTGCTGGAGGGTCCTTGAAACTCGGTTGGCGAAGCTTGTCTGGAAAGGTTTCGAGGCGGAACCACAGCAGGAGGGTGCGCTTGCGTATTTTTAAGTGTGCTCGAGGTTTCCCGAGAAAAGGCGAATTGGTTCTTTCGCAGTGCTTGCAAATCCGTCGAGGAGTGAGATAGACGGAAAGGAGGTTGAGCTACCAACGAGGCGGCCATGCTCGGGTTAGCGCTGGCAGGGAACACCCCAGCACCAGGAAGTTGATGTCCCGCAGGCAGGGTAGAATTTTGCGGAATGGAATTTGCGGGAGCGTGGGTTTTATGATCGTCGGTAATCATGATAGAATTCGTTATCGTTTGAGAAACAGTGTTGCCTAGGTGATCTTTGATTGTAAAAATAACCCTGTAATTCATTAATTAGCAATGACTAGGAAACTGTGGTTAAAATAATACGTACTGGAACCCGAGTTTCTCATTCTGGTGTCGACAATAACAGGCAATGCGCATAGGCAGCTCGACTTGCATCGCGCCAGGGGGTGCAACTGCAGATGGAGACTCGGTACTCCCTGTAACTGTTCCGGTGGGTTGCACCCAGTCCTTCAATTCCGTTGTGTTGAACACAATGACGCGTTTCTCTTCGTCCCTTTGGAACAATTCGTCTTCTTCCGGCTTCCTTTGCTTTTTGCGTGATGCCCGCTTCCGTTCTCGCTGGACACATCCAGAACATATCTTGACATCACCGCCTTCTAATGGCGTCTCCTCCTTAGGTCGACCATCTTTCTTAGAGTCTGACTCCACTGAAGAGTCTTCAAGTTCTTCCTCTCGCGCTCTCGCAAATGCTCGCTCTAGCTTCTTTTTATCCTGCATAGCACTGGTACAAACTACGTTCGTACGAAGTTCAAGAATCTCTGGTGACGGGCCAGTGTCTGGTTTGGCGAGGAATTTCGGCTTTGAGATGGCATGACTTGGGAGTCGTAGGTTTTTGACACCAGGAGGCAAAGGGCACAAAGTAAGCTTAATCGGAATTTGAGTTTCCACTCGCGACTTCAGAGACGTTGGGTGAACTACCAACTGGGGTTTACCATAATTCTCCTGACTCATATTCGGATGGAATGCGGAAGTGTCACCATTAGTGGGGAGTTGGGATACGGAAGATTGTGTCATCGGATCGAAGTTGAGTGGGTTAACTCCGAAATTTAGGCTTGGAGAGAGAGTAGAGCTAAGAGGAGAGGCGGTGCCGTTCATATTGATACTTCCAAAAGTCTCTTCTAGTTCTGAACCTGGCGACTGACGCTCCCACTGGTTCGAACCAGATTGACTTTTGCTGCGGAACGCTGAAGGTTTAGATGCATCCGATGATCCACGGAAGTAGAAAGGGCTCGCTGAGGTAGAAAAATTCTGGAGTGAAAAATGTCAACAGCGTGTTGGATATATCAGGGAAGGAGAAATCGCTCAACTTACTGTCGACGGTGAATTAGATTCTATAACTTGATTTATTGTATTTGATGGGCCCCGCAACATATTTTTTGGTTGCTGAGATTTGTGATTGGTTTCTGGGGCAATCTCCACTTTGAGAGGGCTTGGGCTGCTAGCGGCACTATCAAAATCGAATGCGGAACTCATAGCCTTGTTGCTCGTTTCCAGGTCGGTATCTAATGGGTAATCGCCATTAAAGGGTGGTATGTCATTAGTTTGCCCAAACAAAGGCGAGTCTCCCACGGTGAAGTCGACCAAGCTCGGCCATGCTGGGGTAGAAAACCGATCCCCTGCTCTGCTACTCTGGCTAAAAACAGCAGAAGTGTTAGACGTCAGAGAGCCGTTCCGCAAATGTGAGAGAGGCGAATCAGCGGACGAGCTATGGGTCGAATCTTCAGGAGAATCGGAACGGGTATCGGATAATGGTGACTGGGTTTCCGGAAATTTTGCTGAGGAGCGTTGATGTCCTGCTTTTATCAATCTTGCTGGGGACAGGCACGAGGTTGAGTTGGATGGTTGAGTCGCTGTGGAAGGCCGCAAAAAAATATCATCGAAACCGTCTTCTTCATGTGGCGTTGATGCCTGCAACACAGAAGGATCAAAACATTTCATATCCCCATCACCATAAAGATGTTCCATGTCGCCGTCAACAATGAGTGGTTCGGGGTGTCGAAATATAGGCGATGAGGAGTTGTTGGGGGGCCACATTGCACCCTGGAGCCCTTTATTCACACAATGTTAGCGAGTTGGAGATGTAGATCCGGGTTTGATGATCGAAAGGGTCAGAGGATTCGGGTATGTGTCGCGGATGCGATGAGGCTCTGGATGAGGACCGAGGTCGTTCGTTGTTTCTGCCGATGTGATATGAAATCCTATACCAACTGCTGTTCACGGAAAAGACAAAACGCTAAGATGAAATGTTGAGAAACCAGTAATTAATAGTGGCAAATGTGATAACGAGGGGATCGGACGTGATGAGATAAAATGGAGAGAAATTCCGTAATAGCTGCAAAACTCCACTCAGCTGCTAGAGCTGCAGCGGCTATTGCGACGAATCGTAGCTCATAGGAACGGGAAATCTAATAGCGGCCTGACAAAGGCCATGGCCCTTGTGTGAGTGATGGAGATGGCTTCGACGTGGGACGGGGGGAGTGGACAATGGAGGACGATGGAGAGAGCAACAGACCGGCGGACAGCGAGGCAATGTTGAGGATAGAAAGGCACCCAGGCGCTAGTCCTGATTGGGCTACCAAGAGGGCCCTGGCCTTTTATCAGGGCCAATATCAACGCCACCACCGACTGCTCACAACAAACAAGGGACCTTGGAAGGAGATATTTCACGCATCATGACATATATGATATACAATTTCTGCTACTATTACTTTACCAGCCTCGAAATTTCTGTGTCCTTTATTCTGGATTCTACTAAATTATGGTTCTGCGGGCCGTAAAAACCCAATACAGGGAACTCTGTGAACGGCCATGAACACCCTTTTCGTCGTGGAGACTGGATCAATGATGTTGAAGAGTATGATATCTCACAATGGTACTCCGTACATTTCCACAGATGCCATGTCATTCAATGCTCTCTCATTCTCCCTTGTTATTGAAGTGTGCTCTGAAATTCACATCCACCCTTCACCGCAACAGCTTCTCAAAAAACAAAGTAGCAATGCATCTGCGTGTTCCTGTGAACCTAACCTCTTTAGCCCTAGCTAGTCGGGATGTTGACCGCTAACATTGACCGCTTAAATTTTGCCTTGTGGGCGACAACCGCGCTTCCCTCCATACGTTGCATCAATTTTGACGAACCTTGTTGGCACAACACCCGACATTTGATACTGCGACGCGCTTGGGCACGCATTTTATGCGGGAACTGTCCTGAGAAATGAGGAGATGGCTAAACGTCATAAGAAATGTTCATATCTCTACAGACAATGCTACAGTGTGGCATATGGAAAATTACCTTACTCTGTTTGATTGATTTGTCACTCCCTATGCTAAATACTGGCGAGTTCATGATGAAATACGTTAACCCAAGATCGACCGTATGGGTTGTGGCATGCGAGAATGTATTGCTTCTGCTTCCGAAGCCCCTGACCTGTCACAGGCCGAGCACTGTGTTGGTTATCCAGGGTCATTCCTGTGGCCCTGCATCCTCTATCTAGAGCGCCACCACCAGTGCATGAGTCATAAATTAAAATCGCTTCTACATGCTGGGATATGCTAAAAACCAGCTTTTTCCCCGATGAATCGAGCGAACAAAGGGTTCAGCCGGGCGATCTGCCTCTATATCACTTGCAGATATTGTTTCCTGCGAAATCGATTCGGTTGCCGCAACCCCACCCATATCCCTGTGTGAATGCTTTCCTCCTTCATCGCTGGACAGTTTCTGTAAAAATTCCATGGCATGTTCCTGGTCGATTCTTTCTTGAGGCTCGTGAGACGCAAACCACCTTGGTAGACAAGGGATTTTCCGTTTAGAGTTGCGACCATAACCATAGCCGGTCGTCGGAAATATGAGTGGGAATATACGAGTTACCAGCGGCCGTAGGGTCGGAAGAGAACAACATATTATTGCGACATTACATTCAACAGCTGACCAGGAGGCCGCTGCCGCATTATGTTCTGAATGATATTTGAATTAGCTTGGGGAAACATGCGGAATGGCGTCAGCAGTAGGAAAATCATACGTACCTACTAGGTCATCTGATCTCGCAAGTTGACGAAGGCTCTCAAGACGAAGACCACTTGTGATGCAAACACTGATAACGAGAACTGAATTAACTTTCTGAGCAAGGAACATAATTTGGTGGGGATTGTTGGAAACCGATTCAAGGGGAATATACAATCCTCCAAGAGCGAAAACTAGCACGAGAGCGATTCTCTTCCTTTTAGGAATATTTAGCCTGATGAGAATCGGCATGGGCATCGCAAGCAAGACGACATCTGTAACGATGTGCACGATCGCTGTGGATAGCCAGAATGCATCCCTATTCAAGCAGCTGCCTTCTACCATGTCATCCCACCATCTTCTTACTGGAACGCATGTGAGAAATGACCCTACAACCACCCACAAGCCGTATATTATTAAGAAAAATAGAGCACCAGAGCAGGCTATACGTATCCGACTCCCTGGGAATATTCGGTGGTACTGTAAGGCGATGGATGCTTTGGTGCAAAAGAGGCTAGCGTTATAGATAGGGATAGATGCCCAAAGGAGCTGCATATTCAAACCTGTTAGCTCTTGCAAGTAAGACGCACAACGTTACCACCTCTGAGAACTTACGATCACCTGTTGCTTGAACGTTTCAAACGTGATTTCACTCCTATTACCGCCCAGTCCGGATTTCCATTCTGCTGATCGTGAGCGTTTCCTTCCTGTATTTGAAACCTCTTTCGCTAAGGGCTAATCAAACATGAGTTCATTCCAAGGGGTTTCAATTACTTACCGCCAATGAACAATCCCATGAATCCAAGGGAGAGAATCTGGTTGCCCTGGTCAGCAAACTGTTGTTCACACGGATTGATTCCCTAGCATACCAAAGACACTAAGCACGTCCAATCGTCAGAACCGATCTTTTTCACCAAAAATCCCCTTGTGTAAAGACGAGCGGATACAAAAAACACCGCCAGCGATGTGAAGGTGATGGATAATATAAGTGCGTCTTTGGCTTTATCCTCCGACTCCTCACTCAATCCATTTTGCATCGCCCAATTGGAGGTTTCCATCTGCACCTCCAACTTTCGAATTCATCCGACGTCGTAAATATTGCGTATGTCAATGACATCTGAAATATGTTTGCTGATCTCTCTAATCTCGAAAACTCAGTGTTCTCAACTATCTATTGGCACCCGAAGAAAAAAATGGGGGGGCAACTTGATGAGCTATAAAGTACACAACCTTTTGTGATGGACGTATATTGAATAATCTATTAAGCGGCATGGAACGGCCATTTGTCGGACTTTAACTCTAAAACGCCACAGCCTTGGATTTAGGATATAAATGAAACTGTGGGCAGTATTTCTAGGCGAGGCATTCAACCCAGATAGGCATGCAAGCCTTTATATTTGAAGGCCGAGAGCCAAATTCTGGCCACTTTGGGGAGTCTCCAAGGTCTTATCGTTTCTTACCGAAGAGGAATCCGCTGTAGGTAGTTGTAGTAGTACATTACATAACATAAATTTTACTCCTTTATATCAATATTATCTAGTCCAGATTATTCGGACACCCCTCCATAGTTTGCGATGTCAAAGGGTGGTTCCCGCCACCCCCGAAGAGTTTTGCCGAGGCGCCTTGTCCCAATAACGCACATAGCCCTAGCTTCAACCTACACCTACCGCACGCCACTCTCGTGCACTCCCATCACTTGTCGGCTCTCAGAAACGAAACCCTTGGGTCAACTATTGCTGCAGGCAAAGCCATACGACGTGTGGGGTTTATAACTATCAGATCACGAACAATGACGGCCCTGAACCCGCGCAGCCCTACGAACCCTGTGGTATTCTTCGATATCACACTTGGAGGTATGTGTATGGATAGCCTCGCGCATCAGCAAAATGTTATGATATTTGTGAAAACCTTGGGGCCTTAGTTATGTACTGTACATGCAATATGAAAACGAAGAAGGAAGAAGAGGAGGGTGCTGCAAGGCTGACAGGCTCTGTTTCGAGATCCAAAAAGCCTCGTCCCGGCTTCAGTTCAATGGGGATCATGCCACGCCTCAACATATTATTGGGACGCTCGATCTGAAGTAGCTTGTAACTTGCCATTCTGTTTTCTGCTTGCCACTTTTCTGTGTGCAACTCCTCTATCGCTATTGGACCAGCACTATGCCACCACAGTGTCGTTGTAGAAAATAAATATAGAAACGAAGAATGATCCGTACTAACTATTTCCTCTAGGAGAACCGCTCGGTCGAATCAAAATGGAGCTCTTCGCAGATGTCACACCCAAGACAGCAGAGAACTTCCGCCAATTCTGTACCGGCGAGAGCAAAAATCCCCGCGGCCGACCGCAGGGGTACAAGGGCTCCAAATTTCATCGAGTGGTATGGATCCCCTCAGGTTTCTTCACGGGTTTCCTTTCTTCAGGGCTGGCACTTCGGTCTGCTGCATACTTTGAATGCTTTCTTTGAGTTTTCAGAATTTCCTATCTTGCCACAGAGTCTGTCCCGTGTCCTCGGTTCCTGATTCAATATGCGGCGGTGAAGACTTAAACCAACCCGGCTTCGCTGGCTAACTCGTCAAGCTGATGGACTTTGCAGATCAAAGACTTTATGATTCAGGGTGGCGATTTTATAAACGGCGATGGCACTGGCAGCGCAACCATATATGGCACTGGCAAGTTTCCTGACGAAAACTTCAATCTCACCCATGACGGCCCGGGTCTTCTGAGCATGGCTGTAAGTCCAAGCTACGTGCTCCTCCGCTCTTCTTGTCCCCATCAGATAATATATATATATATACCGCAAGCTAACTTCGCCGGCCCCTTTTTCTTATAACATAGAACTCCGGTCCAAACACTAATGGCTGCCAATTCTTCATCACAACAACCGCCACACCATTTCTGAACAACAAACATGTCGTTTTCGGCCAGGTTCTTGATGGCATGGACATTGTGCGCATGATTGAGAACACGCGGACGACGAGAGACAAGCCAAATCAAGATGTAGTCATTGCGCAGTGTGGGGAGATGTAATGGATAGTTCACGAAATGTAATAGCAATAATAATAATGCGATGAGATGAAAAATGAATGACAACATAAATATGGGGGTTTACAACAGACGCCGAATTCTGCCAATTCTGCCCTAAGATAATGGCTCTCCAATCAATGGTCACTGGAAGAAAAAAGTTGTACAGAGGAACGAGTAGGACGCCTACTTAGATAGCTGCAAAAGGCGAAGAAAAAAAGAAATAGAGAAAAAGAGAAAAGGAAAAAAGGAGATAACTGCCCATTCATCACCTTCAATTAAATGGAACTTGTGGGGGCGTGGATATCACAAAAAAAATTGACCCTGCATCCCCGTTTTCGCATGCTATGCGCCAAGATATGTTTACCCAGCTACTGAACAAAAAACACTAGTGGGCATGAACCGGCAAGATAGAGTGAGAATAATAACATGTCCGATATTGTTTGACGTTGACCTTGAAATACGTCTGAGTTGAATGAAGTGACAGTTAAAGCTAGGCGAGACTAAATATGTGAGAGGTATTGATGAATTCAAACTCCATTGCAAAAAGAAAATAAAAAGGCATGAAAAATTAAAACATAGATAAGAGAAAAGAGAGAGAAAGAGAACGAAATGGTCTATCACTGATCCAACACGAGAAAAAAAAGAACAAAGGAGAAGCAAAATCAAAGAAATTTCTCCAAATACTCTGTCGCAGCCTTAATAGCTTCATCTAGCTTTTCAGCCTCCGTTCCATTTCCAATGGAGATGGGTGCTTTACCCCCCGCACGCCCACCAACAATGCTCGACACAGTATTAGCCCAGTCATTAGGCGTTGCTCCTTGTTCACTTAAAGCCTATTAAAAAAAAAAATCAAGTTCAGTTAGCATTAGCTCATTCGCTGATTGCGTCGTTGACCGTGAACAAAAAAAATTGGCTAATTAAGAAGAAAACATCAAAACGTACCTGAGCGACATGGCAGCCATGCACAACCTTGCCTGCCTCCTTATCCGCCGCAAACATATAAACAGATTTGTCTTGCATCTTGGTCTTGACGAAATTCAAAGAATCGCTCAAGGCTTTGGGATTCGCCGAGATTGGCAATTGCATCACGAGATGCGACGCAACTTTATTCTCAGGTGCCTCGAAATATCCTGTGATCGCATCAAGCGCTTTTTTCGACTCCAGCTTTTGCGCCGCCTTCTGGCCCTCAAGCACCTTCTTGTGGATCTGCGCAAACTGCTCCCGGAACCGCGCTTTTTCAACCGCAGATATCGATAGCTGGTTTAGATCTACCTGCAGCAACTTGGCCTCAATCTCCTTTTGTGGGCCAAGCTCCATTTTCTCAAAGCGCCGTAGGCGCTCACCAAATTCTTTCGCGATGCGTTGGACCTCGTGTGCCTCTTCACCTGTCACGGCAATTATGCGTCGGATTCCCTTCGCAATCCCGCTCTCTTCAAGGATGACGAGATCTTTGATATCGCCCGTCTTCTGGACATGGGTGCCGCCGCAGAATTCGATACTGATGTCCTTCCAGCGTGGATCATGGACATTTTGGAGGATTTCTTCGAGTTCGACACCGACGGAGACGACGCGGACCGGGTCTGGATAGGTTTCGCCGAAGACGGCGCGGACGCCGGATATTCCCCGGGCGATGGCGAGAGGAACGTCTTTGGCATACACTGCGCAGTTTTGACGGATATAGTCGGTGGATATCCGTTCGATTTTTTCGAGGTCGGAGTCTGAGACAGCAGACTTGTGAGAGAAGTCAAAGCGTAGCTTCTCAGCGGCGACAAGGGAGCCTTTTTGCTCGATACCATCACCGAGAACCTGACGGAGGGCGAAATTGAGAATGTGAGTACCTGTGTGGTTGTTTCGGATGGGCCATCTTCGGAGTTCGTCGTATTCAGCAATGACGGAGTCATTGACATTGAAGGAGCCGTATTTCATGAACCCTGTGTGAAGTATGTATCCTCCGTATACCTGGACATCTTCCACAGCAAGCTCCGCCTTGCCATCGATAATGATCTTTCCGGTATCATTCTCCTGACCTCCTTGCTCTGCGTAGAAGTTGGTGCGGTCGAGGATAATACCAAATTGCTCTCCCTGTGGGATATCCTTGGTTGAATCGACAAACTTCTTGTTATAATATATCGCCTTTATTTGTGATGTGATATTGCCCCTCCCAAACTTCGCATCGTCATTCGTTTTGGGGACATCGTCCATGGTCTCGAGGAGGCCAAGATCATGAACGGTCAACTTCACTACATCTGCAGTTCGTTTCCCTTGGCCCTTGCTTGCCTCCTTTGCTTTTAACCGAGCTTCTTCGAATTCGGCATTATCAATAGTTAGACCTCGCTCCTCAGCCATTAGCCGCGTCAAATCCACAGGGAAACCAAAAGTATCGTAAAGCCGCCATACATCTGCCCCGTGTAGTTTACCAAACCCCTTTTGCTTAGCCTGCAGGGCATATTCCTCAAAGAGGCGTTCCCCACGGTCGAGTGTCTTGGCGAAGGAGATTTCCTCCTCATCCAAAATTTCCATTACATCTGTCTGTTTCCGTCTGATCTCAGGGAACATATCGCCCATCTGATCGACCAGGGTAGGGACAATTTTCGAAAAGAATCCGCCAATTTCAACGTTTAAATATTTGCGCGCATATCGAGCACCTCTCCGGAGAACTCGTCGAACTACATAGCCCCGACCTTCATTATTTGGAGAAGCGCCATCGGAAATAGCAAACGTGAGAGTTCTAACATGGTCAGCAACAACGCGGTATGCAGTATCAATTCCATCGGTGTCTTCTTCATGGAATTTCCCGGTATATGGTCGACAACCCGTAATCTCACTGATCTTTTCGAAAAGCGGGGTAAAGACATCTGTGTCATAGTTTGACGATTTGTTTTGGAGGATTGAAACGAGGCGCTCATAACCCATCCCGGTGTCGACGTGTTTGTTAGGTAAGGGGCGCAGGGATTTGTCAGGCTCGCGATTGTATTGGATGAAGACGTTATTCCAGATTTCCAGCACATTCGGGTCATCTTGGTTCACGAGATGGGAAGCATTGCGGCCTCCGATTCGATCGTAATGGATTTCGCTGCAGGGACCGCATGGCCCTTGCTCTCCCATCTCCCAAAAATTATCCTTCATATTCCCAGAGAGGAGGTGATCCTCTGCAACGCCCACGGACAGCCATAATTCTTTTGCCTCCAAATCAGGGCCGATGCCCGCATCGGGATTTCCCTCAAAGTAGGTCACGTATAACCGGTCAGGGTTAAGGCCGTAAACTTTAGTGAGAAGATCCCACGAATATCTGATAGCTTCCTTTTTGAAATAGTCTCCGAAACTCCAGTTACCCAGCATCTCAAAGAAGGTCTAGAAACAACAAAACATGTCAGAATCGCCACGCCCAGTAGACCGGTGTTCACTATCAAGAATAAACTCACATGGTGATAACTGTCCTTCCCGACATCATCAAGATCCTGTAAAGAAAAATTTTATCAGTATAAAATTCAGTGGGCACAATCGTTGCGCAAAAGTGCACATACATTATGTTTTCCACCAGCACGTATACACTGTTTCCACATGTCAGCAATCTATATTTACTATAAGTCTCAATAAAGCGGAAAAAGGCACGCCACACACCTTCTGTGAGTTATGCGCACGTCTCAGGGTCGCAAAATCTGAGTTTGGATCAACAGTGCCTAGGAAAATGGACTTGTACTGGTTCATTCCCGCGTTTGTGAATAGTAGAGTTGGGTCTGAGAGGGGTACAACGGAAGAGGAGGGCACTGTATACGGTTTTCATGGAGTTAGCAATATGCAAATATATATATATATACCCGAATATATTTAAAAAGCCAGAACCAGAAAAAAAGCAGGACGAGGGGGGAAAAACCCCACTTACCAAAGGTATGGCCATTTTCCTTGAAAAAGTCTAGAAAGGCATTCCGCACGCGCAGAGCCGGCCACTCTGGCTGCTCGACAGTCTGCACCGAAGCCATCTTGAAAGCTGAGTGTGCTAGACGGTGGTGGTGGAAACGGGCGGTAGGAGTGGCGATGGCGGGCGTGGATGTCGAGGGGTGGACGATGGCGGGGGAGGGGAAACGGCGGCGGTTGAAGAAGCGGGTGAAGAAGCCTCCAGAAACACCGCCAGCTGCACCAATACCAATACCAATACCAGCACAATCACCAGCTCCCGCGCGCGAACTCAATATCAATCCCCGGCGCAGCACCACGCCTCGCACGACTCTTTCTCCTCCTATTCCCATCCAAACGAGAAGAACGGGGGAGACGAACGGGGCTGGACAATAAAGTGGGCGAGCTATGCCTTCTTGACAGCGCTGTCTCGTCCCTGGGCACACGAGTACCTTTTCCGTCAAACAACAAGGGGCTGGCAGGCGAATGGCGCCAGCGAGTGCGGTGTCGCTGGGCCACCAAGGCCGTGGCAAAAAGAGGCCTGCCGGTGAAGAGCTGGAGGGAGAGCAACGACGCCTAGCGAAAAAGTTTGGATTGATGCACATCGGTATGCTCTGAGTTGTTTTTAATTATTTAATCAAGTCAGCTGCATTGGATGGTCTCAATTTACTGGAATAAACTAACATTCTGCTTCCCTTGCCCTTAATTATTATTGTTTTGTTTTTATAGCTCCATCTATTTCTATTCCACCTCCCATCCCTCGTACTCCGTCGAATAATCAAGATGATTCCCATTCTACATCCCCCCCGGTGCTCCAACCACAATACCCGATACCCGTTGCTTCTGCTACCGCGCCCGTGGACGAGTTCATGCAAATAGACGAAACAAAACACAGAGTCTACATCCACGATCTGGACCGCGAAATCGCAGAGATCGAAACACAAGAAAAGAACGACACGCCATTCCTCCGCGATATCGAGAAGAGAGTCATGTGTGTCCCCAAGTCCGTCCTGGGGGCTAGTAGCGACAGTAGTCACGCCATTCCTTCCGCCAATAATGCGCTCGTGCTGTACCGGCCGCCGTCGTCGTTGAACGTGCCGAAACCGCAGGATGGTGTGCCCATGGCTGTTATCGAGGATACGGAGCAGGCACATGCGAAGGCCGAGTCTGCGAGAACGGAGAAAGAGCAGGCGAAGGATATGGCGAAGGAGGTTATTGGGGAGAAGGGACATGGGGCTCTGGGGATGAGTATCCTGCGGAGTGGCTCGTCATTGGATTTACTTGCATCCTCGACATCTGCAATGCTCCCTTTGCCCGAACCCCTTGATCTGGATTCACCTTTTGACGCTGAGCCGATGGAGATCGATGATAATTGAATACCAATCGTTCTTAGAGGGGTGTTTTGTTCTACTCTTCAAAGACGGTCGGTCGGTTCGAAGCGCCCACTTAAGGAGCTGATATTACAGGTACTTTAAATTATTTACATTGAGGCGAGGTATATCCCCTCTATAATTACAGAAGCAGGTACCTAATAAGCTAGATTCTTCTCAGGAATCGGGTTCTCGGTTAGTACGTTACTTCTGAGGCTGTGGAAATGATACTCCAGCTGATGCTGTGGCTACTCAGGAGTCCCATGTCCACCAGCAAACAGGACGCACATCACATAACTACTGCCCCCTAGCTCTTCCAATGAATCGCTGGGTATCATGGAGTCTACTATTGATCTTCGATGAGGTGGATTGGATACAGGTGTTGTCGAACGGGTTTGGGCTGGCTCCGGGCGTTGCTGGAGTAATTTAATAAAGTCCCTGCATTTTCCATTTTCGGTTACACTATGGTGTTGTCCTTATTATATATAGACATACCTTCTGAATTGTGGCAGGTATTGGCTTTGTTGCTCGGTTATCATAGTTTGGAAATGTAGAGCAGAATCAAGTTAAATATTCATGGAATAAGGCACTTTCATCCAAGATTGATAAAAGGAAATGCATATGAAGTATTCGATTTGAAATATGAAATATACAGTGGGAATCAAACTCCTTCCTAGCAGGAAGAGGAAGAAGCATTTGAGAGTCAAATAAATAAAAGTGAGGATGTAGCCTCTCACATCCTCCGCTTCAACAACTCTGAGTTGAGAGATGGTTAAATCCGGTTATTTCACAATTCCTCACAAGCACTCCTTACCTTACTCCATACCCCTATTAATCGACATCTCCTTTGTCCATGGCATCAGCATCTCATACTCATTCCCATAATACTGACTAATGGCAGAGCGCAAACTTGCAGTCGTGGAATGTGCGTGTCCATGAGTGCAATGATATCTGGCAGAAGCTCATCGAGAAGGTCGTGACCCAATGGAGGTCATCCGTTTAGATGTTAGCTTTCCCCGAATGAGATGGCATCGACGGATTGGGTCCGTACAACTGCTGAGAGAGCGAAAAGGGATTGGAGGCGTCAGACAGTCTTGTAGATGGGTACGTCAACGGACACGATTGACCCGACACCGTCAGTGACATCCTGGAGAACGAGGAATGTTTGCGCAGCCGCGATGATCTGCATCAGGTTATTTTTGGCGATTGCCGCGCTGCAACCTCCTTTTTCTGTTCTTTTTTTCTAGATCTTTGCCGCAAGCATTTAGTATCCAGAATGCGCGATGTCTGAAGATGGGGTATTAGATATCCGGATCCAGGGACTGTGCTCCGGGGGATGGAGGTGGATTGCCGATGTCAATATTTCTTCTCTGTTCCAGATCCTCCTTCCACCTTATGTGAAAGTTTTCATAGCTTTCGCTGCAACTCAAATTTCGATAATGTGATCTCCCAGCGTTGCTAACGCTAAATGTGACCGATAGAGGGAAGTGAGAGTCTGGTCAAGCCTTATCATTCTAAAATGTCCAGCGTTTCATCCCATTCCAATTAGACATCCAAGTACAAATAAATAGACGCTTTGGCGAGTGGCTTGGTGTGGTTTTCGAAACATAGGATGAATGCATCAGCCTCATTTCTTGCATCCAGCCCAAGCCCTTTTGAAGGAACAGAATTCCTGGAAAGAGATTTGTTTGAGGTGTTTCTTGGACTTCATTTGTTGATTAATGAAAACCAATTCCATTTAGGCCATTTCCGCTGGACCCGACCTCTTCCTACCAGTATTATTGGGAATCATGGAGTTAGACAAACATGATTCAACGATGGATCGGTAGGTGAGTATCAAACACATTTTAGTTGACGACAGCAGGCATAGTTAAGTGAGGCAAGTCTGTCGCTTTGAATAGTTGAAATGGGGTTCACATGAGCCAATAGGTCAAAAAATAAATATGAAGCACACCTGTAGTTTGCTGGCTGGCTATAGCCATACTCCGTGCAAGTTGCACCGATGCCAGCGTTCGGATTCTGTTGGTGACCGGAACAATGATATTCCGCCACACTCCACCGAAGCTTCAAGGAACAATTTAGGACCAAAGACTTGGAGCTTTGATCTCGATACTCAGCCATGAACTAAGTTTTATATTCGGCTCAATAACTCCAGATAGACAACAAAGGAATCGAATATGACACAGTCAGGCCCTCAGCGTCCTCCCTCGCCTGGCGATAAGCGCAAGCGCGACGAAGTTCAGGACATAGATAATGCTTCGCATACCGAAGGCGAGCCTCAATCAAATGGCAAGAGTGAACGTAGCAAAAGGCAAAAGGTCATTGGGCCAACATTGCCCCCCAATCTCGGAGAAGTTGAGGACAGCGACAGCAGTGATAGCGAGAGCGATGACGGTTACGGACCGTCGTTGCCCCCAGGAGATACAGATGTGACTGTAAAAGCAGATATCGAGGAAAAAGGCCAGAAGGATTCAGCAGAGGAGAAACCAAAGTCTACTCAAAGAGATGATTGGATGCTTCACCCACCAGAACATGGAGACTGGTCGTCGCGTGTCGATCCAACAAAGATCCGCAATCGGAAATTCAATACGGGCAGGAGTGCGGCACCGAAGACTTCGTCTGGCATAGGCACTTGGACTGAGACGGCTGAGGACAAGCGAAAACGGTTAGAGGCTGAGGTTATGGGCATACAAGCCCCAGCGAATTCAACAGCCGTGCCGACAGTACCAAGCTCCGAGCATGACGATGCGATGGCAAAACGGGTACGAGAATACAATGTAAGTCTAGTGAATGAGCAGTCTGAACTGGGGGTAAAAATCAACTAGCTAACGGCTTCATGCAGGAGAAGAAGCGGAGTAAGACACTCTACGCGCAACATCAAGCTCGGCCCTCGAAGGGAGAGGAGGAGGATGACCCAAGTGCCCGTCCATTCGATAAAGAGAAGGATATTCGAGGCCCAACAAAGATCAACCACGCTCAAAGACGAGAGTTGCTCAACCGCTCCTCTGATTTCAACACCCGATTTTCTGGTGGGAAATTTTTGTAGTTTTGATTGAGGTTTTTGGATCAAGACTCTACTTGTTCTCCCTGGCATGTATGCATGGCTGGAGCCCGTATATGTCGTCCTCAAAATGTGTGAGACTGTTGGAGGCTAAACTTTGTATCGGCTCTGGGGCGAAAGCCACCCCTGTACAACACAGCTTATGTGCCTGTCGGTATATCGCGATGCTCTGCACGAGAGGCGCAGTGAACTACCATTTCGTTATACCTATAAATTCCCGACGATATCTTAAGCATCCAGGTCTAATCGGATAGGAATCAATGCAGAATGGAGCATGAAAACAATTAGGATACACTTGGATATCAAAGACTGGTGTCGCGAAGGACACTTCGCAGCATTATATTTCGCGATACCTGCCTAGGACGCTTTGGGAAGTGAGAGCCTCGTGCGGGAGTACAGATAAGTTTATTGGCGTTGACAAGCTCGTCGAGCGTGTGCGCCCGGCGAGCACAACAATCGGGAATGTGAGAAAATGATGCCTCAATAGGACTCAATAAAATTGAATGTAAACTATAGATACAGGCATACGAGGGTTGAATATATGGTTTCATATGAAAACTGAAGCCGAAGAACGTATATTACTTCCGGCAATTATGTCTGTCAATCGCACATTTCGTCGTGACTGAAAAATGAAGGGATACACTCACTCCGTACTAAGGAGAGTTGTTTAAATGACAAAACTGAGGTTTGAAATCAGCCCAACCATTATTGTCTCTAGAGGTCAAGAACAATTGACTAACTATGTATGCTAGAATTTCTACTTCATGAGGCAAATAGCCCAAGCGTGCCATTATCGCCCACGACCTGAATTTCATGCTTATTTCCCAAGGCACACTGTCAACCATTGACAATATAACACGGCTGGCTCTATGCAGCTTATCTAACCTGTCTGGCTCCTCTTTGCGCCCTAGATCATGCTAACCCCCCCTATCATGGATGGTGGTGGATGCTGTAATTGGTAAAAAGTATAAGATGAACGCATGCAGACCAACTTGCTGAACTTGTTATACCTGGGGGGATTGATGGTACTTTTACATTGCAATTTTCCTGCCTTAGTGCCTTAGGGTTTTGGAGTTTACTAAGGCAGTGCGTAATGTAAAGACCCAATAACAGCCCAGAATCCATCACATATGCAAGGTTTTACATGTATATCCGATAAAACCCACATATTAAGTAGAGCTTTCAGGCTTATCCAGGGCCCTGTTGGAATTGGCGCATTGACACATAATGAATTAGGGATACTGCAGATCACCCGTCATCTTTCATCCATGACGAGCATATGTCAAACACCAACCCAACGACGGCGCTTGGACAGCCCGATCCTACGCAAAGCGCAGATGGCATTGCATTCGAAAGCCGAGCTCGTTTCAATCAGAAACCTGAACAGTGGCTCTTGCCACGATTTTTGGCAGACCTTAAGTCAGCGCGACCACCAGTCGATTAAGGATATACACCGTGGAAAATGCTAAGCAGTAGCATTCATCCCTTCCTTGTTATTCCGGACTTATATTAATCATTGCGGAGTCCGGGGAACACTCTATAAGCCAAATCATGTTCCGGATGGAATGCGTGTCCCCTGCCTGCATCAGTCGAAACAATTTATTCGGGCCCTGGTGATCCATCTCTCTCGAAAATAACCTGGTTATCCAGGACCGTGCTTGGATCCTTCCTGAGCTGACGACTACTGTGATAAATTGCTGCGCTGGCTGGGGCATGGTTGTGCGCTGTGGGCCCTCCTTTGCAGTCAGCATCCGGATCAGGACGGATGAAGTTAAGATGCAGCTGTATTCGAATCCGTTGGTTTAGAGATCAACAAGGGGGTTGTGGGTTGAGCGCGGTTGGAATTTCCTGGTAGTGCCGGTCACCACAACTGTGACTACCTTACCATTTTGGTGTTTTATTGTATGATTATGGAAAGGTTGTCTGAATCCCTGGTCGGTGGATTGAGGGTGTGTAGTTGTTAAGAACTACCAAGTGCCATTAGCAGAGAAACAGTTGGATAAGATTCTCTTTATCATATTTTCAATTATTGAATGCTTGAGAGGTACAAAATGCTCGATTGCCCTGGCGTACTACTAACAACATGGAACACACATGTCCGGCATCAACGATCAACCCCATGTATCATACAAAATCCTTCAACGGGAGCAAAAACAAGATCAACACACTACACGTGCAAATTAAGTAGCCAATATCACCAGTTCCAAGGAAGGGAAATGAAGAAGAAGTAGAAGTAGAAGGATAGGAAAGAAAGTAACGAACAAAAGGAAAAAATCAACTCCCCTCATGTTTCATCTACAGCATCGGGCTTATGAAACGACAAGCCTCCCCTCCGCCCAAGCATTCAACAAGCCCAGTATTTTCAATGAAAGTGCCGATCCCTAATTCTCCCGTCTTGGGCGTGTCGGTGGGTCTAGTTCATCATGTCTGCGAACCGGCCTTACCTCTCTCACCTCTGTCACCGGCCGTCGGTCAAAACCTCCGCGCGAAATAGCAGGGTTGTGTGCTGGCCTGTGTCTTGAATAGCTGCGTTCTTGTGGCGGTTCGCGCCGCCGCCTCCGTGCGTATTGATCTGGGTTGCTGGGGCGGGTATGGTTGCGACGGGGATGGTCAAGTGTGTCGGACGTATAATAATAGTACATGTCGTACTCATCGTACTCATCTACCCCTAGGTGACTCGTTAGATAGCGATCCGTGGGATACCAAATGAGACGGAAATCATTAGCGCACTCACCTCGAGGCCCTCGCACATGCTCCCTTGTTAAGTATCGCTGATCGTCCGGATGATATTGAAAACTACGAGGACGATTGTGGGAAGCGCTCCGCCGAGGCGGAGGAGGAGGAGGGCGAGCTCGCCTCCTACTTTCACGGCCACGTGGCTCTGCTACCTCGGCGCAGGAGGGGTATTCGTAATGCCTTCGGCTGTCATCGTAGGAAGTTTGTTGCACCTGTTCTGGGGCAGGAGGATGTGGGACTGGATGATAAATTGGCATTGCTGCGTTACCATTTGGAGGATGAGGGGGTGGTGGGCTAGCTGGATAATATCCAGGACCGTTTGCCGGATTATGCGGGATAGGATATGCCGAATGGTTGACGTATCTGCTCGAATCTGCGGTATTCGTCCGTCTGAAGTCCGGTTCATCGGTTTGATTGGAAAAGCGCACAGTGCCGGTTCTTGAGTCATATCTCCCAGAACCTACAAGATTTGCAGGATGCACAGGCCGCACCGGCTTTTTAGTGAAATCGCGTCTTTTCTCGCCCTCTTCCTCGCTGCTATCGTACATATTCTTGATATTCTTCTTCGTGGAGCCTTTTTTTCTATGCTTTCCTTTGCTTTTGTGTTTCTGGCTTTGCTTCTTAACTGGAATATCACTTTCGCTACTGCTGTCTATATCACTCTCTTCACTAGTGCTGCCATAGTGTCTCCTGTGCCCGCCGCGATGAGAGTTTCTCCTGCGACCTCTACAATCACAGGAATGGCAGCATTTAACGAAGACTCGAGCTGCACAGTGGTCGATACTGCCCGATGGCGCGACCACGAGTACACGTTGCCCTATCTTTCTTGCCCACTCGGGAGACAATTCTTCACACGAATCAAAGATTTGCGCCATAACGTTCGGGGAGAAAGGCTGCCTCGGATACTGCAGTGGATGTTGCTGCGGATGCGGGTATTGTTGAAACTGTTCATACAGTGGTGCTGGTATCTGCTGGGGTTCAGGTGAGCTTGCAGGTTCAAATATCTTCTGATCACGCGCTTGAGATGGGCTATGTTTCTGTGAAACCGGGTGGGGATTAAATAGTGCATCTGCTAATAACCCGCCCGGAGTCTTGATTCCTCTTGGTCGACGGACAAATGCGGGTTTTCCCGAGGGTTGTCTTTGCACGTAAATGGCACCGGGTTCCATGTAAGATGACGAGGAGGCACTACAGACGTGGATGACTCGAAAGTTAGAAAGATCCGAGTTCTTTCAGCATACCCGCTGACGAATTGGAGGTGCCGGTACAGACCACGTCGGGGTACTCCCTCCTGAGCTCTCGCTCGAGTCTTCTTGAATGTGCATCTTCGGCAAGTGGGAATATCCCAATAATAATTTCGATCACTCGTACTGGTTTGGCGACTGTGAAAAAGAACTTTTGGGGAACAAATAATTGGAATATCGGAAAACAAGCATGCCACAATCCAAAGTTTCCAGATACAACTCCCGGTGCTCGTCTTCCAATATAATGAACTGGAAGCTGCAATTGACACCCTTTCAACAAGACAAGCGGCCACGCTGGGGAAGCATCGACTCTGGGTGTCGCCTTTCTTCTTTCACCTCAATATTTAGGTTATTCGAATAAGATACGGTAGGCAGGAGACAGTAAAACAGCCCTGAAACAGCAACTCCGGCAAACGAGAAAAAGCAACACCTCTTGAATATGGAAATGTCCATGACATGCATAGTTATAGCCATCAGACCTGAGTGTGTATCTATGCTTTGGAGACGGACGACACAAAGAGGCAACGGAAGTGCGAAACTTGTTGCAGTCCTTAGCTAAGGACTCCTGAAGAGAACTGACAAAGAAGCATTGGGACGGGAGGCGAAGAGTCCTCCGGATAAAAATACCAAAGAGCAACGGAGCAAGACATTCTCCCTTGACACGGGAAAAGTAGTAATAAAGAGAACCCCGCCAATCATCATAGAACTGATATTCTTCAACTTTTTGTTGCCTTTTGAAACCCGCACTCCATTGTCCCTGGATGCAGCATCATGGCCGAGGACGGACGCGTTGCATCGTTTAGACTTGGGAGGAAAGTAACAAGCAGATGCTGAGATCGTTCTTTGATCAAAGCCTCTTTATGCACATAGATTATCTAGGCTGGGAGAGCTCGAGATGGGAAAAAGCAACCAATGATGACACACATGGTGGCGTTTAGCCTGGCTTTGGGGTGGGAGTTGGCTTTTTTAGGGGCCTTCTTTGGTGTTGTTTGAAAGAATCTGGAAGAAGAAAAGAAAACTTCAAAGAAAAACACTCTAAAAATAGGTCAGTAGTGGAATCGAGCTGGCCGAAGCCACCTCGATTTAATATTTATCTCCAGTGGTCGGCCAACTGTTCTCTGTCAGTTTGTACAGGAATCTGTATATGGGCAGAGAGTTCATAATGTGATCCATACAACACGGGGAACTGTCTTCTCTCGAGATTTCTCTCGTCCAGCGTACAGAGTATATTTTGAGTCGCCAGAAAGGTCAAGCCAATATTATGGCGTCCACGGGCTAGTATCCACAGTAGCTACTCCTCACCATCTATCTACTCGAGATCAGATACTCTACAACGTTGGTAGACAGAATGTGTATCCTATGTGTCTTCCTCGTGGCATCTCCCATACGCCTACTAGTATCCTCCTAGAGCAAAATCCACATAAAAATACGATCCTTGACAATTCAACGGAGATGAAGTTGATTATCCGGGACAGCGACAGAGTGACTATGAAAGCTTGCACTAAAACTAATTAGTTTTCTAAGCAACTTTCTTTTAATTAGCCTCTCGGTTGCCCAACTTAACAACACACTCTCAGATTACATTAGTATCCGGATATTGAATAGAAACAGGCTGCGATTACTCTTCACCCCTACTGCTCTTCACCTGCGTTTTCTTCTGCCCGAGGTGTCTGAGGGTCAAATTCATCTTGCCATACGTTCATTAGAAGCAGCTACATACTAACATTTCATCCATTCACGTACCTTCAATTTCATCCATACACTCTGGGAAAATTTGCTCACCATGTGGAGCATTCTTATGAGGTGAATAATCTGGCCCTATCTCGGGGTTCAAGTCTCTCCCACCAGCTCAAGTTTAATCAGGCCCCGCTGCTCAATTCTCAGTATAGCTCACACATCTTCCAATACCTGGGGAATCCAACACTAAATTGGCGCAGAGAACACAGACTTGGGTTAAAGGCCAGAGACCGCAGTGTAGGCAGCTTCCTTGACACGATGCTCTAGAAATTGAAGGGCTAGTGAGAGGAAGTATGAAGAGCCGCCGCTCACTTCCTACTGTCGTCCATCTATCCCTTTTATCTTCATAATTCGACCGGTGGTTCCCCTTTTGCATAAAGAAGGATATAAGATATCACACATATCAACGAGAACTACTTCCGCACGATGGGATGGATATTACTACCCCATCCTTCATCCCACAGAATTTTGTGTTGCATAAAATCTGGTGGAAATGTTTTCGATGCTGCAACACTTGCCCGCCTCCTGCCACTCTCGAACTCATATAAATTCAGTCTCCCGACATTCCTCATTCGAAAAGAAAAAACAACAAAACTATTGAACACACGCACATCAACGCCATCCTAAATTCCTTCCAGTTCTTCGTTCATCCTAATATCTGCTTGCTTTGCCGCACTCCTTCCCCTTTTTCCAATTACCCCTTCACCTCTCACTGGTGCATTGCATCCCCCACTATCCAGATGGGTTTTGCAATATTCATTTGTGCAGGAGAGAATCTTAAAGTTTTGAGGATGGCTTTCTGTTTGGAGATATCCGTGTGCCCCGTTGTCCGTTAAAGGTTTTTGGAATACCTACATACCGCCGAGAGCGTTGTGTATGTGAAAATTGCAGATAGTTTGCAACAAAGTCCCAGAGAGATTTGACAAACGGCCCAGGCTTCGTGAACGATAACTTAGATGCTTTATAGAAATCCGGGGCCTAGTTTTGCGGGTGGTCATTAGATGTCCCTCTTAGCTAGAACGGACCGGCCATAGGTTGACGGTGGGTAACTCAAAACCAGAGTGACTCCGACTCTTATTATTCTTTCCATCGACACTATTTGGGACGTGCTATCTCTGCACCCGACCATCCCACGTTCAATTGTGACTTTCGACCTATACGATACAATTCGGTCATGTTATCTTATGATTTCACCAGCCGGGCACACACAATGATTCCTATCTTAAGGAAGATGTCATAGCTGCCTTTTCCCCCCTCCAGTTTCAAGTTCATCAAATGATACATGCGTTATTGATAGATTTTATCATGTGAATCGGGTTTTCCTTGTCAATTCTCTCTTTTCTCTTTTCATTCTGCCTCCGTCTTTCAAATATATTCAAATTTTGTTTCATGACAGACCACGTTGCTCATGTTTATTTGCTGCTGTTGTGGTGTTTATGTATCTCTGCCCTCAAGCAGTAACAACCTTTCCCCAGTGAAGCTGTGCACTCCAGCCCCAGCTTTGAATACCATCCATTCACAACTTGCCCCTGTATTCAGATGCCGGTTCATTAGTTTCAAAAATCACCCCATTCCCGCACATTAATTAATCATTTAATTACCACTCCACGTGGGCTTCATTTGTTCCCCCTGAATTCCAGTGTCCTGACTCATTCTCAGGGACCCCATTTCCTCCGCCACAGTCATCAAATGTCGTTGATGTATTCCAACCTTGCCGAAGGTTGTTATCGTTATCACAGGTGTTAAGGAAACCGTTATCGCTGTTCTGATTCATGTGTGAAGACTTTTCGTTCCAGCCCCCATTACCACCATTGCTGCTTTGCGATACTTTTTCCAGTCTCGGATTCAGTGAAGCAAGGAATCCGTTATTTGGTTGTGTATTGGTATTTCCGCCACCAGAGCCACTTTGCTGCCGTTGACTGCCTAGAGGAGGACAGGGCGGGCTATTGGCAACGCAACTAAACCGATTCCCATTGCCGGGATTTTGCAAGTTGCCATTCATATTTGGCAAACTATCCATGGGTGTGGTTCGTTCAGTCGGTGATAGGAGCAGTGCAAGTGGAGCTGGTGGTGATGGTCTGGGACTACGATTATTGTTCATGTCGGAGGTTGAGAGGAGGCCCTGAGGATGTGGTTAGCTTCAACTGAATGAACATCATGATATTAATATAATAAATATAGAATGTCTCACCTGAGCGCGAAGGAGTTGATTCACAATTTCAAATCTTGGAAGTGCCTCAAGTTTTCTTCTCTCTTCATCAATATCTAAAGCGACCTCTACGTCGAATTTGTTTTGTATCACATCTAACGAATTGCTCAGCGGTCGGAACAGGTCCAATATCGCAATCAGAGACTCACCCGCTGTCCGATATTTGAAAATGAACTCTGCATATGGCTTGTCCATAGTATCCAAGTACTCAGGGGTCCTGATCCTGTGCGTATATCTCGCCTGTGGCCCCAATTGAACCTGGTGGGTAAGGGATTCTGCACGCGCAACCGACTCAGGAACCGTATACAACGGAGGCTCATCCGTCGCCCATTCCGAAACCATTGGGGAAACGAAAACAGGTCGTTGTGAGACACAAAATTGGTCAAACTCGTGGGTTTGTCGCGTTGGGGGCTCTTGATGTTGGTTCAGTGATACAAATGATTGAGTCTTGGGGCTAGAGGCAGCGTTTTGATTCCAACTGGAACTTCGGTGGTTCCCATCACTGTTATCCCAGTCTCCTGGGGGTGAAATGACATTATTAGTATTGTCGGCTTGGTTGCTCTCCGCCCATGGGCGGGGGGTAGCCTCGCCATCCACGCCGCAACGATCCTGTCTTTGGTGTTCATTGTTACCCGAAGTACTACACCCATCTTGGTCTCGTTTGTTATCATTCCACTCTGAACTAGGGCCTTCGTCTTGTTGCTTTGAATCTGCTTGATATCCCTCTTGCATATCTTTGCGTCGAGACCTTCGCCTGCTCCTCCTAGACTTCTTTCTCCCAATATCACCTACGCCAGCGCCGCCCTCCCAAGAGTTGTGTTGGCGCCAGCCGCAGCTTGAACTCTCGGGGACCCGCTTGCCATCAGAAATCACGTAATAACCATTATTATCCGACTTTGGGCATTTATCATGCTTATTTCCGTGAGAATGGCCGCTCTCTTTACATATATGGGGACTAATATTCAATACAATGGGTGGTGCGGAAAATCGACTACCACCTTGATCCTCCCCATTCGAAATGGCGTTCACCATGTTTGGCCCTCCTGAAGATGTAGAACTCCGTATATATCCATTCGACGGGAACGTGAGATGAGAATAATTTTCATGAATATTCACCGGCAAGTTCGGCCGAGGCATGCAACAACCACTGGGAGGTCGTAAGTTGTGACCCCCCGGGAGTCGCCTGCCGCATGGAGGAATGTCAGGCGCATCTATTATGGTTTCTTGGCGGGAGAGATCCGCATGGCAATTCGATTCAGGAGCGGGCTGTTGCTGAGAATGCTTATGATTCTGACAAGATCCGCCGATATGGCCATGTGTATACCCAAAAGGTTTTGCCTGGGAATTATCACTGGGGCGATGGCACAGGCAACAACCTGGGTAACTGTGCTGATTTGGTGGCTTCTGGACATAATATTCACTGTCATAGGGCCCATCAAACAATCCTCTGAAAGCCCCCCAAATTTCCTCATTGCCTTCCTGGAATCGACTGTTGTGGTTTTCATATACGAGCGACTCTTCACTTGAGATAGAGCCATCATCTATAGGGCCTTATTTGTTAGAAGATCTGTAATCACGGAAGAGGAGAGAGGGGTGAGGCAATGCTTTCACCTTCCGAACCGGGAGCCATTCCGGATTCCGGAGTCTTTGTGCCGTCTGATATGTCATCATCTTTGGTAATGTTTGCCCTTGGATGCGCCGCGCAGCGAAGAACGACAACCTGTATAGTACCCAATCTTTCAAAGTGCTTTGCGATATCACGATTGTTCTCTGGGGATCTGACTGTAGCGCGGTGTTTGAGCAAGTCTTTATCAAAGATCTACAAACAGTATATTATTTCTCCATTGGCATACCTAGCTGGAATGGCGCGAATCTCCAGGGTCTCCCAACCCATCCGCCATTCGGCAGCCGCTCCTCCCTTTGTCGGACTCTAAAGTTAACATCTCTAAATTTTGTCGTTGCGTCTGATGACTTGCCCATTTGCCGCAGGTCATCTCTATTCCGATTGCATTGGTAGACTCCATCCATGAGGACAAACATAGCTAAGCCTGCCGCAATGTAGCCGTCCGACCTCAAATTAATCGAGAAGGGAGTAGATGAGTTGGGAATGGCTATGTAGCATTCCACGTACCCGTCGCCATAGACGGTGCCATACTCCTTGAATGGGACATTCGAGCCGGCCCATTCTATTTGGCAGGAGAGCTGTTTTAGTGTGGGCATTGTTAGACGACTTTGAAGAAGTGAGCACGCGATTGACGTAGAGACTTGGTTTCGTGAAATGATGGTGAGAGCAAAGAGTACAATATGTAAGTGAATGAGTTGAGACGTGTGTATGAAGTTCAACATTGCCTATTCTGGCAGGGCAACAACCACCTCCAAGGTTATGTCCATCTACCCCTATCATTTTGAGTTGAGGTAAACATATACGAAGAGGTTATGTTCTCTAGGGAAGTTGCCAGAATCATTCATTTGTATCACATTCAACTCCTTGACATGATTTACACCTAGCTACCAAGCAATTAAGTAGGTACTGGATTGCACCTACAGAACTTCAACATTCCAGAAAAATAGAGGACCTGATGCTGATTGCCAAATTAACAGATGCCGTGGGAATAGTAGAAGAAAGCCAAATGAAACGCGGTTCATTTGTAGAGGAATAATGGAAAAATTTCATCCAGCGAAGGATACATCCGTCGACATTCCCGTCTCGAATATTGGTGAGTTATCCGATAGCCTAGGATAAAATGATCCCTAAGGTAGGGGGCCGAGGTCGTATAATGAGATCATTATAGTGACTGCTAACTTAGTACTGCACATATCACCTACAGAGTTATCTTTGTGACGGCCCTCTTTACGGTATTTCCTGTCGGTCTGCAGAGAAAATCCATCCAGTCTGCGTGGTTAAGGTTTGCTGGGCGCAAAGCGGAGGAATTCTTGCAGGACCAGACCAATCGCTTGAACAAGGAAAGGAGCGGCTGAATCACACATGTACAGTACAAGAGCCTCACCCGCGCCCGCGCGAATGATTTCGGGACAACACCGAGATGCATGGCGGCATTTTCAAAACCACGTCAGATTTGACACGTTTGGGGTTGGTTGGCCGTTTCCGTATGGCCAGGGAATGGCAAAGCCTGCAAAAACATTCCTTGCAACAGGGACGCACGGAGATATGATCTTCTGCACGACGTGAGTGGCTGGAGCTGCGATGAGGCGGTCACGCATCCAAATTCCTTGTATCTCGAGGAAACAACCTCAAACATGAGAAAATTCAATCCGGGGTAGCAAGCACGAGATCAAAAAAAAAAAAAGAAAAAAAGAAAAAAAAGAAAAAAGAAAAGAAAAAGAAGAGAAAGAGAAGAGAAAAAGGAGAAAAACAAAAAAGAAAGAAAGAAAAAAGAAAAAATTGAAACTACTCTTATCAATATGTCCTCTCGAGGTAGGCAAGTCGGTTCGCAAACTTCACAGTAGACCGCTCCATCCCATTCCCTCTCATTTGTCACAGATATTATCAATTGGACAGTGCCCGGCATATTACTTCCAAGTCAAAGATCAGAAATAAGCATTGAGGAAGGATGATACAGTCTGTCGTGCGACGGCGGTGCAGGTTGGGCGAATCCGGACCGTCTCTTCCGAGGAAGACCCTTCAAACTGTCTGAATCTACTAGGACTCTCAATCCTCCATAGATAAATTTGCAGATTAGCATTTGTCAAATGTCAACTACGGAAATGAGCAACTACCAAGACGCTGACGAACGCGAAGGCCTTCATTGCTAAAACATGGCGCACGACAGAAACACCGAGCCAATCAATCATTTAAATCTGGCCTAGAAGTTCGTATGAATTCATTTCAAGGAAAGCTACTTTCTCAGAATTTTCACCTAACAGATGATTTTTGCTAACGGGGGTGCCTATCAATCCACATTGTTCTCCTAATACTGATCGTCCAGTGTCCATCAACGCTCTGCTTCACGAATTTCACCCTCTCATCAAGCTGGGGCTTTTGTCTGGAATACCCGGCATAGACAGCACTTCTTTTTATCTCGAAACAATATTTACTCGAGCAAATTGGAGAATGAATACTGCTCATCTAGCTACTTGCGACACTGGACGTGAACAGGCCAGCGATTTTTCATAATCCATTGGAACGCTAACCCCCCTTCTTTAGCTCGCATTCCTTTGCCACCGATATCACCCTTTCGGGGTGACAACGCGAATGGACATCTAGGCTGAGATCCTGAGATGCTAACGCTGCCTATGTGGAAAGTAAAAAAGTTGTTTCAAGTTGCAGCCATATTTGCAGAGAAAACCCTGGATCAAGCGACGAATGCGAGGAAGGAAACTATGTCGAATATGGCGTTTTCAATGTCTGAGCTGTGACTTGGTAAAATACATCATAGCGCAGATCAACTGCTGGGCATCTGCGGGGGCGTTCCATGAACAACTCCATCAATTATGATTCACCAGCCACCGTGGGGGTGCATCTTACATATAAGGGTTCCTTAAAGATCATACGAGCCACGACAAATCGATACACTAGCTGGGATTATGGAAGTCCGCTAGAAACATTTTCCTTCCGCATTGGCAACTATTGACCAATTGACAATGGCGGCTCCCGATCCCGAACGCAGATGACCTCAGGCGCCAAGGTATTTTGCGGCTTTGCCAAACGGGCCCGCCATGTCAAGCGAATGGGAAGCTATTCGCTGGTATTCAGCCTCCTGCCGAATTCTCTTGATGTCATTTGCTAGTTCTGACTTTTACTCACGGAGACTGTGTTCTTTCACCGAGGAGTTTGCAGACGTGGTAAGGTATCGCTAGCGAGGCTGACGCAATCATATGTGGTTCATGAACTTGTGGCAACTGGAAAACGGTACAGTACAAGCATGGTACTTCCATTGATACAGCTTTTTCTGTTTTCTAATGTCATTTTCTCACTTTTATTCCCTAATTAGTGTGTCATTGGACATAGTCGCTGCCTTAAAGTTGTAACATGATATCAATTGGCTTCTCGTGGTTGCGTGATTGAGGTATATTTTTCCTCTTCGAGCTTTCCAAATTCAGGGCAGACATGTCCCGTTTCCTTGTCCTATACTCGAGCAAACCTGATCACATATATATCATTTCAGGCTATGTACTGTACGTACATGTACAAGCTTCGGACGCATAACACCATATCATTGCTGATGTATATATCCAAGAGATTGCATCCATCCCAATCTATTGAACGCGAACTAACGATGTTCAAATTGACATGGGCTGTTCCTCGATCTCGAATATTATCAAATCCCTGTCTTCTCAAAATTGAAAATAAAGTACCCAAGGAGAAAATTTTCACCCATGTGAGCGAACCAGAGTTTTCCCCGCTTGCAGCAGTTCTGCAACCAACCCCAGCTTGAAAGTAATTTAATTGCTTTTTTCTCTCCTTGACAGAAATTGCCGAGCCAGAGAATTTCAATATCCCTCAATCTGGAGATGGCAAACGGGCAAGCCCCAATTATACGAAATTGCTATTGACCTCCCTTCCTCAAAATCTCATGTCGGCGGTTACTAGATCTAATATGGCATGGCACTACTATCCAAGTTGCTAACGCATTGCAAATCAATTTATGAGGCGGCTCAACAGGGGATGCCCCCAACTCTTCGGGGAAGGTTTGACCAGCTATAGAGACACTAATTGGCAAGTCATTATCAAGGGATGGGCCAATTTGACCAATACCAGCCCACTTTTCTCGGGTGAGGCGGGTGGTATCTCAAAAATAAAATAAAATTAAATTAAATTAAAAAAAAGATAAAAATAAAAATTTGGTGAAGACCCTGGATAAAGGACCGGGATAATCTCAGAAGTCTCCTTGCTTCTCTGGGCTAATAAGACGGTAGCTCGAAATCCTACCCCAGACTTTGATTGCTGATTCAATAATGACTTACGCTCCCGATCGAGAGCGACTGACCCTCCTAGCACTAAATACAAATAAGAGCTCTTTCCCTACATGAAGGACGCATGAAACTTCATGGTACCCTACTAACAATTAATCGTTTCACCTCCCTTCACCATCCCTTCCCTTTCTTGGAGATTCTTAGTTCACTTGGACCTGTCTATCTGCTTTCCATACATATTCGGGTAGCAAGTTTCAATGTTTACTATTACATTGCTTCCTATGTCATCATATACATCGAGCCTGGCCTCCATATTGCTACAATAGTTCCCTATTCATCAATTCTTGTTTCGATATCCAACCTTTCCTAGTCATTCAAAGTTCATTAATTCCGGGTACCCACTTTGAACTTACCCCTTTTTGCCACCTCCCTTCACCTCTCTCAAGATGACCACACCAGTGGCCTTGGAAAGGTTACTCCTCCAAGATGGAGTTCCTCGCTTGCACACAGCAACCCGGCCCCCACAACTCAATCCGACAGTCACGGGCCCTCAGTCCCGCTGCGATCCCTGTAACTCCACCTCAAACGACGACAGCGAGACTGACTTCGAGATGGTCGAAGCTACTCCGGAACTTGATGGGAGCGAGAACAACCAGTCGGCAAACAACCCATCAATCCTCAGCAACAATGACGATAACGAGAATCTTGACCCCTATCTCCTTTGTACCTTGTCTTTAATGGAGGAACAGGATGACGAGGACGAATCCTTCCTCCTGGTTGTTTTGTATCGGCGTGATGGACAACCTGGCCTATCTCCACTTCTCGGTGGTGATCAGATATATTCCTGGATGCCCGCCACTCCGGATCCCTACGATTATGCCAGCCAAGATGACATACATACTGAACACAGTGACAGTGAACCATCCAGCCGGGTTAATTCGGCGATTTTAAATCCATTTAATTTTGCCGCGCATCGGAATGATCCGGGAGTAAATATGATGTGGTCGATGTTCATGTCCACTTCGTCCACCAGATCTTCGCATATGAATTGCAGTGGAAGGAGTGAGTCGGGAAGTATTTATGCAAGGTTCGCTGAGACACACCTCGACGATGTGATGGATGGTCGTATGGAACGCTGTCCAGAGGTAATGGAAGTAATTTAGTGAAGTTTCGATCATTTTGAAAAGTAAAATTCGGAAGTCAAGGGGGGATTAAAAGAGATTGCTTTATCTTGAAGATCTTCGAAATCCTCGCCGATACCCTATCCGATACAACACCCCCTATTTCTCGTTCCGCGCCCCTCGTTATTGTCTTCACTTTCCCTATTTTTTCCTCATTTATCGCAACCACTTTTTCTCCACAAAATGATATGTAGGTGGATCGCTAATTGCTCTGGAGGCAAAACTTGTATCATATTCAACAATGATCAAATTGGTACTAAAGGGAACGGACCACAACAGCAAGAGGTGTTTTGTTGATTTAGTTTTGTATGTTGGATATCTACATTTCCCTATTGGTTATTGGATGGAGAAGCAGAAGCTCCTTACCATCAGGAAATATGAATGTTTACGGCGTCTCATATGGTATTCTCTATGGGCATCGGCGATATGAAGCAATTCGGCTGCTCTACGTTATTATTTTATTTTTATCTTCATTCCCCCTTCCCCTTCTTATGTTATTTCAAATATTGTTTCTTTTTCTCTATCGATTCTTTTGTCTAATGCAATTTCGATATCAGAAACTGGCTGAAATGACACGATGCAATCGTCTCAGTTCTTTATGCATGCATACCCCTTTTCGGCTATTGTGGCAGACGTAAAGCTTGCGAAAGCAGAATTTTCTGCCACCCCCTGAAAATTAGTAGCAAAACACTGCAAAAATAGCCAAAATATCCCATGTATCTCTAGATTCATTCAAATATGCATCTTTATCATCAAATACGCGCCTTAATCATAAAATACACATCCTTATTGTCAAATCTGTCAATATATCTCGCAACACTCACTATTCTACTATCTTGCAAGCTTGTAAAAGAACTTCAACTACTCTTGTTATGAACCTGTGGCACGGCCTGAGGCTCATTGAATAAGAACAAGGAGGGCATAGAATCAGAATAACCCTTCAGGTCAAATACCTAGGTAACATGCTAAGTCATGACTGATGGGCATACAGTTGAATGTGGTTAATAAAAAGTTGAACATGGTTAGTTTTTCGGGCTGGAATAATCTTCAGTTTGGTTTTGAATGTAAACCATGTCAACCTCCTCATTAAAACTACATGTGCTAGCCATATCTCTCACACATCTCTCACACAAATGCTTTGAATGCTTCAGAGATAGTGATTTATCATATTTCTCAGAGTTCTATTTCTTAGCTAACCCAGATTCTAACTCTTAGTCACTAATTCTAACTCATAACTACTTTTCAGATATTGAAGAGCTCTGAACATTGAAGTAACTATGACAACTGATTAATAATATATACTGAGGATGTGTAAAATATGTTTAGTGTGTGTAGATTTTAGTGAGGAAGTGAAGAGCTGAGAATGGTTTATTTTTCAGACCCCCTTTTTTTAAAACCACATTCAACTGTAACCTGGGAGAATTCTCCCTTTTGCCACCACCAAGTTCCTAGACATACCAGCGTCTTCTTCCACTTTTTCCCGCAATTTTTGGCAATATGACTATGCTTTCCACAATTAAAACATCGGTCACTTACTCTTTGTTCCTCATGAAGCTGGTATTAAACCAGCTAAGAGATTACTTCCACACTGGTGATTCGACGCATCATTTATGGCGCATCCGAATTCACTTGGTATTACGCTTCGCTCTGTGACTATGCCACAACCTGGTGGTGCAGAATTTGAGGAGCTGTCAAGATAACCCGGGTTTTGTGCAATCGTGGCGGCCAGAGATTGGTAGATCAGATAGCCAGAGCCTCATGTCGCTGTTTGAGCACCTCAGCTTACAGTACTTGACATTATCTTTGACATTATCTTTTATTTACTTTGACTTGAACATCATTCTCAAACTCTCAACTGCCCTCAGTCAATTAATTTGCAAATTTATTTGTCTTCTGGAGTCTAGATTTGCTGGCAGGTTTACAGTATGGTATCTCGGCAGCGGAAGAGAAAGAACAAGAACAAGCATAATGAGTATTATCCTGTTTACAAGGGGCGTGTCAACCAACCTACCATATTTTCATCCTGGTATGTTCAATCTCAGTGTAGTAACTAGTGATAGACTAACAGTTGGTTGAGGGGCGATGCGCATCCACGAGTGACTGGGTGTAACGCAGATTTTCGAGGTTGCGTTACCATTGAGGAGGCGCGGGAATTTATGAAAATCCGTGGGGTGACGGAGCCCAAGGAGATTCTCAAGGAGGGAGCAGGCGAAACAGCTCCATTACCGAACAAGCTAGCATTTTATGCCGTTGCTAATGGTAAAAGCCCTGGTATCTATACTTGCTATTAGTATGTATCTGCCATTCAGGGTCTTTCTGAAGAATTACTCACAAAGTCCAGTGGAAAACCTGGCGCCAAGGAAGAAGTCAACGAGTTTTCGGGAGCATGTCACCAGCATTTTAGGACGCGTGCTCAAGCAGAAGCTTTTATTGAGGATTGGAAAGATTCTTATGCTGATATATGGCGGAGTGCAATAAGAGAAGCATTAGATCAGGGTTTCAGGACGGTGGACATGAAAATTGAGGTTGGAGACATCCTATCTTTGCCCGAGAGTGATGATATTCTGGATGGATTGAAGATGGACAAACTAAGAATAAAGGACGGGGCTCATGATTAATGCTGTTATTTTAATCTAAAATCTTGTGATTTCGGTTATATCTGTTTATTAACAAAGGAATCCCAAGCAGCAAGCTAGAGTAGTCCTCAATTCACCTAGTTCTGCAAGAGTTCCTCCTACAGTTCGGCCCATGCAGCGATGTCGTTGACCAAAACGGCGAGCAATGCCTATTTTTACGCCATTCTCAACAAAGAAAGTTGGGTGTTGGTCATTGAAAATCTACTTAAGATCAAGGCAATTTTCTAGCGTTACATCACACGCTTTTCGAATCTCCACGTTGTACGTCTCACTGGTGACATTCAGTTCCTGCCTCTTCCTATATGCCTTCACGGCATCATCTCGAGGGCCAAGGATTTTGGGGCAATCGAGGCAGTGAGTATTCGTATCTGAGGGGATGGCTGGTGTTGCGTTGGCTACCGTCTGTTAGGAAATTGGTATAAACCCCGTGAGAGTGTGGAAAGTAAGCGCCTTTGTCAAATCGCCGGATTCTGCATTTTCATCTGGATTGCCTGCTTGCTCAAAGGCATCATCTGTCGGACCGATGCAAGTAACATTTCTTAAAGTGTCCATGGAAGTTTGAGGAGACTGAGTAGGCAAGAGATTAATACAGTATTAATAGGATAGGGTGGATTGGATGCAAGGGGATTGCTGCCGCTCGACTGCCGTTTTTCAAGTCTTCGGTGCTCCTCTCTGTAGAGCTGTTCACGGATCACATCGGGGACGTCATTGTGGGCCTCGAGGATACCTTTGTTGCCCACATACCTAACAAGCTCTTTTAGGTTATGTGTCTCAAGCTTATAGTGCTTTTCTTTCCATTAGGGTCTTGCCAACAGTATCGCCCTAGGTGGCATGGCGGCCCAGGACAACGCATCAACTTGTGGAAGGCTTGGATACATAGCGCATAGTGTCTGATCCATTGATTACATTTCGCTAATCAACAAAAGAAAGCCTCAGAGTTATGCCCAAGAAAAACCAAAAATGAGTGACCAAGACGTTCAAAGAGCCCGTAAGAGCTACTCGACAATCATGGGTTATTATGAGAACCTCAGCACCAGCAGCCGCAGTGGTTCTCCAGGGAGTTCTCCTCCCTCTTCCCTGGACTTCGTCAGGAGGAACGCCCAGTAGGGATATATCCCTGTTGTCTTTGTCCGAGCTCCCACCGCCGTCCTTCAATCAGTCGATCACGAATTTTGACTAGCAGCAGTTATCTCAGCAAGCTCAGACGCTTCACAGGATAATTGCTGTTTTAACACTGATTTGATGATTAGTCACTTTTTAAAGAAACTAATCTAAAATAAGTAATCAACTAACCCAAAATAGTCATTATCACATGATGTGCAATTATCCTGTGAAGCGTCTGAGAAAAAACGGTTCCAGTTTGTTAGCAACACGGGAACGATTTGCTCTATACCTTGTGTATGGGTGAGGAAAGCAAACCAACTCCATCTATTCAGCATCTCTGTACCACCTTAGGACCTAGGGAAATCAATGTTCTCGCGATGGTATCAATTTTTATTTTCATATTCCCATTTCTTAGATATGAAGTATCACCTCAAAGTTGACTCATTTTTTTTTGAACACGGGAAGGATTTGCTATTTACTTGATTTCAACAAGAAATAAAGTGACCATTTTCAACAAGATACATCTATATTAAATATTGATTTTCTTAATATAAAAATTATATATTTATATTCTTCTTCTCTTTAGCTATAACCTAAGGTGGTTTACAAATCTCAAAGATATATGATTGTTGTGTAATTGAAAGTCAAAGTTGAGAAATTTGAAGAATCTATGAAAATCTCAAGAATCTCCACAGGAGCATGAACCGTTACTTCTCAGACCCTCTGGCGAGGATTGCTCTGAGCACATGACTTGTAACTAAAGTAGTTTAGTGTCATGCTGCTGCAACCGAGCCAATAGAGGGTCTGAGCTCGCTGAGATAAAGCAGCAGTGTGATTGTTGTAATCTCGGTAAATTGACTGCGGCCGCACGTCCCTTGCTAGAAATTTTTTCATGTGACTTGTGACTCACAGATCTCTTAACAGCCTAGAAGGAGGTACTCTGAACAGACAAGAATAGACATTTGCCTGCTGATATATCCGAAACACAAGATTCCAATCTACGCAAGTCTTACCCGTACGGGCATTATCCACTTCCGTTGCTCCCTCATCGAAGAAGCAGTATCATACCATCACAAATTCGATCAAACAGACCCGCAGAAGCCTTCATGTTCTAGGTGCTGAGCCTATTATTTATTCCGTCGATCGCACTGCCCCTTAAAAGCCCGCAAATACTATAAGCTAGAATGAAGTAAGTTACCTTTTCGAATTGTGTTTAGAGCTGTAGAACAGACCATTGATTCTATAAATACAGATTGTCTCCTCTTCAAGCCTCCTTTCCTTTCAAGACCATCGTGTGAAGGTCCTCTCTGCGATATTCAATTTTAACCAAATTCCTTCACTCTCACGACGCAATGTGTGAATGGGGATGCAAGACATACGCAGCTTGTACGCATATTCCCAAACACATGAATCAAGATCACATTATCTTTTGTACACTCGCAAGAAGTGATGTAAATGATCTATGCCAACCTGCCACTGGGTTTCTGAGAGATCTTCTGTTGATTCTCAATGCGCAAGACACAAATATAATGGGCTCCTGTCCTCTCTGTGCTGGAACAACACTGACTAATTCCTCTGATTAGATTGATTGTCTTGCCCCCAATTCAGAGAAGCAGATTGCTGGTAAACCTGCTTGCAAGCTAACTCTCCAAGATCCTTAAATGTACTAAATATAGTTAGCTTAGTTAGGTCATAGAAGAGGTAACGCACAATGAATCAATTCCTAAGACTTGAAAGACTTCAACTTGTTAAGATCAACATTTGGATGTGTTTTGCAGTAGAGATCAAGAACAAGATATAATCAAGAAGAAGGAGGATTACTACATATATGTGTATAGTAGTCTTCTAGAGGTTGAATATCTTGCCATGTAAAGAAAGTGTTGATGATTGCTGAAGATTTTTGAAATGGTTGTTCGCGATATCGAAGGATTATCCGCACTGGAGTAGCCTGACTCATTTCGTCATAAATGTAAGAAGAATTGCTGATATAGCTTGTAAAAACAGTATTATACCAGAGAGATAAGAAAAAGGTATATTTCCCGAAGAACCTGGATCACACAGAGAGAGAGAGTGTGTGTGTGTGGGTATCCAGATTCTGAATTAGGTCATGTATAGGTTACGTAATCACGCAACAGCCATAACCAACGTTCCGTGACTTACCACTCAACGAGCTGGCCTTATGACGCTCAGGAAAACGCCTCTCTCAGTGAATTCCTATAGACTCTTTGATGATCTCTGCAATGAGATTTCGAATAATCTACGACGTAGGAGCGAATCCGCGAGCTACAAGCTTCTCTATATAAGTTAGAAGCTATTCTTCTTGCTGATTGTGAGCTTCTTCTTATGTCAAGAGGTGACTTCGTCTCTTGAGACCTTGCGAATCGTTATAACACCGGCGCAACGTTTCTAGAGATAATGGATGTTTTTGGCAGTTTCAGTATATCTCTTAACCTTTTGAACTCTTAATTCTTCAATTGCAAGCTTGATTCAGTGCTCGTTGGGCATTTCAAAGTGTTGGAAGTTGAAGCATTTGGTCAAAAAACGCGTGGTTTGACGCGTCTCGTTGAGTGGTAAACCTCGTTGAGCAAAATCGTAGCAGGTTCAATTTAACCACCCTTCCACTTCAACGCACAATTATGCCACCAATTCGCAATAGAAAGGCTTCAAACTCTATAGAGGGAGAGAGAGAGAGAGAGAGAGAGAGAAGACTTGAGCTCGTGATAAAATCTCTTCAATTCATGAGACTGCATGACTACAATGTTCCACATACTACTCTATATCATCAACTAAAGGGACAGCCTTCAAGGGTGAATTTACACTCAAACTCCACTAAATTAATTCAGACTGAAGAGGATAGACTTATTCGATGAGTGCTGAAGCTAGCTAAACAAGCAATATCTCCATGACTGATCTTTGTTGAGAATATAGCTAATTACTGCTCAAAATCTTCAAGTCTCTTCATTTTCCATTGGGACAATCGCGGGCGCACACTGGCCCTGGGTGCTCTCATTCCAGAGATGCCTGATGGAATTCCCAGGGGCCAGACTGGAACCACGCCCCTTCGTCGCCTCACCACCCCACGGGGCATACATGTCAAGGCACATGTAATCTGTATGGTTACAACTACGAGTCTCCTCTAGGCTCCATCAAAAGCACATGTTTTCAGTCTTCTTCCTTTTTGTTCTCTCCAGTTTACGGGGAAATCCACGAACCCGTAGAACAGCTATGGGTTGAAAAGTAAAGCAGGCAGAGCCCATGAAGGTGGCTTTAAAATCTAGCCAGCCAATCGAATGCTTCGTGACAACGCTGCTGCATAAACGCCACGAAGTTCTCGAAATCCAGAGCTGAGGGAAACACCGCAACGAGAGTCGTTTAACTTCCTCCTCAAAGAAATCGAGACTTCTCAAAAAGGACAAAATCCAGTTATTTGCATCAAGCTCTACATCGGCTCGTCAACTTCTTGAATGCCATTCCCGAAATACCGAATCTACAATCAGCAAGCAGCACTGGTTTTCTAGCCCCCAGTCGAACATGAAATCCAAAATCAGCCTGGCTTTCCTGCTCTCCCTCACCCTTTCTGTTTCGGCAGCACCACTGGAGCAAAGCATCCAAGTCAAATTCAACAACGGAGTCAAAACTACCGAAGAGGGTGTTATCTCATATCATCCCTCAAACGCAGGCCTTTATCTCTGCGACCGTGCAGGTTTTGTGGGACATTGCGTCCACTACGCAACTCCCTTCGGACAGTGCGGTAAGCTTTCGATATCGAGCGATTAAGCCAAATCACGGAATACAGCAGAATCAGCGTTTATGTTACTAAAATCCATAATTTCAACGCATAGTTACCATATTCGATCAGTTCCCCCACGGTAAAGGAGTCAAATCGGCTAGTTCCGACCAGGGAAGCCGATGCACGCTGTACTCGTAAGCTTTTCCTTTCTACCACCGGGTGTTCACTAATAATTCTTTTCTCTAATCGTCTTTTTCTTTTCCTTTTGTTTTACGCTAGGCAACCGGAGTGTCATGGAGATGAGCTTCAGGTCCACCACCCTGGGTATCCGGATCTGCGCCACCAAGACTGGGGTGATCGGGCTCGTAGCTACAGTTGCAGACCTGCTGAGTGACAGGCTGCTTGCAGTTGGAAAGAGCAGGCAAGGACAGGAGAGGCGTAGCATAGCATGATAGAACTTGGATCGCAATCGTGAACAGCAGGGCTGATATAAGAGGTTTTAGACTAGTACTATCTTGAGCTTAAATGCAGTCTCCTGGTTTGCGAAAAGTTTATTCAATGTTGCTGGAACTATGGAGTGCTAATGAGTGATCAACTTTTCACCTATAGTTCAGCAATCTCTTTGAATCCACTGCGATAAATAAAAAGCGAGAAAGAAAAAGGAGTCGTATCCAGCCAAACAGCCCGTGGATTCTCCAGTGTGGGATTTCTTTATTGGCCCTAGGCATCTACGACATATCCCAGTATCGCGGCCGACAAGCTGGTTTCACCCAACAGCGCCTTATCGCCTATCAACCCACTGTGGGGTTTGCCAGCTATCGGCGCAGCTGCCCCATTAGTAACGTTACTAAGCTCCGAGCTCGCGAAAGCAGGGTATGTTGCTGGAAAAAGAACCATCTAAGATGAGAAGCATGCATAAACCACAATTGATAATCATATGAATCGGGCATGTGAACTGCACACTCTATTTTTGAAATGTAAATACGAGTACCGAGACATCGGTTTTGTCCCGCGCCCACGCGTCCGATCGCCTTCGCTGGCTGCTGGCCAAGTACCAGTACACGGGGCTCCACAGCTGGCCCGACGAACCCGGCCAAGTCATCCCAGCAACATCCTTACCCCAATGGTTTGATGCCAACAACAGCTTCATCACGCATCCTCTGCCGATTTGCTCGCTCTCTACAACTTGCCTACTTCTTTCCAGTGTGTCTTCTGTATTCGATTCTATAATCAGGCAATCTATTTTGTCTGGCAACGACAGATACGAAACCTCTCTCCCCCCCCCTCACCCAGCACAGCTCCCAACAATTGTTTCACCGCAACAACCTCCTCAACAGCTATCACACACCATATCCAGCTTGCGTGGGTTTGGGCCTCGAGGCCCCCTGTCGATGACTGACAGACTGCCGTCGAGGCTCTTGTCAGTTATCTCTCCGACTTTTACTTCTTTCTCATAAGGCTTCTTCTTCCCCTGGAACTCTATACCCTCTGTATGACGAGGACATTATTATACGGAGAATCCAGTTCGTTTAAAGCCCTATTCAACAAGGCTTCTGCTTGGCTTTTCCGTATCCATGGCGGAGAACCTCCCTCCCGCTCCTTCGGGACGGGGAGTACTGCCCCAACCCATCGAGATTTCCTCCCGATCTTCCAACCCATTCGCCTCCAAGTACGACCTTTCCAGAATATCAGCAACAAATGATCGATTCCCCGAAGCGAATGATCAAAGGACTATTGTACCTAACCTGCCAGAACAACCCTCACCAAACGACCACGCTGAACCCGCCTCCTCCCAACTTACATCTCCCCGACATCTTCCGCAGTCACGGGAGTCTGCAGAAAGCACGACGAGAGCTTCCCTGCCGCAACGGATTGAGAGTCCTACAAGCAGTTCCAAGGATAGGAAACACCAGATACAAAGTGCCAAAGGTTTGGAAGATGATTCTCCGAAACGGAAGTTTGTTCCAGAACCTATCGAGACCACCTCACGGTCATCCCGTAAACCGATCTCTGGGCCCGCAGGTCGGAAAGCTCCACAGTTGGTTGAAACTACGTCAGAACGCCGCCGAAAAAAAATACAAGAAATTGATCCAGATTCCCCTCCCAACAATATCGCTGGCAATGGCAAAACGGGCTTTTCATCTGGGGGTCACATGCGTCTTCATCAGAATCTCCCATTACGCTTGGGGGTGCCCTCTTCAGGACCGGACGTGTCCAAAAAAATATCCCCGCAGCTGATTGAAACTGCAACACGTTCTGTCCGTCAGAAATGTCTTGTACGAGGCACTGCAGAATATCCAGAGCATAGGCTATCATCACCATCCTCAGCTTCACAGCAGAAGCTATCCGCGCCAGAAAGCACGGAGTCCCGATACTCATATGCAAATATTCTCCGTCGTCAAGAGGAAAAGGGGCGGTCATTCCAAGTCCCGGCACTTTCAACTATACCATCGAATAGCAGTGAGGATTCCGAGAGGTCCCCAGTTCCGTCGCCTCCAACCTCTCCTTCGACTCTCTCCAATATCAGCAGCAATAGACTATACCCGGAGGAACGCCTATTGCGCGAAAGCTGTGATGAGAGGTACTCTGGCTATTTTCTGTCTCTGGCTTCACGTTCGGCACAAAAGCTGCTGAGGGATCAAGCCCTTGCCGCTTTCCCTAACGAACAAGTCCATCAAACTGTTTCTCATTTTGCTATTGATCGAGAAGAAGAGGACATATCAGATGACGGCGGCGACAGTATAGGTATATCACTGCGTGACTTGAAAATGAATTTTTTGAAATTCCGGCGTGAGTCAACCATTGACCTTTGTTGGGAACTGGACGAAATGAGAAGACACAAGGAGGAATCTGAAATGAGAGCCCGCCAAAAGGTGTTTGACGCAGGCCAGTCCCGATTCTCAGCTGCTGCAATAGCCGCTAGACAGGCGGCTGAAAACGATGTCTTGAAAGTACACCAAGCTTCTCACCAGGCCCGCATGGGATTGAACCAAGTCAGCGAATACACCAGCCCGCCAATGCTTGGAGGAGATATCAACTTTCCCCAAAGCCTATCACCCCAAGCCACCAGATGCGAAGTCGACAATCCCCCGGCTCATCACCATGCCGACAATTGCATAGATCCCATAAGATGTGAAGGACTCTGGAGCCCAAACCCCCAAAATGACGATTTCGAAAACGGCGGCTTGTGGATGGGTCTATGTCGCCGAACCGATGAGCCAAAACAAGCATCCTCGGTCATACCCAGACTTGGGATAATCACCCCCGCTGCCACCGATGAAAATGGCTCCTTCCAAAGCCTCACCAGCATCACCATGACCACCACCGCCACAAGATCTGCTCCCCCACGCACCCTCGATAGTCCCTCCCATCTCCCTACAACCCCACCTGACTCCAACCCTGACCTCGACAACGTCGATGAACTCCTCCTCCTCGAACAAGACATCAAACGCGAATTCAATGACGCCTTCGTAACCCAGATCTACAACTACCTCTCTCTCGGCTACCCCTGCCTCGCCCGCTACTATGATGAGGAACTCAGCAAGATCTCGCACATCCCGATCGAGGAGCTACGGAAAGACGACAAGCGCGCTAACGCCAAAGGGTACGTGGGTGTCCCCGAAGGCCTTGGTGCGGGTGAGAATGTGGTGTCATCCGGCACATGCTTGCGCTGGACAGCACTGAAGCTGTATATTCATGAGTGGGCGAGGCAGCAGCCGAGGATGGCTAAGGCAGAAGGGTGTCAGTTGCCTGACGATGGATCTGGGATGGATGCATGGGGAGCTCGAGCGCGGAGGGGCAGCTGGGCTATTTGAGTACCATTTTGCCTTGTTGTGAGTGTCATCGAATTTTTGTTTGTTTTACCATGATTTTACGTACGATGATGACCATTGTCTGGATGACGAAGTTAGACAGTTTCTTTATTTGCCCTTTTTTGCTCCTTTGGCGTTTTTGATGATCCTATTAACGGGCCGGTCTGCCCAGGACTTTTGGGGTTTTTCTGTTTTTATTTTTCTTTTTTATTTATATTTTTCCCGTCCTTTTTCTACGGATAGGCTGGCTGGCTGGGATATATTTATTCATAATCGGCCTGTTTGATATTACTGTCCTTTTCTCAAATCCCATAATGCTATAAGGGGATTTGGTTATTCCATTGTCTCTTTGTATTGTTTCCGCCCTATCTACCCTTTTTCTTTTCCTCATATATTGACAAGGGAAGAATTGCGTTGTTGTCTCCATTTTCGTTAGCCATCTCCTACTTCTACGTGGATTTTAATTCCTTTAATCCTTTGTTCTTCTTTCTTTCTTTCTTTCTTTCTTTCTTTCTTTCTTTTTCAATCATACACATCTATGCGATTGGCATGTTCGATTCTTGGGGGTATATATTTCGTGTTCTGTTTAGTTTATTCCCTTTACATTTCTCTCTCACCGCAGCCCTCTTGAATATTATTTTTTTTCGTGGAAGGTAGGTTAGGTCTCTCCACAGGGCGCGATACACCATATAATTTCAAATAGAGCAAGTTGGTCGGAGGGGGGGGGATTTTTTATTTTTCGGTTTTCTCTTATATACCTAAATTTGTAGAAATTTACATTCCGGTAATGTTGGATATATATATATATATATATATATATATACACATTGCAAAACCGCTTTTCATGATACTCATCTTCCTTATGTATAAATTTATGCTTGCTGTTTTTTGTTCCTGCGTTCAAGAGAGGATTCCATTTGCTGATTGTCTACATCAGTGATTGGGGGGGAGGGGGGGGGGGGGGGGAAACCTCATTTTTCATTTCATCTTCTTGTGCTTTCATTCGCATGAATGGCTTGTTCCGTCTCAAATAAGTTAACTATGTATTCAAAGTAAAATAAACCAAATAAACAAAAATAAAATTGGCATATGGAGTAAAGAGTAGTAGTAAAGATTCATGAAATAATTAATTTCTATCATTCAACACCCTTCGTTCCTACCTTTTTACTCCTATGTAGACGAGTGGTAAAAATCGGACAGGATTAGAAGATTAGAAGAAAAGGGGGGGATGCTTTGAATTTATTTCCCTTTTCCAAGAACGGAAATGGGTCACTGGAGGACGAGGGTGGGAGGGCGATGAGGGATCAAGAAGAACCCAGGAGGGGAAAATAAAAAATAAGTAAATGAAAGGGATGAAAAAAGGATAATGGAAACCCCAAAAGTAGAAAATGAAAGTAATGGAAAAACTCCGTCTCACCCATTCACCAATCGTCAAACCTCGATTCAATTTACATGGAACTATACCAAATCAACATAAAAAATAATTATGTCAAAAACCATACCAAAATAATACCCCACGATCTATTTATTCATACCCAAGGAAGCACGCCATCGTCATCGTCGTGGTGGAGATCGTGATAATATCTCTCCTCCTCCGCGACCCCATCCTCTCCCCAGGTCCATTCCTTCCCTCTCTCCGCCTCTCCATCTTCATCACCGTCCTCATCATCGTCGCTATCATCACCATTATCATCAAACTCATGCTTTTTATTATCTTTCACTTGCTCTTGCTGTTGTTCATGTTGTGGCTTTTGCTGGCTATCTCCGTCAGCGTTGGCACCGGCGGCCTCTCCGCTTCCCAGATCCGTGCCGCGGCGTAAATGTGCGTGCACAATCCCCGGGAATATCCCGTGTTCAGGTAAAGTGCCGACAGAGGTTAAAGAGTTCGTGGGGAAAGCAGCGGCGGGGTCTTGTGCTTGTGTTGGTGCGAATGAGAAGGGGATTTGGCCAGGCGTCTGGCTCACAACCTGGGTATTGAAAAGGGAGGAAGGGTTTGGCTTCGTTTCCAGCCTTCCGGATGCTGTTGTAGCTCCAGGTTGTACTTGCGATTGTGTTTGTGCGTGCTGGTATTGGGAGTAAAGGTCTGTGCTGGAGTGAGAGGTTGGGAATCGAGCGGCGGTTGTTGGGAAATTGGGGGCCGAGGGATTTGATTGATGAACGGACATTGCTGGGCGTGGGAGAGAGGAATCGAGTATTTGGCCTATCACGATGTCCATTTAGTGATTGTCTGCAAAGACTTTGTGAGATGGGGACCGGGGACATTAGGTTTACCTAGCGTTGATACAGGGTTTGCTAAGGAAGCCTGTGATTGCGATGATGGCCGTATTGCTGGAGTAGATGAGAGCGAGGCATATCTTTCGATTCTAGTGCAAAACGCATTCTCAGTGACCAAGTTTCCATCAAAAATAAACAGGAGATGTTAAAGGAAAGGAGAAAAGAAATTACAATGACAACTCTCCCAGCAATGTTTCATGCCTGAATTGCTCGCGAATATCCGGCACATTACTCTTCGCCATATTGTTACCTTCAACCCCAGGTCGGTGGCATGTCGGCCCTAACCATCGATGCTTGAGCGAGAGTTCGAATCCGCATTGGTCAACGGAATGCTTTGCCAATTCACACATATCCACAGCGCTAAATTTGTATATCTGTGCGGCAACAGCATATTCCTCAATCAGCGGCTCCTTGGTGAAAGCAAACTGCAGAGGATCATCAGTCGACAATGAAATGTTCAAGCCCCGCCTGAAAAAGCTCGCGCATGGATTCTTATCGTAAGTCAGGAACAAAGCATTGTTACTCAAAGGCGACATCGCAATACCAATTTGATCCAGATAAAACAGGTACTGAAGTAACGGCACTTTGCGCAGTAGGATACCATGGCTTATACCATAGCAGCAGAGCACTGCGGCAGCTAGATGATCCGGATCGCCGGCTTCGCCACAGTGAGGTCGCAAAACAAAAGTGTTGAAGCCCCGATTTTTTCGCCAAGTGTTCAGTGACACCATGTTGGCGAACATAAAATAGATCCAGTAGCTGTAAGGTGGGTTCTGATTGGTATTCCACTGTTTTGGAATTGGGAATTTGCGGTACAATCGACGCTCCGGTTTGCTTTCATCATCAACGCTATCGAAACCAACCACGCGTTGTAAAAAGATATGAAGCTTTGGATGAGTTGATGGATCCTTCGTGACCTCGAACAAGGGCTGGTAAACATTTCTGATAACTTCCTCGAAGTTTTCCATCATGCCAGTAGACTTGTAGACATCATACAGCCGAGGGACTTGAATCAGCCAGCGGATATTTGGAGAAAATAGCTTGTTGTCAACTACCCAAACGGCTAGTTTGTCCCATTCATCTAGGGATCTGCCATAAATGGATATACGCCACTCAGCCATCTGGTATTTGCTGGATTCCAGATCTGAGATTACTTCTTTAGTGATCTCCGCGAGATATCGTCCCTTAATGAAGTTGTCGGTTTTGAGGAAAATTTCTCGAAGGCGCGACTCTCCGACAGGGTTGTATTTTAGGTTGAATTTGTCAAATCGGTGGAACGAATCTTTATGAGCCTATCTTGTGGAACTGCGATGAGAATTGATCTTTACGCATGTAGAATGGGAGGAAATAAACTTACGTGCATGTCGAGAGTATCAATGCTGAGGTCGTAAGCCGTGAGGTTGATACTTTCGAACACCTCCTTCAATGTCAAGTGCTTGCCATCTCTAAACATGACGACCTCATCGGGAGACTTTTTGATCTTGCTCTTGATAAATCGCAGAAGATGTTTCTGGTTCATGCAAGCGGAGTGGTGGACGTGAGTATCGACTTTCCTAACATTGTAAAAGTCCCTATGGGGTACCTTTTTGCTATCTGCCATCTCTTGGTACTCGTTGAGGAGCACATGAAGCTGGAATTTGCCTTCCAGGTAGCTTAGTCGCTTGAAAGCAAAGCTCTTACTAGGGCCGTCAGTGGACACCTCAGTGATCGTATCCAAATCCATGTAAAATTCTCGTAGGGACGGGACATGAACTATAGGCTGTTTCAGCTTGCAAGCTTCTTCATTCTCGTAAACCTGATAGACACTGTTTGCGTCAAGTTCAAATGTCATTGGAGACGCTCCAGGAACTGGCAACAGATCCTCCAAGTAAAAATCCTCACCAATATCCTGGCCAAGTTTTCGCTTCCTTCGGGCAGGAGACGGGGGAACAGCGTCACTTGAGGAATTAATTCCAGTTCGCTGGGCTCCACTTATCACCATACTATTCGACATGCTTCCGGTCCCGGGAGGATACATGTCGTCATCCCATGCCGGCTCAGGTGGAGGAGGGTATATAGTCCAGCCCGGCTCATCTCGTGGATTATCTGACATTCTCTGCAATGAGAGTCGAATATACCTCCGCCTCATATCCAGAAGGAGTTGGATCCTCTGGCAAATAATGCGCAGTTCAGTTGTGATTGCATCGTCATTGGTCACAAACCCGCCGGATCCTTCAGAAGCACCAACGCCAGTCCCAAAAGTCCCTTCAAGAGAAGGCAGTTGTGACTTGGGTTCATTGGATGTCGAGGCTTGCGGGCTAAAATTTCGAGCAGATCGGTCCAGAGTCGCAAAACCACCGGAGGTTTTGCGCTGAAGAGGTGAAGGAGGTTGGGGTCTTATAACAGGACTGTACCCAGAGCGCGTATCCGGGACAGGGTGCTGACCTTGTGCCAATGGCACATTCCCTTGGCTACTCATACGCGATGCTATACTTGCTGGCCTACTTGAAAATTCACCTTCCCCAGCCGGCATGTTAGGCACGGTCGTTGATGGGTAAGACACAGCCGCGCTCTGGGGAAATTCGCCATCCGCATATTTGGACCCGAGTTGATGTCGCTGGTAGAATAGTTTCGACTCCGCATGGCTCAGGGACTTTTCGTACGCATAGTCATACGTGGCTGTCCTCCGCTGCCAGTCGCGGGGAAGCATAGTTTGTGCCACATTGCCAGACAATGAACTGTCATCACGCACCCCATCCATCTCTTCGTCTATGTGATGGTTCTCCGGTAAATTGAATTCTTCATTGGAATCAAGGCTTCTTTGGGTACCGTCTTTGGTATTAGATCCGCCGCCATTCGGGTGACGGGCAGGGAGTTCGGCACGATCGCGTGCTGGGGGCTCAGGATAATCAGAAAGCGCAGACTGTGGTCTCCGTTGTTGAGACATAAACTCAAGAAATGGGTTGGATCTAAAACAACAATGTCAGCGTTGGAATGCCAGACCGTGGACGTTGAGGTAAGGAAGGAAGCTCACCTAGCGAATGAGTCGCGGTGGAGAAGCACGACCGAACGCCAAGACAGCAATGCAACAATGCTAAGAAGAGAACTAAGAGCAAAACCTACAAGCTTAAGTAGCAGAATCGGAGACACCAAGAATTTAAAGGAAAAGGGAGGGTGAAAGTGGCTTCATGGCGAGGACAAGATGTCCCGCTGACGAAAGGTGCGGTGTAAGTTACGCAGCAACTAAATAACAGGGCAGGGAGTTTCCACAGCTCCAGACCCAGCTCCTTGCATATGCATCTTCAGAGCCAGAATGTTGGGGGAGCTGTTGAATACTGGTAACATATTAACATGCACCATATTACAATATCATATGATATGTCAGTTTAAAATTTAAACTTATCAGTATGTTTCTGAGTTATTGTCTGCATCATTAAGTACTTCTTCTGTTCATAGATTACAGAAATCAGGTCTTCTCCGTAGAAAGTGGCAGTTAGTAGGAATATAAACACAACTCATAGAGATTTGTGCGAGAAAATCTTTCAATCTTTACACATCATATGATGTGACTTTCCAGAAAAGCAAATGCCTTGAAATATATACATATAGTAGGGGATTGTGAATTACCACTTTATAAATTTATCATTGGTAGTTGAGGTATGGATGTCAAATCTTTGGAAATTTATACAGGAGTGGAGGTGTGTTGAACTACTTCCCCATGAAACGTGTCTAAAGAGGTCATAGCGATTGACGTTTCCACAAAATTTGCTCTTAATATTTATTTACTTCACAAGATAATGTATAAAACAATTAAAATTCAAGCATGCATAGTAGCACAATCTAATATTACAAGAGATTCGAAGATTAAACAGTATGACAACAGGTACAGTACATGAAAGGGCTGAACATAAGGTGTATACAGAGCTAATAAAGACGCAGGACGACATGGGCTCATCCAATGTAACAAAATAAGAGGCCGCTTTCCCCCTTTTTGTTACAGGATATGCATACAGAAACTCGTGAAACAAAACAGGCCGGAAATATATATATATATATATTTATATATATTTCCCAGAATATGGGGTTTTGGCCCCAGTTTGACGTCCAGTTCGTACTTCAACATGGCTTGGTGAACTGGAATGAAAATGCCCGCTTTTGTTTTGCGAATTGAAAAAACCTGAAAGGGAGGGGGTAAAAATGAAATAAAAGAAATCTTGGGATTTCCGCAGATAAATATTTCACGAATAAGGCGGCGAGGAAGAAGACACAGGCGTGACAGGAAAACTTTACCCCAAATAACTTAGAAATACCTAAGCAGAATCAGGAGATACCCGATCACAAAGCCTAAAAGCTCAAACGGTTCAGACCGGAAGTTTCCAAACAAGATGATAATCTTCCAGAGAGGGTAGTGGAAGAGTATGAGGACGGATAATCAGGGAAAATAAAAGTAATAAAGTAACAACGAAAAAGCAAAAGCCAGAGTAGAAGCAAAATTAAAGAAAAGTAACAATGGAGACGAAAGAATTCCTCCTTGCTGTATGAAAGGAAAATTATTTTTCTTGAATTGATTGAGCACTGCAGTAATTTTACTGGCAGAGAAAGAGAGAAAAAGATAAGAAAAAATAAGAAGAAAAAATCCGTTGATGGGTGTGTTAGAAAACACGCGGTGATTGTTATGTTAGCCTCAGCAGAACCGATCCTCATCTGAAGTCAACACGAATATAGCATCATGAACATGCTAATTAAAAAGAGTATATCCGAAAGACTCAACAAAACAGTCATCTTGTTAACGATATCGGGGATGGCGAGGCACTGTGTTTGAAGAGGCAGACTCCCCGGGGTAATACTGGTTGTGGGATTCCACTAACCCAGGTTGTCGCGGGTAGTCCACTTCGTAGTCGACATATTCCTTCGGTACTTCTCGCTGTACGGACCGTTCTATGTAATATGCACCGTTGTTTTGGTGCTCACGCCCACCAACCCTAACAGGAATATATTCTACAGCACCGTCGTAGGGTGGTTCCACATATCGCTGTTCTTCTACATACTGATAAGTTCCACGAGGGTGCAGACGAGCGTACGCCACGTTTTGGTCTGCTGCGGCTCTGTCATAGTATGGATCCGAAGCGTGGCCAGCATAGACGGGGCGTTGCCGAGTTCTGGGTGGTACAGGGCTACGATCACGGTAGTACGTAGATTCAACGGGAAGTGAATCACGGGCAATTGGTGAACGGGAACGTGGGCGGTGAGAACCTTGTCTTTGCGCTTCATATCTGTCGAACCTGCTGTGAGGTCGTCTCGCATGGTAATCAGACTGGTGCCTTGATTCTGAGAAACTTATGCCTTTCCTTCCATGACGAACGTCGGTAGGCTCCGGAGACCGCTCCTCGCCGTGCCTAGATGAAGCATAGTGTTCACGCTTGGGTTCATATTCACGAAAGCCTTCAATTGTAGGGCTTGTGGCCCTATTCCAACTGTGTTGTTTGCTACGAGTAGGAGTTCCTGAAACACTGCTTTCAGCTGTCCCTCCAGAGCCTCCATCAATGCGCCAACGGCGGTCATTAAGTTCCGTTCCCTCAAGCCACTTGCTTCGAGGGGCTTCATCTGGCCTACGTTCAGAACCCCGAGACGGCACCTTCTTGTATTCTTCGTTTTCTTGGCCAGGAACGAAGCTGCTCAAGAATCGTTCCGCATCTGTCATTTCTTCGTGTAACGAGATCCCTGCCGCAAGGCAATGCTCTTGTGGATGGCCTGCTTCCTCCACTTCGCCATCCTCTGAAACGCTCTTCACAGGCGTTCTATTTTTGTGGAATTCGTTGGATGACTCGGCAGTTACAGAGGAATTGGCATGGATAGATTTGGGCGGGCGATCTCTATATTGAGAGGATGGCTTTGACGAGGGCTTAGATATATTGTGTTGATGCCGATCGGCATAAGGATTGCTTTTCGCACGATCCACGTCACTAGGCTGACCTCGCTGAAATTTTGTTCCAGGAGGGTACCTGTTCCCATGGGTCTGATCTTGAGCTCGCGGATTGTGGGGCCTCTCCTTGGAAGAAATCGTGGATGGTTGATTTTGCCTTGGTCTGCGAGTGTCCACTCGACCATGCTGATCTCTTATTGGTTCAACGAAAGCAGGCTTATGGGGGTCATATTCGTCGTCCTTCGGCGGATCCGCGGGTTTATTATTGTCGGTAACAGGGGATTCCACAAATCTAGGGAAGTCATCTACCGCAACCTCTAGACCATGATTTGGGTTAGGCAAATTCGGATTGGTACCAGTTGTATTCTGTTCCGCAAATTTGGGCCGAGCATTTGTGGTGTATGCGCGATTAGGTTGTTTGGAGTCGCGCGGTTCAGGCCGTCTCTTACCACTCACGTTTGAAGCTGGTGTATGGCTCGTCGATGTAACATGTGGGAACACCCAAGGGAAAGCGGCCGACACCAGCTGCATTTTGGTGTCGTCCATACCAGGAGCATCGACCAATTCTGAAACGGTTTGGTTGTCAGGAACGAGTAGCATGTCGTATTGCCATTCTAGCCGCCGCGGCTCTGGGCCAGGATGTGGAGCAATTGACTTCGGACGGTCAAGATGCATGGATTGGAAATGACTAACTAAAGCTGGAAGAGTATATATCTTGCGGTCGGTACGACCCACATCGTGGCGATGGTGTCTTCCAGAAATCTCAGCGTCATTGCAAGCTTTGCATACCAATCCGCTGAGATTTTTTATTGGTTTCATTTGGGCATGACTGCTTAACCCGTCGGCGAAAAGGGTCAATGGAGGTTCGTTGCCAAACTTTTCCACGAACCGAGAAACAACATGGTGGATAAGGACATGAGCGCGGACATTGTGTGGCAAATCTTTGATACCAGATGTTCCATTCCAGATGCTGCGAGCATTCTTAGCTATATCATCGAGTTGGGTCTGGTAAATGCCAAAGGCTTGACTGTTGGGGTTTGAATTGTGCCCCTGGGTTCCGCTTCTTCTCGTTGGATGGGAGTTAGCAGGATATGGAGCACCAAAAGGCGGTTGTCCAGCAGCTGGAGGTGGGTATGGGGGTGGCTGGTACGGTTGAGCTGCTCTTGAATCAGGCGGTGGCGGGTACGGTGGCGGATAAGCCTGCCCTGGATAGGGTGAGCCGTAAACTGGATTCGGAGCCTGAGGTGGGCCATATGGATCGTAAGCTCCGCTAGGGGGATAGCCAGGTTGGGGTGCTGAATACGCAAAATTTGCAGACTGGTTAGGATAAAATGGAGGAGGAGGAGGGGATGGTGGTCTGTATGGACCGGATCCATAAGCATATGGAGTTCCAAATGGGGTGCGATTGTAAGGTCCAGGCGAAGGCTGCGGGTAGCCTGGCCCTCCGTCAGGTAGATGGTGGTGTCCCTGATCTGGACCAGACATATACATGGGGCCATGCGGCTGGTTGGGGTAACCAAGGTTATGCCCCACGATTGGGCGGGGCATTGCAAAGAACAGAGCTTTAGCGGCAGTGGGATTGGGATGGAAGGGGGAATGTTCGGGCCATTCAGCGCGCCAATGAACAACGACGCTGCCCAAACTGAGAACATTAGTGTGTTTGGCAGCATAATGCTGGATCACACCCTCGAAACCGTAAAACTTAGTATTTGCTTCGCAGCCGTTTCCATTGCACAAGAATAGTTCTTTCTGAAATTGTTCTGTCAGTGGTTTTATCTTGGTATCAAAAATGAACTTCATGTTTTCGAGTATGAGTTTTCGGGTCGGCGGAGCTCCGGGCGGATCCTCCGGAATGGGTTTTCCGGCGTTGCGAGCTTTGGCATCCTCTTGCGCCAAGTCTCTGTAGAACTTGTCCTTGACATAAATCAAAACATCAGCTGCAAATTTCGCACTTTTTTCTTTGGTAACCGCATCCCCGCCACGCCATCCTTCACGGATTATTTCATCAGCATATAATGCCATACGGTCTCGTATAGGCTTCTGAGCCTCATCCCATTCTCTGTCTAGCTGCTCTTTAGCCTCTTTGAATTGAGCATCTTGCTGCCGACGCTCCTCGGACTTGGCCTGAAAAATCTGGTCTTGCTTTACCCTTTCGAGTTCTCGACGTTCCGCAACATCCCGCTGTGACAGTAAACGAGGTTTCAAAATATCCCAGTCGCGGTCAGTAAACGGGTGAGGAATTTGGATTGCAGCCGAGAACGAATCCATGTGGCTGAGAACAGCTGGTGTCAATGGGGGAACAAGATCCAAGCAGCGCCGCTCTATTTCAGCTTTACGGCTTGCTTTCGCTTCATTTACTTCTCTAAGGCTACGTTCAGTGCGCGGGTGATGTGCAGAACTTGAGGAGGGTAAAGGTTGGCTTGAATCGCGACTCAAAGGACGTAGAGGAAGTTTGGAGCCTACAAGTATAATTTGGTATAAGCGTGAAGACACATAAAAGGCAAGGCACGAGGGCGAGAAAAGAAAAGGAACATAACTGAAAAAAAAATGAAACCAAACGCCATTGTGCAGGGAGTTTAAGTGCGCCGCAGGTTTTGCAATACTTACCAGAAGTACTTGAAACTGTCGCTGGACTGCCCTGGTCGTCGGTCGCTCGACCATTGGTGAGTGGAGAAGAATGTCCGGAATGTCCAAAAGTTGTATCAATAGCCTCATTTTTTGCACCCGAATCCGCAGAAGATACCTGCAAAGGGGCTCCGTTTAGGGTTCCACGGGTAAACCTGATGGATCGAATACCGCCTGATGCTTCCCATTGTTCCCAACGGGCAGCATCGGCGAGTTTGTCCTTGCCATTGCATTCCAGGCCCTTAATCCACTCTTCTGTGGCGGCAGGGCCAAGTAATTTAACGTCCTCAAACTTACGTCTCATGTCATCAACATGGGCTTTGTAAAAATATTTAGTCAGTGAAATGTTGCCTGGGGGCTGATTGTTGCGCAAAATTACTGAGGAAGTAAAATGCATCGAAGAGGTAAAGAACGCGAAAGGGAGTGATGGAATTAGCATAGATGGGAGATTAGAAGAGAACAAAAGGTCCATTTCCTAAGTATCGAGTTAGTTCGCTGATCAAAACCAAGAAAGGGTGTAAGATAGAGAAACCTTTTGAGATTCGACTTGTACGCATTCTCCACAGGATCGAATACCGAAGGGCCAGATAATGCGGACTCCATCAAGACCAGGGCCGGCTTCCCATATTGTGCTATCCGTTGAGGATGAACAAGAACTGAGCTTTCCGCAAAACTGGCAATTGCTTCCATAGATAAGCTTCCACATTTCTAACTCTGTCTGAAGAGACATTGGGCGTGGCATTCCCGGGTGGAACGCTCTGCGAGAAATAGACCAAATGGAATTAGGGTTTAAATATTTCAACAATCCTGATGCTTGAGGAAAACTCGATAACTCTGTCTCACTTGGGGTGAGAAGGGACCTGAATGTCCGGTTTACACACAAAAGTTTACCTAGTGAGGTAGGAGGAAGAAATGTAAAGATATGCTGCCATATTTCTCCAGGGAGCATAGATCCAAAGGACACTGTTCCCGAAGCGTGGATCTCCTCCGTGGGAGGGGAATATGGCCCATTCACTTCGATGGATTTCACACGTTTGAAGCTGGCCTGAGGAATTGCTGCTGCATTTGACTCGCGAGAGAGGGCCATATTAGGCATACCATCGCGTCTCTCAGAATATTCGCTAGAACCGGGTGACTTATCCAAGTCACTTGTCGGCCGCTTTCGTTTCCGAACCTTCTTGACTTGGGCATTATAATTATTGGCTTTTTGACCAGGAAAGTGACGAGATATCGGGCTTTGTAGATTAGAGGCATGACCAATCGTCATACCAGCCTCTGGAGGGTGTTGCTGAGAACTAGCGGTATTCAAATCAAATGCTGAACCATTGGATTGCTGATGAGAATGGGTTTTCTCCATGGTGACATCGGACGTGTAAGGATCAAACGGAGAGCCGCTATTATCGGGCGATGAAGTAGTTTCTGGCATGGTTCCCGGGCAACACCCACGGTTGCAGGTACGATTTGCAAAACAAAAAGAAAGCGAAGAGGGATCAAAATTAATCACACTCCAAGGTGGGTATGTCCTTGAACGAGGAGTGGAAAGCTAGAAAGACAGAGACTCAGCAGTGGATCAAGCGGACACAACAAAAGATGAGGTCCATTTGGATTCACCGGAGCCGAAAAATGATAACAGGAAAGACCGGTCCGAGTATACGCGTTCGATAGTCCAAGGACACTTGGAAAAATGCTCCTTGGGAGGTGGTTAGCCAGAGGGGAGCAAGATGAATTGAAAACACAAGATGGCCAAACCAGGCACCGCTTTCGAAGGAGAGCCAGTGAAACACTAAAGAGGATGAAAATGCAAGACAAGAAAAGCAAGATCCCAAAGAGCCACAAAGTCGGGCACCTAGGCTTCAAGGAATAAAATGCAATAAGGGAGGAGATCGCAGCTCGAACGATGACGAGATGCAGCTCCCTAACATACACAGCGATGAAGAGATAAGTCAGGAGAGCGAGAACGAGAAGAGAATTGCATTGGAAGTTGTCTTTGGAGAGGAGCACAGAAAAAAATCAGGCCAGATCGCGCAAGAGTAACGTTGCAGCGAGGAAACCAGAATCAGCAAGACATGTAGCTGGCAGCCACGCTACACATACACTTGGAAACAGGATATTCAGGAAAAATAATGACAAATACGGATATTGCGCGTGGTGCATGATAGGAGATGGTAGCTGGTATGGACTCGTTGCGGCACGTTGTTGTTGATGGCGATGGAGGTTGGGGAAAAATATCAGGACCAGCTCGGAGCGGGGTTTGTCCGACCACGCCTCACTCTTACACCCAATCAGGACGGGCGTCGGGTGTGCCCAGCAAATTATCACGTGTATTCCACGGGTGGCCCAGCTCGCTGCGCCACTCACATGTAGACATTACATCAGCCTCTCCACAACTGTCTTACTCAGCGGTGTGGCTCAGCTAGTTCCCCACTCGCCAAAACCTCCAGGAAACGCAACAAGAAGAAACACCGCACCTGGGAAACAAGAGGATATCCAAATTGGACTGATTGTTTCAATATCTAGGCCCAGGCAGTTTGATGGAAGGATATCTGTAATCATTCTGTTTTTTTTTCACTGCTGTTCGTCATTCACCTGCCCATCCACCGCAGTTTGTCTCCAACCACTTGAGGCATTCCCATTCTTTACCTTTACTCCGTATCCCAAGTGAACAGCGCCCATTTTTACTCCCAGCCATCAGTTGAGGAGGGACTGCACTGAACTACTTGGTTGGAATTCCGAGACATAGGTGGTTAGTAGCTCCTATACCACATGGTTGATTTCTTCATACCCGAAAGCAAACTTGTGAAGAGTTCCCAAGGCAGCCATTTCTCATAGGTGTCCCTGGGGAGCCGGCGCATTAAAGTTGATTCAATATCATTGGCTTGACCACAGTCTAAAGCACTCTTGCTGCTGGCAATTATTTGTTTAATCCTTTTTATCCTCCTTCCGGGTTCTCACCGGATACCTTCGCTCCTCACACCCACCTCACCATGGCGACCCTAAACCTGTCCACCAATGGACCATCAATCTCGAAAAGTTACCGTGCAGTGGTAGAGGCTTCAGCTCCAACCGGCCCAGCTGCTGCTTCACCAACATATGGGCAATGGGCGGTATTTGTGGTATCAACACCTCTGGTCAATGCATTCCAGCAAGATAGTGCAGGGAAGGAAAGCGTCTTAAAAGTCCAAAGTAGCGGAGGTATACTATTGTCCCATCCGTGGAACCAGCTACGGGAATCCAAAACACGGCTAACCGATTCGAACAGAAGGGGAACTTGAAGATCTTATCGAGGATTTCTCCGACGGCAGGGTACAGTTTGCGTATGTGAAAGTTAAAGATCCAAACACTGGTCTCCCTAAAAATGTCCTGATTGGCTGGTGCGGCGAAGGAGTCCCGGAAAGAACAAAAGGCTATTTTACAAGTCATCTGGCTGCTGTTTCTAAGCTCTTACATGTGTGTTATATCACCATTGCCGGCCGGTTGTACCTATAAAATACTGACAAACTATAGGGATACCATGTTCAAATTACTGCTCGCTCGGACCGGGATCTTACTCCCGAGACCATTGTACAAAAAGTTGCCGACTCCTCAGGATCAAAATACTCTGCAGGAGATGCCGCAGTACCCACGAAACCCGGTCCCAAGCCGACCGTCGCATCAAAGCCAGTTTTTACTCCTTCTCGGTCTGGCGGCGCTTTCAAGCCTTTGGCTGGAACACACCGAACGGCAGCACGTGCCCAGGAAGATGTCGATGACGATGGCTGGGGAGCAGATGCGCCGCCGGTTACAAGAACTCAGCTTGAAAAGGTCAAACCTGCATATCAGCCAACGAAGGTAAACATGCAGGAAATCATGTCGCAGAAGCCGAGCGTATCAAAATTCGAGCATCGTCCCACGGACGAAAATCCTTCGAGCACCGTTATAAAAGGAACTTACCAACCAGTTGGGAAAGTTGATATTGCTGCCATCCGTCGACAAGCTCGTGAATCCGGTCAGTCACACGATGACCGTCCCGAACCGGTAAAGGGTGCCTACGAGCCAGTTGGAAAGGTAGATATTGCCGCGATTAGAGCAAGAGCACAGGGGCCATCAGATGGCTCTCAAGCACCACCTAGGAATCTGTCTCCCGCAATAACGGGGGGTTCAGGAGGTAGTGAGGAACGAAGAACCCTTGCGGAACGGTCTGCTGCATTCTCTTCTTCGGATCGGCTGATGACTCTTCCCAAACCGAAAGTTGCCAATAAATTTTCGGGCGCTTCTACTTTTACTGGTACAAAAGCTCCAGTTCCTGGAGGATTTGGCGTAGCTCCAACCACAAACGCTACTACAATGTCCGGTGCAAGCCGAACATTTGCTGACCAAGGGGGTAAAACACCAGCGCAGCTCTGGGCTGAAAAGAAAGCTCGGGAGAGAGGCAGTGCAGTGGAGAGCGCTTCTTCGCCTGTTGGGAGCCAACAGCCACTGCAAAGCCAGTCCAGTGGCGGAGCTGGATGGAAAAGTTCATATACCGGCAAATCGTGGGCACCGGTTCAAACGGCCCAGACGGGGGATAACGGTGCAGGCCACCGACGTTCTGGCAGCGAACTAGATGAAACAAAGATCTCACAAAAAGATGAAGAGGAAGAGCAAGATATCTCAAACAGAGGGGTCGGCTCTATTCGTGATCGATTTGCAAACGCCCCCCCAATGAGCGCTGCTGCCCCAGTGTCTAGCTTTGAACGCTCCGCTCCGTCCCCTCCCCCGTTGGATACCACCAATAAACCAGATCCCCCTCGTGGTGTCCCAATTCCAGGTCTCCCATCGCGCCCTACAGAACCAGAACAACTCTACGAGGGTCAACCCGAGCCCATTCCGAGTCCGCCTCCGCAACCCCGTTCTCCGACGCCGCAATCTCCCACTTCCGTTCCAGGCTCACCCATTAGAGTTGCAATGCCCGTAGGTATGGGATCCGCAGCTGAGAAGATACCCGATGCACATGAAGAGCAGTTTTCCTCCCCAACCGCACTACCAGTCCGCTCCCTCGAAACGCAACTTCCCCGTGAAGAAGACCTGGACGATGAGCTTACACACAACGACGCTCGAGCCGTTGCCCAGAGCGGTGCAACCGCGCTCCATCCGGTGCCGCCGGCGGCGGCAAAATCCAGCGAATCAATCCGCGCACTTGTCATTTACGATTACGAAAAGGCAGAGGACAACGAGATTGATCTAGTTGAGGGCGAGTATGTCACTGAAATCGATATGGTTAGTGATGATTGGTGGATGGGTGTGAACGCGCGTGGCGACCGTGGTTTGTTCCCTCAAAACTATGTTGAGCTTGCATCGGCCCCGGACCAGCCGGCCCCGGCGTCAGGGTCCGGATATGGCTCTGGAGGAGATGCACAACCGGATACGACTTCAGGGGTTGCGCAGCCGGGTACAACAGGAAGAACAGCAACTGCGCAGTATGATTATGAGGCTGCCGAGGATAATGAGCTTGGGTTCCCTGAGGGTGCGAGGATCACCAATATTGTAAGCTTTTCTCCATTTTTCCTTCCAATCCCTTTCAAAAAAAATGTTCTTTTTAAAAGACTTCCAGCTTAGAAGCCCTATTGCCCTCCTAAACCCACCACATGGCTAATATATTTTGTTCTCAACAGGAATTCCCCGACGAAGACTGGTGGCATGGTGAATACAACGGCCAACGCGGTCTTTTCCCATCTAATTATGTTGCACTGGATTGATTCCTGAAACACCTTTTAAAAGCCCGGATAAGCTCAGAATGCCTCCTGTGACACAGTTTTACTTGCCTGCAAAACCAGCATTTAATGCTTCAATCTTGCCGTCAATTATATTGACATTTATTTTTTTTGCAGTTGATTTTATATTATGTTTTCCTTTCTCTCCTTGCATCCACTTGTGAAACCTTTTGACATTAGACTGGTAACTCTTTAACATTTCAACCATCTTTGCGTGTTGCGGATGCGCAAAGTAACAAAATTTCAGTTTGTTTACCTAGTTAGTAAATCAATATTGTTCTCAGAATTAAAGTGAGGCAACCAGAATATCCTGGCATGGGTTTTTTAAAAAAAAAAAAAAAAAAAAAAAAAAAAAAAATACAATCATTTTATTGAGATTTGTTGTATATAAAATACATGATCATACCAATAATACTGGCTGCTAGCTTTCACCAGCAGAAAATCATTCAGCTTCCAATTTCCAATTTCACCTTCCTTACCCAAAAACCCACACCTAGCAAATCCAATTAAGCCCAGCGGCACAAACAATGATAATAAGTAACAAGGTCAAGCTGGTGCCTAACAAAGTAATAACGCTTTTGACATGTATGTTAGAACTCAACTAATCATTCATTCCCCCTCAGCCGCCTTCGCATAGAAAAATGTAGCTCCCACAGCCTCCAGTCCATACTCCTTCGCCCAATTCCGCACACCCAGCCTCACTCCGCCATAGCCCCAATGCTTCCGCTCTCTTGGGGCACTCACATTGCACGCAGTTGCCGCGTCACCCTCCAACAGCACGAAAACATACCGGTGGTAACCGGTGCATATCAGGGGTGAAGGGGGAAGGTAGGATTTCAGGATTTGCGCGGTGAGAGTGTATGACAAGGTTGTGCCAGTGAAGCTGTCTGAGTTCCTACCAATGTGTCCTTGAAGGCTAGAATACCCGGGGCTCGATATATTGCTCACGACCCAGTGGCACATTTCGCTCCAGATGGGGTGTTTGCGGCTCTTTGCATCTGGATCGGTGAGAACTATGCTGTAGAATTTTGTGGGATGGTCAGGCTGGGGTGCCCGGGCCGGACTTGGAGATGGATCTGGATCTGGAGTGAATGGAAATGGGTGGAATTCGAAGACGGGCTGTGAGCGGACGGCATCTGGAGAAAGGTAGCTGCCTAAGCTTACGGTTGTGTGAGTTGATGGGTAGCTTATGAGCAGCGGAAATGTTGGAGTGAAGTCATCAAGAACTGTGTGCAATTGTGTTGGGTGGTAAGTATGCATAAGTTCCCACGCCTACTCAACTACTAGGAGGCGTTTTAGAATTCATGACGCGGAACTGACCGTCAGGGATTATGGAGGCCGCGAGTAGACTGAAAACCAAATTGGGTCGGTCAGACAATGTCATTTGTTATATATACAAGGTTCTTGATCTGATCAAACGAAGGTTAAGCCTACGCATCGCGGATGGGAGAGTATAATTTCGTTTCCCTCTCCTGGATAACTTGTTGCGACCAGCTATGGGAGGTCATTGCAATCGGAGCAACTAAGGTCATCACCAGGATAGATATCAGTGATACGGCCAATGTGTAGTAACTCGCAGACTTTGCTTAATCTGGGCAGTGAGGAGCGATTTCCAAATCTAAACAGTATGGGGAATATATAGTGTACAGGTTGAACGAGATCAAATACATCGCCATTGGTGAGAGGAAGCGATGGGGTCTCATGCAAACTTTGAGCTCGTATCTTATTATCTACGAGAAAATTCCTGATAATCATATCGCCTCTAGAATTTGAAGCTCTGCGCATTTCCTAATCCGGTATACTGATGTCATAGCTCAAGTTGAGGCAAAGTGAAAAACTGACAATCCACGTGACTATGGCACCCTTCCAAGGTTTCAAGATGCCTTGGCATTTTGGAGCCTCAGTCTGATTGGATGAACCACGTGATAACCATCCTGATTGGGGCTTCCTGAGAAAATCCATGGATGATCTCGTAAACAACGTTGGAAGCCGGCGAAGAACTTGACGTTTTGCTTGTTGTCGCGTAACGGTGTATACTCTATTCCCAGCTTCAGATTCTTGAAGACGACAATCTTCTACCTTTCTTTCAATTTTTTGCAGGCTATACCTGATTTACTTTTCATATTTCTCAATACCTCAAACTGGCGTCTCAGAACGCCCCTCCCCCTGGCTATCTTTAGCAGCCTCTGCAGTCAAGCAAAACGGTAATCTGAGGATAAGTCATCGGGTTCGGGCAAACATCTTTTGAATATGGCGTCTTTGGGCGATGATCTGTTGGTCACGGTCAACAAGCTCCAGGATTTGGTTTTCAACACTATTGGCAATGATTCCCTAGACTTGCCACAGATTGTATGCACCTTCTTGTCGCTTTCCTATTGCGTTGCTCAGGCTATGAAGAATGGCGTTTACTTATGTTTTTTGATACCCTAACTACGATTTTGTAGGTTGTTGTCGGTTCACAATCTTCGGGGAAATCTTCTGTGCTCGAAAACATTGTCGGAAGAGATTTTTTGCCCAGGGGAAGCGGCATTGTTACCAGACGACCGCTAATCCTCCAGCTGATTAATATCCCCAGCGAACGCGATGATCTCCCTGATAACAATGAAGTCCACGTCGCACATACAGCATCCAGCGTCGCCGGACAGAAGGAGTGGGCTGAATTCCATCATCAACCTGGAAGAAAATATACCGATTTCGCCCAGGTCAAGCAGGAAATTGAGAACGAAACTGCAAGGATAGCGGGAAATAACAAGGGAATCAATAGACAGCCTATCAATTTGAAGATATTCTCGCCGCATGTGCTCAACTTGACTCTGGTAGATCTTCCCGGGTTGACCAAAGTGCCCATCGGTGACCAGCCCTCCGATATCGAAAAACAGACGCGCAATTTGATTTCGGAATACATTGCGAAACCTAATAGCATTATTTTGGCGGTTTCTCCTGCGAACGTTGACCTTGTAAACTCTGAGGCGTTGAAACTTGCTCGCCATGTCGACCCAATGGGCCGAAGGACTATCGGGATCTTGACGAAGCTGGATCTGATGGACCACGGCACGAACGCTTTAGATATCCTGTCCGGGCGAGTGTATCCATTAAAGCTGGGCTTTATCGGAGTGGTCAATCGATCCCAACAAGATATCCAAAGTGGCAAGTCGTTGGCGGAGGCACTAACAGCCGAAGCGGAGTTTTTCAGACACCATCCGGCCTACCGAAATATTGCTACTCGCTGTGGGACTCAGTTCCTGGCAAAAAGTTTAAACACAACATTGATGTCACATATTCGCGATAGGCTACCTGATATAAAAGCTCGGTTAAATACTTTGATGGGCCAAACGCAGCAAGAATTGGCAAGCTACGGAAACAAACAATTCAACGGCAAGGAACACCGAGGCTCGCTGATCCTGCAGCTCATGACCCGATTTGCATCTTCGTTTATTTCCTCGATTGATGGAACCTCTTCCGAGATTTCCACAAAGGAGCTTTGTGGCGGTGCGCGGATCTATTATATTTTCAATTCTGTCTTCGGGAACTCTTTGGAGACAATTGACCCAACTCATAACCTTTCCGCCCTCGATATCCGAACAGCCATCCGCAACTCTACTGGTCCTAGACCTAGCCTTTTCGTACCTGAAATGGCCTTTGATTTGCTTGTTAAACCTCAAATCAAGCTTCTCGAAATCCCCAGCCAAAGGTGTGTCGAACTCGTCTACGAGGAACTTATTAAAATATGCCATACCTGCGGTTCGACTGAGCTGTCCCGATTTCCCCGCCTGCAAGCCAAGCTCATTGAGGTCGTGTCTGATCTCCTGAGAGAACGACTTGGCCCTTGCTCTGCCTACGTCGAATCACTCATTTCTATTCAGCGCGCATATATTAATACTAACCATCCAAATTTCCTTGGTGCAGCTTCTGCCATGTCATCTGTGATCCAGAACAAACAAGAACAAGAGAGGAAAACTGCTATGGCTGAAGATCGACGGAAACGAGAACGACGACGGATGAAGGAACTTGGGGCCGTTAATGGAACAGCAACCCCGGATGGCGAAGAAGAACAAGATGCCGATGAAAAGTTACAAAATCTGGCAATCCGCGGCCAGAAATCTCATAATAGAAGCAGATCACCCCACATTGGTCATGCGCTGGAAAATGGCCATTCCGCCATCACAGCCACGTTAAATGGGCCTCAATCTTCCTCCTATGGTAATGGAACTCAATCAGCTGGAACTGCCAGAGATTCATTTCTCAACTACTTCTTTGGCAAAGAGGGTGCTCCTACAAGTCAGGGGCAGCTGCCCCAACCACGCCATGCCAATCATTCCACAGAGCCCAGTTTTAGCCAAAGCTTCCGACGCAATGAAGTAAAATCTCAGATTCCCGCCCAATACCCTCAGGACAATACTGAATATCCCGTATCTTCGGAATACGGCGAACCCACATTCCCAGTAGGTTATGTCCTATGATACCTTGCTAAAAATTCAGAAACAATGAATCAAATTAACCCTGTCTCTAGAATGATAACTTAGAACCGGCACTCACAGACCGTGAAGCCCTCGAAACGGAATTAATTCGCCGTCTCATTTCCTCCTACTTCAACATCGTGCGCGAAACCATTGCTGATCAGGTGCCCAAAGCCATCATGCATCTTCTTGTCAACCACAGCAAAGAAGTGGTCCAGAACAGACTCGTCAGCGAACTGTATAAAGAGGACTTGTTTCCCGAGCTTCTGTATGAGGACGACGGGATCAAGGCAGAACGCGAGAAGTGCGAGAAACTATTGGGCACGTATAAAGAAGCCGCGAGGATCGTTGGAGAAGTTTTGTAAAATATTATCTCTTTTTTATTTTTTGTGGCTGGTAATAATACTATTATTTGATACATATATTGCACGTGATTGTTCTTTCGTACCTCTGGATCTTTGAGCCTTTCTGCTTTCTCTACGAGTGTCGCCATCTCTCTCGTCTTTTCTCATCATTTGTCTCACTCGGAACAATTCTCATTTATTCCTCTTTTTGCTCCCTTTGTCGAGTGCCTTTTTTGTTTGATTTGGGTTAATCGCTCACAGGCACAGGTGCATGAGCCCGTTGGGCTGGATGAGTGGGAGGCAAACCAGTCAGTTCCAATAGACAACACAGCATCATCGATTATCGGCAGGCATTACATATAGAAAAAGCCCATGATTATACTGAACACACCCTACCGACATGGATCCCCTGGCGAGACCGAGGCAGAATATCTCCAAGAGAAAAATGGAGTCTGCACGACGGCCAAGATAAGGAGAGGGTTGGCAGGTTGGTTGCGTTAAGGTTTTCCATCCATACTTTCTTCTTTTCTTTATTGTCCGATGATTCCGTGTATATAGAGAAACAAACCTGACGTTGGATGAAAGGTCAATAAGGTTTGGGCATCAGCACTTGTCTAAATTTAAGGGTCCAAGATTGTTAATCAGCTATCAAAGTTCAGGCATCAGCCATGCCGGTCGGGTTACAGTTGAACCGTGGTTTATTTAAAGGGCCTGTTTGGTGCCAGGGCCGTACAGAAAGTGGATATTTGCCTTTTGACCGTGCAAATCTTTATTATTATCATCTTTCCCTATATGGATAGTAAACTGTTTGATGTTTTGACATTACTTTTATTACTTACAAGCAGTTTTTACACTGGATGATGATGATTATTAATTCTACTATATCATCACTTTCTCACATCAAATATCAGTGAAAAATGAATCAAAATACATGAATTGAGTGTTAGATGAGATAGTTGAGATACTCTGATTGATCACTGATAAATCTGATTAATTATTATCTATATCATTACTTTCTGAGTTGCATTATCATGATTTTTGATGATGCTTGGAGATTTCAAGCTGGTCAGTTATACAGCACAGATTTAACTTAAATAGACTTAAATCAGCCACTTTTCCAACTAATTACATTGTTGAACTTTATAAAGTGAATTAGACCTTTTTCAGCCAGATTAGCATGCAGAGAGCTGTATAAGTCTGTTAGCTGACACTGTAGAAACTCATACAGCCCTGGACAGGGTCACTGAACAGGCCCTGAAAGTTGAACATGGTTTATAAAAAGTGGGTCTGAAGAATAAACCATGCTCAGCCCTTCACTCCCTTCCTAAAATCTACGCCCACTAAACGGGTCATCTTTTACACTCCCTCAGTATATATTATTAATCAGTTGTCATAGTTACTTCAATATTCAGAGTTCTCCAACATCTGAAAAGTGGTTATGGGCTAGAATCAGTAACTAACTAAGAGTTAGAATCCAGGTTACCTAAGGAATAGAGCTCTGAAAAATATGATAAAATCACTGTCTCTGAAGCATTCAGAGTATATAGAGATGTGTGGGAGATGTGTGGGAGATATGGCTAGCACATGTAGTTTTAAAGAAGGGGTTGACATGGTTTATAGTCAAAACCACACCTATTCCGGCCCGAAAAATTAACCATGTTCAACTTTTTATTAACCACGCTCAACTATATGCCCCATGCCGGTAACTCACTCACTTAACAGATTGTTTAATCATGGCATCGGCATTTGCATTCTATATACGCGATGGTTTTCGGCTTTCGTTTCACATTATATGCCTACAACGCCACAGCCATATCTAGGCTGGGCGAGCGGGGTATATATGTATCTGTCGAAATCCCTTTTCCCATAACTAACTCCATAATTGTCGACTTGATTTCGTCTCCGTCCAGCTTCTTTTCAGGCTTTTGTTCATCATGTCAACCACGCAGATTCCTACTGCAGCTGATTATGTCATTGTGGGTGGTGGTACTGCGGGCCTAGTCCTGGCAGCAAGACTGTCAGAGGATCCGGGCACAAGCGTGGTCGTTCTCGAGGCGGGAACAAATCATCTTGAAGATCCCAGAGTGAACATTCCTGCTCTCTGGACTACGTTGTTTGGGACGGATGCCGATTGGGCGTTCGCGACAGTCCCCCAGGTGTGTTTCTATCAACTACCCGTCCCTCAGAGTACTGGATGATGCTCCTTGGAACGGCCACTAACAGTCCAGAGAATAGGTAACACTGGGTGACAGAACCATCAACGCAGCTCAGGGCAAAATGCTGGGTGGTTCCTCTGGCATCAACGGCCAGGCATTCGTTTCAGCATCAGAGCTTGTAATTGATGCATGGTCCAAACTAGGAAATGAGGGTTGGACTTGGAAAAACCTCCACCCGTACTACAAGAAGTCGTATACCTTAAATCTCCCTGATGACGAAACGTGCGAGCACCTGGGATTGAACTGGGTTGAGCCCTCTGCCCACGGTTCTTCGGGACCCATCCAAGTCTCCTTTCCGGGGCAACTTCAAAACCCGCTTGTGAAAGCATGGGTGGAATTGTTCAAGAGCATTGGCTACGACGTTACCGCCGACCCGTATTCCGGAGCCTCAACGGGTGGGTTTAGCAGTCTTGCGGCTGTTGATCCCCAAACTAAAACAAGGAGCTATGCTGCGAATACATATGGCATTGCTGCGATGCAGCGCCCAGGAGTACGTATTGTAACGGACGCCTTCGTCAAGAAAGTGCTGCTAGAAGGCTCCAAACCAGATGTGCACGCGACTGGTGTCGAGGTCGACGTTAAAGGTCAGCTTGTCACCGTCGGAGCAAACAAAGAGGTCATTATTACCGCCGGAGCATTGAACACCCCCAAACTGCTGGAATTGTCCGGAATAGGAAACAAGAAAATCCTTCAGAAATATAATATACCCGTCGTTGTTGATAACCCAAACGTTGGAGAAAATTTGCAAGACCACTTGATGAGCGGAATAAGCTTTGAGGTTGTCGACGGCGTAGTTACTGGAGATCCACTTCTCCGACAAGAACCCGAAGCTACTCAATCTGCTATGCAGATGTATTCCGAACACAAAGCCGGTCCAATGACTATCGGGGGGGTTCAGTCAAGTGCCTTGATGCCGATTCTTGAATTTGCAGGTGTCGACGGTCAGAAATCACAGACGCGGTTTTTCGATAAGTACTTGCCCACTGCATCTACCTTCCAATCCACTGTCCGCGACATCTTCGAAACACACAAAGCGCCTACGTGTGACATGTTTATGTTTCTCGCCCAAGCCAACCTTCACGAAGCTAACACAAGCTGCTTCGTTGGGACCCGACTCCTCCCCGGTAACTATCTCAGTTTAGGAGTTATGCAGAGCATCCCCTTCTCTCGCGGCCATACTCATATATCCTCTGCCAATCCCGAGGATAAGCAAACAATTGACCCCCGTTATTTCTCCCATCCACTGGATATCGAGATCTTGGCCCAAAATCTGCTTGATGTAGAACGTTTGCACGAGAATGAAGCACTCACCAAATATCTCAAAAAACCAAACGGACGACGAAACCATTCCGACTCCTTCCTCACGGATGTAGAATCGGCGAAGAAGTATTTGCGTGACACGGTAACAACGGCGTATCACTTCTCAGGAACAGCTGCAATGCTCCCTGAGGACCAGGGGGGTGTCGTTAATGAGAATCTGGTCGTTCATGGAACGCTCAATCTGCGTGTGTGTGATGCAAGTATTTTTCCTGTTATCCCACCTGCCAATCTTATGGCGACAGTATATGCTGTAGCTGAGCGGGCTGCCGATATCATCAAAACGGATGCGTAGGCGCTTTTTTTGTCACTCCGTATGTGATTAGTCAGGGATGGATTGTTATATCGACTTGGATCTTGTTTTCGTCGCGCGAGTTGATGTTTTTTATTTTATTGTTTTGGGCCTGAGAATTCCAATGTTTCCTTACTATCGTGATTGTTACATCCGAGGTATCAGAGGAATATAATACAATATAAATTATTCCTTAATACTGAGGCAATGTAATATCGATATCCCACCAGAGTTCTCTGTATCCAGAAGACACTAGGGCGGGTAGAGATTATCATGCATTAGATTAACGTATAAGAAGGATTCTCAGTATGTAAATTAATAGTGGTAGCCTGGGACATATCCCAAAAGAAAACCGAGTCGAAGCAAAAAAAAGCAACTATTCTAAACAGAATAAAAGGGTCCCAAAAAAAGCCATGTGTTAGAAAGTGGCAGACTCATGTCATTGCCTTTTTGTCTTTGCTTTCATCTCCCGCCTTAATCTTGCCCCTTCATACCCATACAACCCCCCACCAGCAAACACCAATACCGCACCTACTAATACTCCACTTACAAGTACATTCCCGAATACGTATACAGACAGAATTAGCGAGACTAGTTTTCGAATGTTAAGCACCACAGTAACTGTCAAAGAAGATGAATTTGCAGAGAGAAGATGCACTCCGCGGATGCAAACATATTGCGTTAGGCCGTTGAGTATTAGGTATACTACTTTTATGGGCGTTTGACAAAAAAATCGGAAAACTAGGGACTGCTCGGATAGGGTGCGAAGATAGGATATTGCAGGGCTTAGAAAACTTCCCGTAGAAAGAAAAGCTACAGTCGTAATTGCCGCTGTAGAAGGGCGCTGTGTGAGGGCGCTGGATGTGGTGTTTGCGAGCATGGACGTAGCAGAGAGAGAGGTTAGGACGGACGGAGATGCGAATATTACTCTCAACTGGGATATGAGTTTTGAATAGTACGGAATGAAAAATGGGAGGGAGAGAGAATGGGCGTAAAAAAGCGATTCGCGCCAGCTTTTGCGGCCATAAGTTTCAAACAAGCAGTCCGCGTAGACACCTTGAAAGGCACCAAGGACCATTGCAAGCCCAAGAAGCGCAAATCCAGTTAAACTGGTCAGCAATGCAGGGCCGTCATCCTTCCCCGTGCTGAGCGCGATATCTAGAGATTTGCCCTTGGCACTGGCGTCCGCCAGCGCGGCACATACCACCCCAGCTGTAAGCAATACTACTGCCAGGATCTGAGTTCTTGTGTATGTCTTAGAATTATATAAGTGGCCGATTATCATCGACGCCACGGGGCCGCCGCTTCGGATGATGATATGAAGCGGGACTGAGATCCTGAATGCGAAGACGAAGTTGTTGATGACGTTTACAGAGAGGAAGTAAGCGGTATATATCACCCAAGATCTTAGAGGGACTTTCCGAGGCGCAAGGAAGAATGATCGGGGCCCGGCGGAGAATGAGAAGACATTGGGAAGGGTGAAGAACGCAGTGAAAGCGAATTGAGTAAATGTTATCAGCACCCCTAGGCGTAGCAATTGTTAGAAAAATTTTCTTCGTATATAATCTGTCGAAAGCCGGAGGAAGGGCTGGCTTTACCAGATTCTGGGTAGTCTCTGCATCAAGCCAATTGGGTCAGCAAACCATCATCGCTTAACGATCACGCCCTGTCCAGAAAGCAAAACTCACTTGACGATAGCTTCCAGAGCAAATACCTGTCTCAAACGCCTTTGTTAGTACTGGCTTGCAAGAAGAAAAGAAAATTTTCGGGGAATATCAACAATCGCCCAACTACATTAGAACAGCACCCGCCAAATATCAAGGACACCATGATGCCAATATTCAGCCACACTGGAATAGTCGTCTGAACAACTGCCGCTGTAAGGCCATGGCTCTTATCCGTTGTATCCTCGACCTCAGGCTTTCCTTGTTTAACCTCACATCGCCTATCTCCAGGATCTTTGAGCATGCTGCTGCGCGACGTAGGGCCATTGCCGTTAGTTGAATCCCGAGTGCCAGTTGCATTGCCCTTCAGCCATTGCGTCTTCGAAGGATCATTTAATGAGTCGGCCATGAGCTCGTCTTGTATAGTTTCACGCGCACGGCTAATTGGCCTATATAGCTTAAGATTAAAGTAAGTCAATGCTTACGGCGCATGGAATGCAGAGTTCACAGCAGTCGCTGGGGAGAAGAGGGAGAAGAGGGAGCGGCAACGAACATTCCAAACCGATGAACTAGCCTTCAAATTCAGCCTACCCAACAACCCCGAGGGTTCCAATCGGGACGAATGATGTAGCTGTCAGGGCATTGTTGGACGAGTGTGCTGTGTTGACCTTGATGTTTGGATCCTTGGGTGTACAAGCTAAGGGGCGTTGGTCAATTCGGAATTATATTTGGTGCGGGAAGCTAAATGTATCACATCATCCAGATCACTACGTGCAATCAATATATATTCCTTGACCTTCTAAATCGTGCTTGTATTGTTAAAATAAATCTAAAATATTTTTTTGTAGTAGGGAATGGTCATATTATAATATATTATATCCTCAGTCAAATACCCAAATCCTATTCTGAAAATCTGACGCCAAGTAAAAGAAATATGAACAGGATATATCCTCCCCAGACTCCCTCAAATCTATCAACCCACGCCAAAGTTAACAAAATAACGTAGGCAAGATACTACATGAATCAGGCCAAATCAGATCACTCATCCTCTATATCATCGTCACTAAGCACCAACTTCTCAACAGCTTCCTGAACTGGAATTGCAAGTTGGGGCGCAAAGGGCTTACTCGCAGGTACCTGGCCCAGCTTGATCCCCTGTCTCTGTTTCTGCGGCGAAATGACATCCTTATCTGCAGGTGCACTCCAGGGGTCCATCGCAGAACCGCCACCATAGGAGGTATCTTCTATACCAACATCGACAAACTCTTCCTCACTTGGTCCACCAACCCCAGAGAATTGGGTCATTTTTTCTAACTCCCTACGTTCTAGCGGGTTTCGAGAAATCAGGCGTAAGTACGGTAGGCGCTCCAGAAGAATTTCCTCACGAGAGATCATTGCTCGAGCCGCATGTGATGGGTACGCAGATGTATCCCCAGCGGATCCATGGCCATGATCGTGGTTAGAAGATCCATCCGCCCAGCGGTGATTCTTCCACGATTCCACGCCGTCCAGCCGTGGAATAGTTGTTCCAGAGGACATGCCCGTTGTAGGATCCGTGAGCCGACGCATCCACAAATCCAACAGCCCATCCAGTTCTTCGTTTTGCCTCCAAAGTCTCATCGAAGTCGGGAAGAACATCTTATGAGCGTCGCCTGCTCGCATACCTGTTGGAGCCTTCCTTTTGACAGGGAAAGGCAGAGAGAACAACAATCCCCGTACAGCTACCTGAAAGCTAATTTCATTTTGGCGGAGCATGTCGATGCTGGAACCAAAACCCTGATATGAGGAACGCGCCAAACCAACTCCGCCTCGATTTGTCTGCGTGTTGTGAAATCGGCTGCTAGGCCCCAAAATGTCCGTTTCTGATAAGTATGAAATGCACTTCTCAAAATGGTCGGCAAAAGCTGGGCCAGTGCAAGAGAGTAAGTAGTTTTCATGTAGCGCTGCAATAAATGTTTGGAGATCTGTTCCGGTCTCATTGATTAAATCATCGATTGAGACTAGGGAAGCCTTGGGTCGCGCATGAGATTGAAGATGTCGTGGAGGTTGGGGCAGCTGAGGGTCGAGTCCGTGCGAAATCGTAGGATCTTCACGTTTATTATACACCACCTTACCCACCGCATGGAATATACCCAGGCTAGCCTCCCTTTGAGTAACCATTTCTAGTGATTCTTTTTCCATCGACGTAAGAGGTATGCCACCTCTACTAGGCCTTTTCATGCGACCAGCTACGGTTCCACTCCAATTTGTATCCTCCTCACCTCGCAAACACATAAACTCCAACGCAGAAATCGCGCTCCTTATGTCTCCCATTTGTGCGAATGCCTTTAAAACCTCGGGTCCCGGAACTCTCTTTCTCTTCGATCGACGAGCTTCCTTTTTCAGAACCAGGTCGATAGCTTTGGACATGAAGGTTGGAGCTACCCTGTTAAAATCGATTATACTCACGCTAGGATGGCTCGAAATTTCAGGGCCGAGCAATCTATGTACCGTAAAGCTGTCAGAGGAAATACCTCCCCAGCCCAGCATAGTTTCCGAAACGATCATAATGAGAGGGGGGCTTGATATATTAGTGTCTCGAATGAATTGGTTGTCGAACGGTTGCCGAGGAGTCGCTGTCACCAAGTAACTCTGCAAAGCAAGTCTGAACGCCCGCAAGCCTGATGAACTCTGGTTCAAGGAGCTCGGGAATTCCTCAACAAGAATAACACGTCGCTTTTCTGTAGTACTAGCAATGAGATGATCCGAATTTCCATGTGTTGCCGAATGCGACGGCTCTCGCCCGCCGCCACTCAAAAAAAGGCTTCCAAACTTATCACTTCTCCCAAGGAAATCTTCGAATTGGGCTCCCATAGATACATATCCTTGAGACGAAAATTCTGAGCCCAATGGGCTCTTCCACTCAACTATCTCGAATCCAATGGTATTGGAAAGTATCGATATCGTAGTTGATTTCCCGCTGCCAGCTGGGCCCCTGAGAACAAGAACTCTCTGCCCCCGTCAGCATAATTGATAGCAACCGTCGACGAAAGCAACGCCCTGCAAAGATAAGGATACGAAGGGAAGAGATATAATAGCACTCAACTCGTTTGCTTTTCCCACTAAACACATCCACCAACCACTTCTGCACATCTGAAACCTTTCTTTTATTAACCACCAGCTCATCGAGATCGGTCGGCGCATATTCTTCCGCCCATGGGCGTATCCCCCTCGTGAACAATTGAGTGGGCGAAGTAGAGTCGCGGGCCCGGCTCGGCTCCACTCCATGCGCAGTTGAAGTCCCACCAGGAAGCAGAAATCGCCTCCCAAGCCCGCTCGTAGACTTCGTTGTATCTATGTGCTGTCGACCCTTCATATCATTCGCTTTCCTCCGATCCAGGTGCAAGCCTGTCTTATTACCCCCTTGCACCCGGTTCCCGCTCCCACTGCTGAAAATATGACTTGCAAATAACTCCTCATATGAATCATCCTCAATGAAATCCACTATCTCTTCCTCCTTGTCATCGTCCTCAATTTCTTCCACAAGGTCCGTTTCCTCGGTGACACTGCTCCCCACTCCCGCACCAAGGCCAACGCTGTCCTTCTTCCTACTCCACCTCTCCTCCTCCGTGGCCTTAGCAAAAAATGAATGCAACGATTTTGAGGGCTCCTCCGGGCGACTATGGGTTTTCTTCCCCCTCTTCTTCTCAGGAGATGAGCCGGGAGTCGTCTGTAAGGAGCGTGGCTGGCCCGGCCGCTTTTGCTGTGAACTGGACGGTTTCTGGGTGCGCTTCTGTGTCTGCTTCTGCAACAAGCATGTAGGAAGCGTATTTGTTATCAGTTTGGGAGCAACAGCAACCGCAGGAATGGCCGTAGACGCTTCCGTCCTCGATGGGCACGCAACGGTTCCTTTCGGCACTGGTGTAATCTTCCTCTTCACACCTCGGTTAATTCTTTCTTTCAATTGAACATTTCTCCTCCGTCCAGACTCAACATAGTCATCGTCTTCTCCTTCCTCATCTTTTTTTACATTCTCATGATTTTGAGTGCCATTGTTAACCTCCTCGTCGTCCGAAGAGAGGACGACAAGCCTCCGCTGCCGTTTTGCGGTTCGTGGGGCGGACATGGGAGGGACGTGAGAGAGATGTGGCAGTGGGCTCGTGCCAATTGGGCTCAGAGGTCATGGCTGGTTTTGGCAAAGTAGTTTTAAAACGAGGTATACGCCTTTACTTATCCGTATGAACGCCGGCGTGTGGTTACGCGTGAAAACGCATAGTGAAGTTGAACCTGTCAAATGCTTGGGCTAGAGCGCTCTGCGGTAACGTGACTTTTTTATTGGTCAATGAATTTAAGTCTCGCAGAGCATCCGTTGCGCTTATCATGCAGCAAATGAGATGAACATTTATATATGGAAAAGATGGGGTGTCTGTATAATCAGCTATCAAGGAGGTATTTAACAAAAAGAATCTCTATCCATGGATACTAATATGAGGTGTTCCTTAAAAGACAATTCAAAAACAACTTGAACCTCTCATGATAATCAAACATGGTGGCAGGGAAGGGCAGGTATCTATCTACAACAAAGGGCAAACCCGGAGGAAAAAAAGCAAAGAAATTGTACACGAACCGAAATTGAAAAACGAAATCGCATGGCCCTCGGACGCGCGAGTTAACGGGAAATGGAAAAATAGGCCAACCGGTTTTCAAACTCCAACCAGGGACAAAAAAATAAAAAACCAGACACATATTTCTATCAAATCAGAAGATCCCCTGATCAAACTACGAGCCTGCGTTCAAGAAAACCTCCGGAGAAAGAAGAAGGAAATGAAAAAGGGGAAAAAAAATGAAAGAAACAAAATGGACTTGAAAGGCAGAAAATGGAAATCTGACCGCACCCTCTTAAGCTCTCAACTCCCCCCAAACATGTCATAATAATAATCCTCATCCAGCCCGTCTCGACTTGGAATCTCAGGCGGATCTCCTACGAACGTCCCATCATCAAACCTGATATTCAACAGCCGAATTTTCAGCCCATAATTACTAACTAGGTTAATCAATTTATTCGTCTCTGCAGTGATGGGCTGCTGATTGAGCAGCATTAGTAGTCCATCCAACCACTCGGATGCGATGCTATGGGATTGCGGGTGCAGTGTTAGAAGGACGGCTTCCTTTTGTGTGTTCTTGCTGTTGCTGCGTTGATGCTGGTGCTTTTGGGGACTGTTGTTGGAGGAAGAGCCCGGAGGTCGACTGACGTAGCCGTGGATGCTGATTTTGGTGGAAGAGGATGGGTGGGGGAGGGTTTTTATGGTAGAGCCGGAGGACGCGTCGGAAGAGGCGGAAACATTGGACACGACGGAGGAGACGATGTTAAGGTCAACTAAATTATGGTTCTTAGTAGGCTTATCAGAAAGCGGACAAGCAAAGTTTGCGTACTTTTATCCGTGAGTGTCTCTAAATCAGGCGCCTGCTGTCCCATCGACACAAAGTCGGCATAATGCAAGTACCGTCGATTATGCGACAACTGCACATAGCGACATATAGTCGTCGGAGCCCCTGCGCGTTTCGCATCTTGCTTCCCATTGTTATTCACCCCATTTTCCACCTTACTATGAGCGTTCTCCGTCGGAAACCACGCCCCCTCTAACAAACATCTGATGCGCTGCTCTTTCACAAACTGTAGCGCTTCGTGATGGAGCTCATCGCGGACCTGGAGTAGATGTTGACCCCATGCATCTTCGTAAGTTAGCTCTAGCAATTCCATCTGCAACTCTCTAAGGCGTTGGTATTCGAACTCCGCCATCTCCTCCTCAACATCATGCACATCCTTTGTCCGCGCGGCGCCGCCGACGACAGATTCGATAAGGATTCGAACCAGTTCCACAATTTTAGAAAAGTCCTCCAGTTCAGCGCCGGTAGCTTTCCACAGACGGAAAAACGCGTGCACCCCCGCGACATGTAATCTAGGCCAGTGGAGAAGAAGCGGTTTGAATAACTTATCATAATTCGACCTTGACTCAAGTACAAGATAACTCTTCACATCGTCCAGATCCGACTTCTCAACCTCGAAATGCTCATAGAGGACTGAAGTGATAGCCAGGGACGCTCTTGCAATCGGACATCGCTGAGGCGGCGGTTTCGCAGATTGCTCCAAAAGCATTTTCTGGAATTCATCCTGATGCTTCCTCACATAGTCCGTCAAATCCATCATACCCAGGAACCCCATCTCTTCAAATTCCCACTGGGGGCTTTCCGATTCAAATCCAAGCCGCCTCCATTTCTCCGGGTTATGTCTTCGAGACCGCTGCGTGTCATCCCCTTTCTCCGACGCTGCCCTGTCCTTGTCCTTCTCCCTCTCCTTCTCAGTTTTGCTAGCCAGATGAATCCCTTTTAACGCCCTCCGATGCTCCGGCTTCTCTAATTCAACAGGGACATCCTTCCACTTTCGCAAGAGGACTTTTGTCGATGATTGAAACTCAAGGAGCGGGTGAGCCAGGTCCTGCAGTGCCGTGCCTTGCATCAACACATACACCGCTCGAATAACACCTAGATCCTGTAACCGTTTTATAAACTTGGGCCACTCCGCCTCACTCTCGTTGATGATCGAGTCCCTCATCAATGAATTAATTAACTGCAGCGCATTGGCACACAGCGCATGGTCTGCGGACGATAGCCTGCTGACAAGCATTTCCAGAAAATGTGGGTAGACCGCAATTGCAGGTTTCAGCGCTTGGAACCCAAACACGCCTGGTTCTTGCGAGCGATGCTGGCTCGTATGTGGATGAGAAACGATGGATACTAAGATCGACATCGCGCCACGAAGGATATTCACAAGCGGATGGGTAACGATAAGCTCAACAATCTACAGAAGCACCACAATAACACACCATTGCTCGTTAGCAAAATTGTCAAAAATATTTCGATCTGTTAAAACGAGCAAAAGAAGGAAAGAAAAAGAAAAAGAAAAAAGTTGTGAAAATCAGGAACCCCAAAAAAACTGACCCTCGTAACCAGATCTTGTTCCACACACTCCCACCCCTTATCAACTTCCAGCAACCGCGAAAACGACGCCAGGCTGTATGCAAGCGTATTCCCCGTAGCCGTCAACGCCAGGTACTTCAACTTCGCCAACCCGCCTTCCGATATGAACACGTCAGCGAACGACGGGTCGCCGATGTTCGATTGGAGCTTGAAAACGGCCATTTTGCGCACTGCGTCCTCATCGCTGCCCAGCCGCTCGACGAGCTCGGAGACGTTGACACCCTCCATGGCTGTTTTGTAGCAATGTGGACGTGTTTTCAGGGAGGTGTAGTTTCTAGTAGACAGGTTCGGATGCGACGGCAGTTGTTGACATATGTATTCTAGCCCGCAAGCAGGGGAATTTGAAAAAGCGAGAGAACAGGATCGCTTCCAACCCAATCAATTGGCTTCTCCTCTCCCGTAGTGCGGTCAGAAATGCTTGTGTAGACCTTGTTCCTTTTCTTCTTCTTTTTTTTTTCTAAATATTTCTCCAAGTTCACGTCAAACCCAAAGTTGGCAGGTAGGGAAATATCTTGCCAACGTAGCTGGCGCCGATGCATAATATGCCCCTAGAAAGGGGCTCCGGCATGAATGATATGAAAATTCGTAAAAATGAGCGACAGAGAAACAAACTGGCGGCATAACAAGATGAATATCGGGAAACCCCCAACCCCGGTAACCCGCAATCGCAAAAAGAAAAAGCCAATGGTGAGATTGGACCAAGCGGGCTTGAGTCGGTTGTTATCAGAGAGGTTTGAATCTCTGGTCCGAAGAATCAGATTCAGTCACGTGCTTATAGACATAGTTAACCCTAGGGCTTTATCACAAAAGCTACAAGGCAATTCAACAAAAAATTACAGAATAAAATTTTTTTTTTTTTTTTAAAAAAAAGTCCCTCGATTGTTTCCTCCAGCTTTCCAAAGGAAAGATCAAATCCAAATTCTGGGCTCAACTGTAATACAAGTCTAGGAGAGGGATATGTTGTGAACAATGGCCGCCAACCCCTCTTGTCTTTAGCTGACTGAAGGTTATCTATCGATCTTATTGGTATCTATCCGGTGACTGTGCGTTACGAAATAATTGGTTTATCTAACTCAGGTAATGGTTGGTAGGTTCTTGTAAAAAAAAAAGAGAAAAGGGTACGATAAATTGCACACACACACACACACACACAAAGAAAAGAAAGAAAAGGAAAGGAAAGAAAAGTATTAGAATTAAAAAAAGGAAAAAGAGGTAAGAGGAATTGGAAAACAATGGCTGGACACTGTATTTGTTATGTATTTATATGTAGTTAGTCTGAAATCACTATCTACAAGCCCTCAGTAAGGCCTATTTGTTCCAGGGACCTTTTGTTTCTCTTTTCGTTTTGGAGGGGGGAAAAGCAACAAAAAGGAAAAAAAAAAAAGGCAAAGGGAAAATAGTAAATGAAATACAGCAAGTATCCCTGGAGCAAGAATGAAGAAAACCACCCTCTGCGCTCTAGATCTAGAAAATATGCATCACCTACTCCTTCCCCCCCTCTCCCTCGTCATTTTTTTTTTCTATTATTTTCATTTTTTCACTTTTGTTTTCTCTTCTTTAACTCCGCCATCCAACATTCCAAATAACATGAGCAATATCCCTCGCCGTATTCACCGTGTCAACAACCTTGCCGATGAAGCCGAAGTTCATAGCCCTGCCATCCGCCTCATCATCATCGTCGTCGTCATCATATCCGCTCTTATCTCCCGTAGTATACAAGTCGTCGTAGTCGAAGGATAGGAATTGGTCTCGCGAGGAGAGATATGAGGGGCTCCGATTATCATTATTTTTTTTATCATTAGGATAAGTACTATGGTTATTAGTTGGGGTAGTATGGGAGTTGGTGTAAGAATTGTGAGTAGAATTGTAATTATAATTGTGATATTGGCCATGGGCATCATCGTTGTTATTCCACTGTCGCTTGTGGGGATCCGTGAACCATGGCCCGCTGTACGTCGACAATGTCTCCTCGTCAAGCACTTTCCGGCTGGATACTCGCCACTTCATATCCATGTCTGAGGTGGTGGAGTTGGTGTCATCGCCGTCACCTTCATCATCCAAGAGGAAATTATCACGAGCTTTGGGCTGTTGTTCTGGCTGTTGCTGATGCTGCTTCTTCGAAGGACGAAGCGTTTCCGTCGAAGATGAACGTGATAGACGGGGAACAGGTAGTGGCCACCACGAATACAGCGATGATTTCGCCGCTGCAGAGTCGACGATGTCAACCTCGTCAGGTTCGGGGGTATCCCTGCGATATTTCAAAGTGGTTGGCGGTAACGGCGCGATGGTTTTGCTATCGCTGCTAAAACTGCTTCGTGGGGTGCTCTGGCTGCTTAACGGTGGCCGCGGGGTTACCTGTCGCATTTCAAGAACGCTGTCTTCAGACATATCATCGTCGTCGTCTACGGCGCAGGTCGTGTCGTCCATATCATCGTAGTAATCGTCTTTCCCTTCAACTGCGATACACTGTGAGACTTCATCGTTGAAGCTAATATGACGCCGCTCGCTGGGCGATTCAGTGCCGGGAGAAACAGTCGTTGCACGACTACTACTTGAATTTTCAAAGTAGGCGTTAGGAACATAATAGTCGGACGCTGACCTCCCTAGTCCGGGCCTGTTTCTCATGTTGTCCGCTTCGCGGGCTTGTAAGATTGCACCAGCATGGCTGAGGAGCGTGCGTGTAGATATGAAGCGTTGGAGAATGGTTTGAGAGGCTGTTCTCTTTTTGAGGATCGGTTTTTTGTTGAGAAAGGGGCTAGGTGGGGAAAGGCGGGTGGGAGGCGGGGATGAGGTGGAGTGGGGGAGTTTGGATGCCGTCTGTAAAGGACCATAGAGCCAAGTAACATCGCAATCTTTTAGCCTGTTGTAGAGAATTAGATTTTTAAAGAATCCCAAGATGCAATGTGCCATATCCCGTATATCACGAAGCAGAGAAGGAAAATGCGATTAGACATACCAATTGAGTGACTCAGGAGTGACCGTGCCAAGTCGATGCTTCGCTTTCGTCCATGTCCGCCATACGGCATTCTCTAGTCTCACTCCGTTGTTATATGCATCCCTCCTGGAAGCTATATATCTCCAAGAACTCCAGATATCTTCTTCTTTCCAATCGTGCGAGAGGTAGTCAACATGCCTTGTTGGCTCATCCTCAATAGAAGCATCATCACCCACGATCCGAGGCATCACATAATCACTTCTCCATTGATCTATTGAGGGGGAGCTGGGCATGTGGACAGGCGGGATGAACGAAGACTTCTCTTCCTCTTCATGGTAGGATGCGGTATCATACGACGGGAATAATATGTCGTCATCCTCTGGCTCCTCTGGTGTCGGCGGCAGGGTTATTGGGGGAGGGCTGGTATGGACAAAAATCGACGAGAAGATGGGCGAAGATCGTCCCGAGGACGATTCGGAGGATATTGAAATGCTGGTGACGGGATAGCATTCGGGCTGGGGAGATTTGATGTAGGTTCTGTGGGTTTCTATGGTGGATGGTTTGTTGCGCTTTCGTCGATGGTGATCCGATGGCGGTAGTGAAGTCCTCTCTGGGATGACGGGTAGCACAGCGGCCATGGCTTTGGAAATACGAATCGCGTGTTGCAGGATAGGTAGCCTGCGCTATACGAGCTCTCTTGATGTGTCACCGCTGGAGACTTGAAGCTTAGGTGACAAATGGCCAGCACAACGTGTAGGATTGTCAGGAAGCTGGCTGCGCGCAAACGGCAATACGAAGATCGAGGTTCCGCGATAATGGGCGTCTTATGTACGGAGTATTGGAGAAGTAAACAGGAAGCGACAGACAGGGGAGAAATTGGCAGAAAACTGGTCAAGGAACAACGATGTACTTGGTGCTTGAGGAGAGAGGACTAGTGCTCGATCGTAGACATGAAAGAGAAGGAAAATAGCACTGCCATCACACACAATGTGTAGAGGGCGGATCGTCTCGTTTTCAGTGTCAAATATGGTGCAGACCAGCCGCGTCAGAGGAAGTGAAGTGATGTAATTGACTGAGTGAGTTTAGAATTTGGTGGACGGAGGAACCAGCGAGTGGATCGGCCCTTTGAGTCACCGCAGAGTAACTTCCATCACAGCAAGAGTTCAAGAGGTCAAGGAAAGAAGCTAGAAATAGACGCTGCAGAAAAGTGCTGGGGGGATTGATTGGCAGTGAGAATGATGCAAAGGGAAGAAGAATACTGGGGAACTGCCAGTAAATATCATTACTATTGACGAGCTACTATTACTATTATTATTTAGAGTCCGATGAAACCCTCTGTGCGATGGAGGCAGTCTAGATTTTGCAAATTTTTTGTCCCGCTTCTTATTGTTATCTCAACGCCACCGAGAGAGCCTGCAGCCTCCGATTGTTTCTCGTTTGTGCAGTTCTCCCTCTCTAAAGAGATTCTTATAACTAACTATATGTCAAGGGTTCTCCTTCGATTATCATTCTGGCCTAGTACAATCGCTGCTCCCTGTGTCGAGACTCGCTGCGCTGTACTGTACATACATGTACTTATCATGATCGCTTCTTTCGCCCTTGTATCTTTGTATTATGCCTGTTTGTCTCATGTTTTTTGTGGAACATTTGTCCTTAGCCCCTAGCACCTAAACAAGTATGTCTTATAATACATAGATCAATTACCTTCGGGTCCATCCACTTTCTTGCTCTCATCGTCATTACTACTATTGCTGTCCATTTGTCTATTGAATTAGTTATAGGTGGGTCGGGTTACGGCGTGTTCGAACCTGACCCTCACAATAACCAGGTTATATGCGGAGGCGCAGTCACTCAGCCATCAATGCCACTGCATATAACCTGGTTATTGCTGGTGTGTGTTCAATTTCATGTTCATACATACAGAATGTTGGCCCTAGGCTGCCTATCACGGACTAGCGCACCGCACATATATGCCTCAGCTGCCTGCATGCTAATACAACCACTTAGACGTCCCACAGGTTATGAGCCCGGATTGCTTGTTTTTTTATTAAACCTTCCACTGCCCATCTAACGTCTCGCGAACTGCTACGCTGATCAGCAGAAGGGATCCTGACGAAGGCTAGAAGAGCTTTGATCGCGGGAAAAAGATTAAAATTTGATTGATATAGGGGGGAGAATGCCTCCTAGAACTCGAGCTACCATGGGGATGGATACCCCAGCTAGCAATGATGATATTGAATACGAACCTACCACTACCCCTGGGCCACCGGGCCCAACACCAACAACCGATATCTTGATACAGATGATGATGGGATATTTGAAAAAGCAAGATGAATATTTGAAAAAACAAGATGAATGTCTGCAGAGAATGAATGAATATTTGGACAGAAGGATGGGAAAATCCTTACAAAAATCAGCTGAAAACTCTGATTCTCTGTCAAGAGATCAAGAGGATATCAAACAAGGGGAGGATGAGATGGAACTGGCTATACAAGCCACTGTCACTGCTTCTCCATCTACTGAAGAATCCCCTGCAAGAACCACCAAAGAACTCTCTGTGAGAACCATCTCTATCACCATAAGAATCACCACCAGAGCCACCACAAAGATGACCATGATGAGATCTATCATTAAGAATACCACCACCACCACCACCACCACCACTGCCGCCAAAGAAGTTTTCAAACATCAATACTACTACCACGAACCGAAGCCTCACAGATGCCGAAAGGGTGAAGGATAGAAGAATGAAAGAATATAAAGAATAGCTTGATTTGATTGATTTGATTTGATTTGATTTTGCAATTTCATGTATAATAGGATTTCTAGATAGATAGATAGATATCTGTACGGCTGCTAGTCCGAGGGGAGGTGTTGGCCCTAGGCTGCCTATCACGGACTAGCGCACCGCACATATATGCCTCAGCTGCCTGCATGCTAATACAACCACTTAGACGTCCCACACAGAATACTTATATTTAGTAAGAGAAATACTATTAAATTCAGGTATATGTGACTTTGTACACAGAAAATTATATAACCACTAGCTAAATGATCTGCTTGGCTTCATCTCTACTAAAAAGCTACTGATTTCAGACACTGTGTAGAAGTGCAAGTCAACTGTCTGAGTGTCATACACAGTTCATACAACTAGACCTAACTCTATAATAATAATATATATACATCTATAATAATAATGAAGAAATGAAGATCAAAGAGAAAGAACAGAACAGAACAGAACAGAAAAATGAAAGCTTTATATATACTCTATTCAATGAGAATGAGATTATTCTGTGCATCAGACTGAGCATCATAACTCACATCATCTGCTGCTGATGCTTGTAGCTAGACTGGCCGGTGGGACCATGAATTTCACATTTGGTTTGGTTTGGTTTGGTCCCAGTCCATTTCTTGGCATTATTTTAGTGGGACCAGGATCAGAATGGGAGTGTAAAGTGACTAGAATTATCAAAACATGAGTGAAATGGGACTAAAAAATCTTGATATTCCATGTAAAGTGACTGACTATCAAAAATAAGAACATGATCTGGGACTGATCATGATTTTGACTCAAGTTTGGTCCCATTCTGATGATTATATAATACATCAATCTGATGATATGATTGGTGGAGATATTACCCCTATCTTGCTTAGTGCTCAATGCCCTGATGGCTCGCTATTAGATCCTCTATCTACCACTGCCAATCTACCTACCACTGCTAATCTATGCCGCTGCCAACCTACCTACCACTGCTAATCTATGCCGCTGCCAACCTACCTATCGCTGCTAATCTATCGCTGCTGCCAACCTACCTACCGCTGCCAACCTACCTATCGCTGCCAACCTACCTACCGCTGCCAACCTACCTATCGCTGCCAACCTACCTACCGCTGCCAACCTACCTATCGCTGCCAACCTACCTACCACTGCCAATCTACCTACCACTGCTAATCTATGCCGCTGCCAACCTACCTACCACTGCTAATCTATGCCGCTGCCAACCTACCTATCGCTGCTAATCTATCGCTGCTGCCAACCTACCTACCGCTGCCAACCTACCTATCGCTGCCAACCTACCTACCACTGCTAATCTATCGCTGCTAATCTATCGCTGCTAATCTATCGCTGCTAATCTATCGCTGCCAACCTACCTACCGCTGCCAACCTACCTACCACTGCCAACCTATCTACCGCTGCCAACCTACCTACCACTGCTAATCTATCGCTGCTAATCTATCGCTGCCAACCTATATAGGGTAAATCATGGTCCCATTTGGTCCCATTTTGTAAAATGGGACCAAATGGGACTGGGACCACTAATTTATTAGTAAAACATGATCTGGGACTAGATTTATAATATAAACAGTGTAAAGTGACTAATTTACTAAACACTATATGGGACCAGGACTAAGATATCTAATAATGGGACTAAGGAAAAATTTGGTCCCAGTCCCATGCATGGTCACACGGCCAGTCTACTTGTAGCTGTGATGACTGTCTATTATAAAAATCATTATATATATCAGACTGATCTGCAGAGCTGTGAAGAGAGCAGTGTGCTGTATAATCATATCATTTGCAGTTAGCACATGCTTCTTCAAAGTAACTGTATATATAGTGACACAATGGGAACAATTTAAGCTCAGAGAATGTATGACACTGCATACAGTCTGTGATAAGAGTTCTATCATAAAATTGAATCAGAATGACATTGATGTATAATGAATGATGAAACAATACTTGATCAGCTCTGATATATATATAAATATATAATATATCAAAGTCAGAGACAGCAAGCAGAGCATGGAATTGAAGACTATAACAAAATATACTCAGCTGGAAATTGCTGATATATATTGTATCATACTCTGATTATTTCTATCACTCATCTTGATATTCAGCAGCTGAATGATATGAGTCAATCAATTCAGTCTGAGTCAGATTTCACTGAGCAGCAACAGAATTATACAGAATAAGAGCTCTTATATTATAATCAGCTTTCTATACTGTATGATAGAGAAGCAGAGAAATACTCATATTATTCACAGAGAAGAGAAAGAGAGAGAATACTGTTGAAAAATAGAAGAAAGCTGATCTTCTTTTTTATGAAAAAAAAAAATTGAAAATCTTCTCTGACTACATACACAAATCTCTGTCAGTGTTCTTCTTTTTTGATATAATGAAATGAATATTTCATACAGTATACAGAATGAAAAAAAGACAGAGTGAACAGTAAATAAATGATTTTAATGAATTTCAATAAGAGAATGATGAATTCTGATGCAAAAGAGGTTGTATATATCAGTAAATAATAATGAAGAAGTTGAAGAGAGAAAGAGAAAAGAAGTTGAGAGAGAAGACAGAAGAAGAGAGGATTTTATAATCAACTTGTTATTATTATTATTGTAAATGAAAGAGAAAAGTGAGAATATCTTATATATGAAAGAGAAAAAAGAGAAAGAGAGAATGCTCACTCTTGTGAATTCTACTGAGACAGTCTGTGTGTATAAATAAATAAATACTCAAGATTAAAAGATATATAATATAGTATAGTTAATATACACAGATTATCTTCTTGCTCTTCTGAGAAAGATAGAGAGTTTATTCAAACTCATTCTTAATTATATACACATCAACTCAAACTTCTTCACAATCTCTAGAATAGATTTTAATTTCATTATACAGTAGCAGCTGAGTATCTCATCAATGATTATCTTTCACTGAAAAAAGAACATATACTTACTATTCTTCTTTCTTCAGTTAGATCTGTATAATGACTTCAGATACTGTATAAAGAGCTGTCTATTCAATCTCTATTTCCATTTCTTTCAGAGATCATTGATCAATTGAATTGTATAGAAGAGCTGATATATTCAAATATTATTCTCAGTTGATAATGCTATAGCAGAAGTGATGACAGCAGCAGCAGCAGTTGATAAAGAGAAGAATAAAGATACAGATGCAGAGATAAAGAGAATCTTAACAGTATCTTTCTATATATAGACAGAAACAGAGACAGACTGAAAGATTCAGAATTCAGTTGTTATTATATCAATTCTACACTGAATTCTATCAATCTTCTTCTTTATTTATACATCTCTGATTTTTATCTGATTCATTATCACATTGATCTGTCTTTATACAGTGCTCAGACTTTTAAAAATCTGTGGCACTGACTGTTGAAGTATTATTTTCTGTGAAGAAATGAAAACTGACTCTGCAGCTCATACAGCATCTGCAAACTGCTTATACTCTGTATACTAAAACACTGAATTAGTTTACAGTGAATGAGTTGAAAATTCTCTCTGAAGAAAAGCAGAGTTCTGTAGTATCACTGTATGAAAATAATCTAACAGCTGCAAAAACCTCTGAGCTGCAAAATCATCTGAATCAAATAAACTTTCACTATCAAGCAGCTTCAGACTCATATCAGAGATCTCAGAAGAAGTAATATAAAAGAATTTATTCTCAGAATGAAATCAGATAAATCATTCATTTATTTATAATCAGAGAGATTTCTTCAACAGCTCTGATGAAGTGACTGTAGCTTATGAAAAATGATAATTATTTAGCAAGCTAGAATTGAACTCTGTAATTCTCTGTACAAACTTCTGATTGATCTGACTGAGATAGCAGCTGATTAAAAAGTTATTATTTCATCATTCAGCTCTGCAGATACTGCTCTCATTCACTTTATTAAACTCTGTTTTCTATACATCTGTAAATCATTCAGTATAAGTTTTCTTTATCATCTCTGATATATCTGTGTATATAAAAAGCTTGTTTATTCACTTAAGATAAATTCTGTAGAAGATCTGCTTGTATGAATTTTTATTTTTAAGTAAATGAATATTATATCAGAGTTGATAGTAGTGGAACTGAGACAGAGACTTCTGTATAATATTTCATCTATAGAATAGATAGAATACAATCTGTGACATTGAACAAAGAATATAATTCTTATATTATATAACAGTTGAATATTCAAGTCTGTTGTTCTGATTTATTTTATTATTACTTATAATCTGAATAAAAGATCAGCAGAGTGTTGATTTCTCATTTAACAGCTCAATTGTAAATAGATCAATCAACTGCATCTCTCATCTGAACTGTTCTCTCAGCAGTATATAATAACTCATGAAAAAGTCAGCTGCTATATAGAGAAGAGGCTCAACTGTATGTCTTTCATTTCTCTGCCATCTCTTTCAATACTGATATACAAAGTTTATTATATTCAGCTCAGTATAGCTGTTTATCAGAGTATCTATATCTCTGTTTATAAACTTCATACATCTCTGTACATATTTTATAGATCTATAAGTCTTTAATATATTATTCAAAATCTGATCAACTGAGTGAGAATGAAAGTTTTTCTGTCTACTCTGCTGCATACAATACAGATCAATAAAAGCTGCTTAATACTATTTGATCAGATTCTCTTCTATTATCTATATAATCTCTTCTCTCTCAGTATTCATATACTTTTTTTTGAAATGACTTTTTCTGAATGAATGATTGAGAACTCTCTCACTAAAGAATTAAATTATCTTCTACTCAGAGACAATCTGATCATCTGAAAACTTCTTTTCATTACATTATTTTTATTATATAAATAGTGGAGATTGAGCAGTAGTGAGAAGTTAGTCTATCAAATTTCATCTCTCTTCATACACAGAAATAAAGAAAAAATAGAAATAAAATAAATCTATATATTATCACTTATTTATTCTGCTTCTCTGCATACATTATTTGTATATTCTTTGATCTGCTTTATCTACTGATTCTCAGTGCATTCTCTCTCTGTACTGTCATCTCTACAATAAAATTATACTGTAGCTGCTTCTGTACAGCAGCTGCTTCAACAGCAGTATCAACAGCAGAGATTATTATCAGTCTTTCTTACTTGTATGAAGATGCAAGGATTTCAAAGTAGATGAATAAGAATAAGAATAGTTAAGAATAGAAATCAATACAAGAGCAGAGGGAGAAGAATACAGTAGTGGGGTGATAATTATTAAATACACATTCAGAGAGAGGCTGATACAGTCATCATACATAATATTACAGAAAAGTTACCTCTTTTATATGATCAAAGAAGGTAGCTCACTGTACAGAACATGTATGGGTTATTCAGGGGCCTTGGCTGAACACCATAGGAACATGTGTTCGAACACAGGCAAATCCACCTTCATATAACCACTAGTTATAGTTAATTCACATATCCAACAGAAGCAAGCCACACCGCTATGCCATGGAACGCAATTTACCCCCAGATTTTGCAGCAGCTGGTGAGAAAAATAGCTACCTAAGCTCTCTCTAAGATCACGACAGCTCGCCTTGATATGGCGTTCGTTGTATTCGCTGGTCCCTGATATCAAATCACCAATGAACCATAATCATCCTGATCTCGGCACTCTGATACATGCGCAGGTGGTACACATAATACATGATACTTTGATACTATACTTGATCCTTGATACTTTCAATATCCAAAACCCGGTTTCCAAGACCTGCGGACTCCAAGCTTCCAATTTTCTCCTGCAGTGTGACAAGCCTGGCTTTCCTATTTCCGCCCCTTGTATGTGTTCCTACTCTGTCCGTCATTCGAAAGACTTATCAGCAAAGAGTTTCCGCCATCCCTCCCTTTAGCAGTGTGGATCCCTTAAGGTGAAATAGAACATAGCGCTCTAAGGACGAATCAATTGTCCCACGAGTCTACCAACAACCAAGCACAGGAAGCACACAATTCCCCCCCCTTCGGGCGGATCTATGGTAGTGTTAAACCCTGAGTTCAACCTTCCAGGCAAGGGTTTCTTAAAAGAACACTTGTGCAATATATTTTATTTTATCATTTTTAGGTTGTTTAATAACCCTACAATCTGAGCCAGCTCCATGTTCTGTAGGAATGTTCAGAGTACATACCTGTTCCCCTCACCGAAATGCCGGGATCGCGATAAATTATCAACATGGTAGTCATACTAAAAGCAAATGCACGAAGAACCGGTTTTCGTCCCCATGGAGTTTTAGAATTATTGGAGACTTCAGACAGAGCGGGCCTAGGACAGTCTTTCAAAATCGCCTCCCGGACCCCACCTCTGACCTTCAACTTTCAACGCTAAGGGCAGAACGGAATGAAGTCTAGAACAGAGAGTCAAAGGCGGGAAATTCTCTGGGTCCCGAAGGGAATGTGGTATCTTATCATAGAGGGCCATGGTAATCTTCATGGATCGGGTAGTTTCAAATCCAAAACAAAAAGCATTTTTATTTGTGCCTTTTGAGTTGAAACCGAAAAAAGGAATTGCTGCTGCGCTCGCATTTATCAAGCAAAGTATATACCCCTCGAGGAGGAAGGAGATTGCAGCATCGGCCCAATCAGGCTTCGGGCATCCGTCTGGCCGCGTCTGGGCCTGCGCCGAGGGACATTTGGCATCGGAAAATTATTAACCGTTGGTTGGGCCGATTGCCGAGACGAGATGAGACATCATTTGTGTTCGTAGCTTCTTCGCCCTTGAAGCAAAATACGCCCGCGTGGCTTAGTGGTAAAGCGTATCACTAGTAATGATAAGATCCTCAGTTCGATTCTGAGTGTGGGCTAATTCAAGTATTTTCAATTTTTTTTTTATTTTTTTCCGTTCTTACATACATTCTTACTTACTTAATTCCCCCTTTTCTTTTCTTTTTTTCTTTTCCAGTTTTCAGTATGTATAGCAATTATTTTTCAAATTGATTCTTCTGAGTTCTCTCGGGGAAATATCTGATCACGGTTGGATCGTCAAGGAATGCTGTCGGTCACTTCTCTCTCCAAACCCCACTCAGTCCTCACTAGCCCAAGCGGCTTCTTCCTTGGAACGACTTGCTCTCACAAGGTTCCAGGCCCTGACCGGGGCGACCAAATCCGCTTTTGCAGGCAGGGCCAGACCATAGGCCATGCCCATGTACCTGTATCTGTGAGCATGGATTTGATAGGCGGCCGGTGCTGCAAGGCGTTTCATGATTGAATAAGTGGCTGACAATCGTTTCTCGCTTCGCTCTACGGAGTATGATTCCAAGGTTCTCATCCTTACATTCTCAGGTTCACAAGGACTGGAGCTTAAGTCTTGAGGGAAAAAAAACTTTTCACCCCTCTTGTGTCCTGAAAGGTTTCGAGGAGGCCTCTTCTCCGGCTCCATTCTGGCTTTCGCCATTGGTGCGGGTTTAAACCCATGAAATTTGTCGCTGTCATCCATTTATTTTTTCTTCTTCTTTTTTTTTTCTCCATTTATTTTCTTTTTTTTTTAACCCCGGATCCCAAATTTCCAATTTACCCCGGATTTCCAATGTTTGCTGCTGACGTCCAACAACCTCGCTCCCGCCCTTCCCGCGTTCGGATTTTAAGAAAGCCAAGATAAAGAACAGGATTCTTGTGCTACTAGGAGTCGCTAATCGCGTTAATATTGTGGATCTGGACTCGTTGAGAACTTTGAGATTAGATGTTAACTTCCCCACTGTGGACTGCTCTTCGCATGTATGTACCACACAAGAAATCAAGCGGGGTGCGAATAAACATGGTCTGGCTAAAGAAAGCTAAGTCTTAAACATCTAGGTTTGATGTGAGAATCATTGAGTTCGGGTTTGTAAATCTTTTCTATTCTCTTTTCGACCTTTACCTATTTCCTGGTGTCTCCTCCACATTTTATGGGGGACGTAATCGCCAAGCGAATGTCCAGGTCTCATATTATGGAAAGTGCCTAGGAAAGAGACAACAAACGAAATAATGAAAAAGTTAGCTAGGTTGACCGATTTGAGAGGTGATACAATGACTTGACATAACCATCTCATAATGTATGGGTGGGTATCTTAGGACTTGCCCCAACCATGTTTCTGAATATAGCTATTTTGAGCTGCTGAAACCTGCTTTACAGGTTGTGGCAGATTGACAGCGGTCTTGAACTGGCAACGATTTTCGTACCCGGGAAATGAACATTAATAAAGGCCTTTGGATGTGAACTCTTTTTGGCCCCGCAAACCCAAGGGACTAAAAATTGGGAAACAGTTGAAACATCCAATCTTAGTTTAAAACAGGAACAGGGAAAAATATCGAGAAAGCATTCGTGTCCAGACATCCAGAGTCATGGATAGTAAAAGAGAGGCATTGGCACATACATAGATACACCTTTGCAGACTCGCAAGCTTTCATGTCCTATGGTATTTGCTTTCTACCTATTCCATAAGTAAAACGTAACAGATTTTAGAGCCAATGGGCGAAAATGAGATGTTTTGTAAGAGCAGACTACATTGATTCTTCGGATGATATATCTAGGATGCTTTCGCAATTAAGCCGAGAGCTGGTATCCGCATATATAAGTGTCTTGCCAAAATGCGGGGAAGTCAGAGCACTTTCAATTCCGCCTCGAATGACGGATGTCATGTTTCTGACAGGATGACGTCAAATGCATATCTCCGGATTCCATTGAGACAAGCGAGCTTTCGCAAGCCATGCAGCTTGACTAGGACTCTTTTTAGCCTCTTCTGACGTTGTATGATCGCGAAATTGCGACTGCTTTTCGAGATTCAGGCCAGACCCGGGCACTAGAGAAAAAAAAACGTTGGAAGTTCCCCTTCTGCAACACTGTCTACAGCTATGATTTTAATCTTCGCCAGTCGGTTGTATACCCACCGGACACTAACAACGCATCAACCGTTCACGCCCAACTACTTTCCAAATTCACAATGTCAATCTTCAACACAACCCGTCTGGCCTGCTGTAGCAACCTTTCGGAGAGGGAACATCGTGATATACGCAGGCCCAAGAGGCATCGAGTAAGTCTGTGACTTGTCTGTGACTAACTCCCGCGCATGTAGCATAGGGACTGCCTCATAGGAGGATTACAGGCGTGATGTAGTCAGATTATGGAAGGCGGGGAAGGCGGGCCGTGCAAGGGCGATTTGCAAATGCTCCATAACCAAATAGACAAGGATGAAGGCGTGAGCCAAGCCGCGTCATCCGGTCCGCATTCGCGACCAAATGGTGACAGGGAGGTTTGGCCAGCTCAATGTTGGGATTTCTACCAGCAATGAGGTGCGTGTGGTAACGACGGCCTCTCTCCCAGGGGCTATCACTTGATACCGAAGTGGCAGTGTATCCCGTTATAGATAGCATGGGCGTTAAAATATACATTGTCTCCTCAGGCAGTTGGATTTTTTACAAGCTGGTGTTTTCTAGGGAGAAGCACCGACGCAAAGATTTTGTCATTAAGGTTTGGTGCCAAAGAGACTTAGTTTAATTTGGTGGCTATATAAGCGCGGGACACGAGCGTTAGCGGCGTTTGTGAACGAACCTCGCTAAAAGTTCCATGGTGGCCCGTGCTCATACCCGACTTTGCAATTACAGAAACAACAAGCTTCATTAACTATGACAGAGTGTGACCACTTTATTAACAATGAATTGAAGTTAATTAAAACAAATCAAGTTTTAAGCTTTAGCGAGGTCGGGTTTTGTGTATACACCCTTTGATCTTCGCCTCTGGGACCTTTCACCGCTTTTGATGAAATAGCTGTTCATCACTTGCTAATTTCCTCTTCTACCTGATTGTTTGGAGGATCGACCACTGCTCAGCTTGCCCGTGAAGCTCAGCCAACCATCGCTATGCGCCCTAGCGTCCCAGCGTCGACCGGCGCTTCGATGGCATCAAGGAATTTGGCATAGCGATGGCGAGCGTAGTGGGATTGCTATTGTAGCCATTCTGGTTTTGAACTATCGCTCTTTGTTTCTGCTCGTTTGCAAGATCTGGTCTGATATCCCCTCAACCTGACCGAACTCCACGCCCATCACCACTGTTCTGCTCAAGACCTATCCCAACACGTGGACTTCGTCAGCGTGTTCTCCTCTCTCAGAAGAACTTGAAGCTAGAGGGAGGGTTTAATGAAGCATTCATTATGAAAACCAACAATGGGAGACATGTCGTTGTGAAATTTCCTATGTCCGTTGCTGGGCCAGCGCCATATGTGACTAACTCAGAAGTTCCAACGATCGCTTACTGTAAGAATAAGAGATATAAGTTATTGAAGCCTGAGCGTTAACTTGTCCTTATTGTGCAACACCACACCAAAATGCCAATTCCAGCTCCTCTGGACTGGAGTGATGACCCATCGAACCCAATTGGCTCTGCATACATTATTCTGGAACATACAGGTAAAGTTGCACTGCAGAAAGTATGGGATGAGCTACTATCAGACAAGAAAGTAAAGACGATTGATGCAATCTATACAGATATTGCACCGACATGCAAACTCAATTTTTCTGCCTATGGCAGCCTTTATTTCACGGACACGGCATTTCTCGACGTCGATTCAAAGCAGAAGCTTGAGAATGATTCTACATTTTGCGTTAGACCACACTGCAAAAGAACTTTTTGGGATTGCAATGTTGAGGAACTGAGATATTATACATACAAAGAACCAAACAGAAGGCCATGTAAGATGGCCTTTATTCCTCTTGCCAGTGTAATTCTGAAAATTAACTGGCTTCCTAGGGCGTGATCTCTTCTCATACGCTTCTGCTCTGATCGACGTTGGCTTTGCAAGACAGCCTCCACCAGACTATCCCCTTCTTCTTCAGCAGCGCGCATCATACCAAGTCTTCATGGACAAACACTTGAATCAGCTGAAGAATGGGCATGCTTGTCTTCTCCAATCTTATAAAACACCCAGCAATTCTGTCCAACTTTACACCCACTCTGTTCCACCCGGACCCACACAAGAGGAACGTTTTTGTCTCCAGGGATGACCCCACAACCATCACTGGCTTCATAGACTGGCAGTCCACCAGTGTCAAACCGGCATTTGAGTACACTCACGATTTCCCCGACTTTGCAAGCATCCCCTCGGGGGGAACATTAGAAAACACCGATGCAAGCCTCTGCTACCAATCATATGAGCTAGGGTGGGCTACGTTAGCTCTGCAACTTGGTGCAACCAGGAAGATTGACCAAAGCCTTCTCCGGCCGTTCAACTATTGTCACCGGACGTGGGGGGATAGCTTTGTGCCATTTACGACCGGATTAATGCGGTTAAAAGAAGGTTTGGAGGGAGCTTGGGTTCAAAACGCCCTGCCCAATCCCCGCCCTAACTGCTGAGGAACATGTGTTTTACAAAGAACGGCTGGAAATTTACGAGAATATTCTGGAATTCTCGCAGGATATGATCGAGACATGGGTGGAGAGTGACGGCTGGGTTTGTGTGGATCGCTGGGAAGACGTCAAGCGGGCTCACACTTACTTCTTTGATACACTTATGGCCAATATAGAGGACGACAAGGATCGTGGGGATTTAAGGAGGATGTGGCCATTTGATGCATGCATTTCTGATCGAGAGTGAGGCTCGACAGGCAATATTCAGTTACAGGGCAATGAACTAGGTGAAACAACGAGATTCTGAAACTCAATAATTCCATCAGCGATTTTAATATACCACACCGGTATGACGAGACCTAAATCTGTCTCCCACTCTTAGCTTATCCTATGGCTGGCCTATCCATCATCCCCACTTCCTTCCCTCCGCTGCCTTATTTACGTCGCTGCTTCAGCTGTCGCCAAACCCAGGCTCACCACCGTGCCCTGGCTTATGTCACACTGCCATAGGACATGGCACAAGCTAAGAAAAGGATACCCAGGAATTGAACAAGCCAGGCTAAGATGCTCAGGGGTGTCTAGGGTGCGAGCTTCAGAACATTGGTACAAGTAAGGACAGTGGCATATGCCAGTGCAGTGGTGTCAAGCGCTGGATTTAGATTCGCCATTCCTTCACAATTTCTATACCCCTTGCTGTGTCAAACTATCAATTCAGTTGTACACACTCCAACAAGAACCGAAAGTATCACTCCGGTGGCGGCACGAGCACTAAGACAGCATCTTAACCACATGTGCAGGGACCTCATAGACAGCTTTTCTGCTAATTATGGATTCTATCCCATTCTCATCCCCAACTCGTAGAGAATGTCTGCCGTGCAATACAACCGTCTGCACTGCTGGCATAACATGGGGAAGCTCATGGCGTAGGGGAAGCTTGTGGCCTGGGGAAGATCATGATTCTTCAACCATGATGGACACCCAAGAGAATACCGGGATGTATGGCCTCCAATCGATGAAGCATTCGAGGAAGGCGTACAAGGATATCGACGAGAGCGTCGAATGGGCGTGTTTGAAGCGGTTGAAACGGCTGCTACATACCCTCGATTTGATTCGCTGATGAATGTTGGTATTGTAGCCGGACAGCGACCAACAGCCGAGGAAACCCTCAAGTCAGAGTGGATAGATATGGGGGTTGTTGCCTGTAATCACAGCTGTGAGATAAAATTAGGAGGGCAAGTATCAAGAGTATGCTGTTTTTCTGTGAGAAGTCATCCGCCTTGACCATAACTTCAAACAGCAAATAGTGGCTGCTAAACTAAACTGTAAGCAGCTAGTTAAGTTAATTCGCACGTCATGTTACTGACATGAAACATGTGGAGCGAGTTCACGAAATAGGGGTTCATCGCGTGGAGTGGCTCCCAGTGCCCAGCAAAAAAAATCTGCCCAAAAGCCCATGAGAGATTTCTCTGCATTTCTCTTGTCTCTATCTCATTTTTCATATGATACCCCGGTTGTAGTGATCAAGTGAGAAGATTAATTCCTACTACTCAATCAGAACAAAAGAGATCCCTCCGTTCTCATTCAAAGGCGCAGGTCTCATTCCCTCCGGTGTACGAAGAAGAATCCGACCAGGACCCAAATCAAGAATCCGCTTCAGAAGATCAAACAAATACGCGTTGGTATAGAAGACGCGATGGGGGCATCCAGGTCGAGTTGCGATACTAGCGAGAGGCCCGTAAAGGACGAATCAGAAGAAGATAGCAACCCAAGTCTTATGTCTATCCTTATGCCTACCCTCACTGCCAACAGCACAATCACAATGACTGCTGCCGATTTCATGGCATTCTGTCAACAGCTAATATCCGCGCGTCAAAATCAAAATTATAATACCCCTGCGGACAATTCAATGTATGAGAGGGACATCCGAGCCGCAATTAATACCAAAGCTGTCACCACATTCGATGGAACCGACTACCAAACATGGAGGAATGACATCCTCGTAGACGCAGAGGTGATAGGTGGCATTGACATACTCACCAAGAACCAGGAGATACCCCCTGAACACCTATCAGCATTAGAAAAGGAGCGTTGGTTGATACGCAAGAAGATACTCTTTCGTCGCATGCTGCAATCACTAACAGGTCTCGTTCGACCGACAATTGGGACCTTAGAACTAGATAACGCAGCTGCCCTATGGAGAAAAATAGCAGCAGTATACGGAATATCCCTAGCGGAAGAACGCCTTAATATCACCAAAGAGCTAACTACCTTGCGCGTAAAAAATAACAATTATTTGTTATACGAACGTCGTTTTCGCTATCTCGCCGCTCGTTACAAAGAACTCGTACGAGATCCATCAGATATCCTCCACGACCTGTTCCTCATCGGTTTACGGGATTATCAGAAGGCTTTCGTTCAAACACATCTTGATAAGTTCTACGCAACTGGTCAAGATCCTATCTCCAATATCAATATCGACGACCTGATGAAACAACTGGCGAATCGCGCGGACAAGCCAAAAGGATTCTGATTGAACGAAAAATCCAGGGCTAACGCGACCACCACCGCCACCACGAACAAATATTAATCATCCCACAGATTCTCATCTGTTCTTACTCTGACTTATTGGTATTCCAATGTCCCCTGATTGCTGCTTAAATTCAAATATGCTTTCGTCATCCAGGATTTCAAAAGAAGTTCAAATTCGATTTCCATTTAAAGCACGACAATCGAACAGAGTATATTGGCCAAAACAAGACATGACAAGCAGACTGGGAAATCGGGAATAGACAAAAAATCACGGTGGTTGAAGGCATATTTTGTTGCTTTCGGGGATAGATGGTGTGTGCAAATGAGCGGGCAAAGCTGCTGTTTCGAGGAGTGAAAGGAAACTTTGAAATTTGGATAGGGCGATCTTGGAGGTAGGGATGATTGCGTTCCTAACAGCTGGATATTGGAATGTATGAGTTTACAGAGGCAGTAGGCAATAGGCAATAGGAAGTCGATGCTCGAAAGGGTTTTGTGCAACATTGGACAGAGAACAACGTCCTTTTATATTGCTTCTCTCTGGCGATGCGTCTAGGAAAGACTGGACAATGGTCTGGTCTATCACTCGTAATGCGTAACAAATATCCCATCGCCAGAACTTCCTGTGCACAGCGGAAGGGAACAATGTGTTTAGATAAGGGAAACAATCCCGTAATCTAGAGTTCTCAGAGAGTACCCTATTCTGATCCCAGTATTTAGGGCACCAGCCTGCCCACTCCTAGTCCAAAACAGCTGTAACCACTCCACTATCTACATCAACCATGGTATTGCGTGGTGGAAAATCACCAAGTGCAAAAAGAATCTCATGATTATCTTTCATCCCAGATCCCGCCTACTCCTTCAAAGAAGACGGATATTCAGGATCATGTAGCACAACAAAAAAAAAGTTATTGAATTCTGTCTCAGAATCGAATAGTCTACCTCGGCGGGGATATCGAGCCCAATTGTTACAGATCAGCATCCGCTTATCATATGTGAGTTTCCCTAGATCTTGTCAAGGGATTGGCCGGGGATGGATTCCATTCACAATTTGAGAAGGTTTCATAAACTTTGGGACTGGGATTGTGGTGCTGCAGCAACAAAAGTTTCATGGCTTCTGTTTCAAGGGAATCCAGTGGTGGCAGATATCAATACTTTCTGTTCATCGAGTCGGGAAAGAAAACATAGGTCACTCGCTCGGAGTCATCTGTTTGGTGGTTTTCCAAACTACCATTGAGTTAAAGAAGAACTGAGGCAGATGTAACCCCAACAATACACATTTTTGGGGGCGAACGTGTCCGAGTCCATGTTTGTTAGTGGAGAGTTTATGTCTGGATCTTGATGAACCAGGAGCCGTGAAGAATGGTTGTCTTTAGTGACAAGACGCCCTTGTTCGTCACATGCAAAAACAATATACTCTCTCCGCACTTACATATATCAACACCCAGTTCTGACTAATTGATAGGACCGTTTAGGCACTTCCTAGCCAAGTGTATGGCTGGAACAACCAACAGGCAAGAGGACACTAAAATACTCTGACAGTGCGAGGAGAGAAGATAAGCTGTCATATGCTTAGGACGGTGCCGCATGCGAAGCGCTTGGGAGCCTAATCCAGCGATGTGGTGTTCCCCGCGTCACTGGCATCACGGAGCTTGATGGAGGAGATTAGGCACGAACGAGTGTGTAGATCTAATCCACGTATTAGCCACGCTTGATTGTTTTAGGGATAGTAGTGGAAACGTATTATGGGAGCGGTAACTTCTGCTTATTTATTGCTGTTGAGATCAAGGATGCTAAAGGCGTTTTCCATGAGCTATGTGAACCTGGAAATACGGAAATATTATAATCCGATAACCTCCAAACCGTAACTGTTCATAGTGGTGAGGGGCCATCTATCTAAACAATTTTTCCTACAACTCCTCCTATTCAATCACCCAGGCAATATGACAAATACAGGGGATCACGAAGCTTCGGCGCCCCCCCCTGAACCCCAAGCAAGACATATAGTGTACTGCGGAGGTTAGTCTTCCATCCCCCATAATCAACGCCCCTCACATCTCCCCGCCATGATATCAAAAACTCCGCTATATGTCCTGTATACTTATATAACCATGTAGCTAATGTCCGACATTTTCATTAGTTTGCTCCCTTCCACCTGAGGTGTGTCGCAGTTCTACATTCTACCGGAATCCGTAATTCATAAACAGCTAGCTTCACAACTTCAAAAGAGGCATTGGACGCTAAGGGTGTTGATCCAATGCAGTATTGCGAGTTTGGCGGGATAGCGAAGAAGTGCGAGGAATGGCTGAAAGATAACCATCCGGATTTACATGAGCGATTATACTCTGATGGTATCCTTCCTCTTCCTTCCTTCTTCTTCCCTCCTATTCAATCCTAGTTCTAAATCCTGCTGCTCCTCCCATCCCTCTCCCTCTCCCCATCCCACTGGAACCTTTTAACCCCGTCGGACTCCAACATGAAACACACCCACCGACCCGAAATAACAGCCCAAGAGAGAAAGAAACTGTAAACTGACCAAGGGCCCCTCCCGTAAAAAAAATAAAAATAAAAACAGAAGCCATAACCGCAAACCTAAACACCCTCTCGCTCTCCGCCCGCGAACGCGCGGCCAAAGACGCCGCGAAAAAGGAAGCAAAAGCCGCCCTTGCCGAATCCCGCGACAAAGAACGCAAAGCTGCCGCCAAAATCCAAATCCGCCGCGTCGAGCGCAATAAACGAAAATACGTCACCATCGTCTCCGGGCTCGAGGCGCATGGCCTGGACATCAAGAAGATCGCGAAGGAATTGGGGAAGAAATTTGCGACGGGAAGCTCGGTGACGAAGGCTGTGTCTGGCGTAGCGTCGACGGCGCAGGGGGGTTCTGGGGAAGAGATCACGGTGCAGGGAGATGTTAGTGAGGAGATTCTAGAGTGGCTAGTTAGCAATCATGGGGAGAAGGTGCCGGAGGATAATGTGGAGCTCGTTGAGGATAAGAAAAAGAAGGCTGGGGCGGGCGGGTGAGTGAGTACGTTCGCTAGTTGGGTGGATGGTTTAGGGATTGGTGGTTGTTTGATTCCTTTCACTCTCTCGGCTTTCTTTTCTTGATTTATACGGGAAGGCGGGATTTTTGGTTGGATGGATGTCTAAAATACATCTAGTTAATGACTTTTCATGATTAGAGACGCTGTTTTGCGCTGCCTCTTTTTATTTTTTGACGGGAAATACTGATATACAACGAATGGACGACGACATTTTTGTCTCTTATTTACAGTTATTCATACATAAACTACATAATCGTCTCCTCTAGTAATAATCTAATGATGCAACTTCACTCGCTAAATGCCCCTGTTCACCATATTAAGTAGTAGTAAGACCTGGACGAAATTCATTATCAATGCCGCATGTTCCCAACGCTCACTAGGTAGGTCGCCCGAATGGAATGAATAGCCTATACACACATACCTCTCATTCCTGAAGCGACTGCCTCGAACAGGTATCCTCACCACTCGTCTCAAACGACCTACTCTCCCAAACAGCCTTTCCATCCCGAAGACCCTGCCCACCCAGCTCACACGTCAAATTCGCTGCAGACAGACCTATCCCTGTATCCATATCTCCAATCCCGATCCCTTTACCCATGGAGCTCTCAACGGGTTTCAATTGCTGAACCACCCACGCAACGACAAGCACAACCACAGCCGTCCCAACTATTGTCCAAAAAATCCTTAGCCGCGTCGTAACCCGCCTCTGCCACTCTCCCTCCCGTCGATCCCATGCCTCAATCTTGCCGCGCACAACTTCCATGCGCCTGTTCAGCGCCTCCGCCTTCTCCGCGCCAGCTCGCATGCGCATCTCGAGGGCATCGATGCGTTTGATCTGGTGAGTGAAGGCAGAGTGGAACTCGTCGATTTGTGTTGTGGTGGCACGGGACAGATTGTCGGTTTCTCGGGTGAAGTCTGAATGGAGAGAGAAGGCTGCTGTGGAGAGGGTATGGAAGGAGTAGATCGCTGAGTGGAGGCTGGCAATTTTCTCGAGGAGGGTGTAGTAGGTTGTGTCGAGGCGGCGGGTTATGGTAGTGGAGAGGGCAGAGAGGGTTGTGAGCGCGGCACGGTTTGATCTGTTTGGTGTGATATGTTAGTGGATGCGTTTATTGTATGTGTTTATATGTTGGTTGGGATTGTGTGGACTGACTCCTCCTCCTCCATCCTCCGTCTCCTCTCCCTCCTCACTTCCGCCATGGTGACATTCTCCCTCCGTCTCCTAAACGGGAGCTTTTCCTCAAGAGAACTGCTACCACTATCGCTCGTCTCCAGCCCATTCGTCTCAGAATGTTGTGCCGCAACAGCAGTGTCTACCACGCCAGGTTCCCCCACACCGTTCACGCGAGAGCCCTTATCCCTATTCGCGTGCTTCCCAGGTCGTAAACTCATACTCGCATGATTCCGCACAGTTTTTGGAAAGCGGCCACCCCGTGACCCATGGCGTTTATGGCGATATGTGCTCTTCTCTTTCTTCAGTTCTGAAGACGTGGCAGGTTTGTTGCGATTAGGGTATTCGTCTAACAAACTAGAGTCAAGTTGTTGTTGGTGCTGTTGCTGCTGCTGCCCCTCCTGCCGATGGTGAAGATGAGGGTGCAGCTGGAGGTGGGGGAAGGAGTGAGCGTTGGAGTGAGAGTGCGGGTGGTTTAGGTCACGATGCCTCGGAGAATGCCGGCGACGATGGCGCGGCTTGTGGGGAAGCGAGGAGTCGTCTGGTAGCAAGAAGGTGTTGTAGTGGGCAAAGTGTGTATAGATTCTCGGTGGTGGTGGTGGTGGTGGATGCAGCCGTCGACGGCTAGGGCCTGTTATTGAGGAGCGCTTATCGTTGATATTGATAGTGTCATCAGTGATACCGGGAACTTGGGCGCTGGAGCGTGCTAAACCATGGGTTGAGGGTGATTCCGCCGCCGCAGAGGGAGGGAAAGTCATTGTTGTTTGGCTCGGTGCAGATGCTGGCCCTTGGTTTTCTTTGTTAGCAGAAGTCATGCAGCAACCGGTTGAGTGCGGGTCATTCCTACTAGTAGCATCGATACTAGTGTTGATAGCACTACTCGCAGTAATATTAGTATTTACGAATTTCCTCGCTTTCTTCACGACATGGAGAGAATCATGTAGTCCGTATCGCATCCTACGTTCACTCGTCCGGCGCTTGGCACACTAAGCACCCAGCATCCCTGTAACCACCCTGTCCCGCCAAGCGGCATTGCTGATGCCCATGTGAAGAAGATACAGGTCGAGGCCGCACACTCTGGCAATGCGTTATTTTATTTCTATACCGCGCGGGACTGGAACATCATTTCCTCATAGTCCGTACGCAGAAAATTTTAAAATAATAAACTCCGGGTTAAAAAACAAACAAAAAACAAACAAAACGCCATTGCCAGTACTCCAGAAAAAACACAATGGCAAGTAAGCAGGTATATTATAAAGGTCACCGGGCACTTAAGAACTGAGTAACTTATTCCTCTTCTCCCTGCGCTTGAGCCGCTCAACCCGTTTCCTATGCATCTTCTCCGCCATCTTCTCATATCGCAACTTCTCCTCTTTGGCGGCCCGGCGATCCCTGATGGCTTGTATCCGCCTCTGAAACCAAACGATCAGTTATTGATTAGATTTTTTTCTTTTTTTCACGGCAAAAAGAGTATATGAGGACGTTTTGAATTGCACTGTGAAACGCACCTGACGTTCAGCCTCTTTCTCATCCTTCATCTCTTTCTCCATTTCCTTCATAGCTTCGCGAGCTTTGCGTTCCTTTAGGCGTTTGGTGTAGGAGGTTTGGCCTGCAGTCGGGCGGAAGGGGGTTTTGTCCCCATGCCAGTTCTTTCCTGTGAGGTGAGAAGGGAGATGACAAGTAAGCGCACATATAAGTGATAGTAAGATGGGGCAAAATATGGAGGTGGGCTCGTACCATTCTTCCGCATGCCTTTGGGTGCCTGGGATGCAGGCTCAGGGCTCTTCACCGGAGCCTCGACGGCGGCAGACATGGTGACGGAGGGGAGTAGTTACTACGGTAATATGAAACCGGGTACATTGGAAATGGACAATTGCAATCTTAAGAGGCCACCGACGCTGAGGGGGGGACGTGGTGGTCGTCCGTCCGGCTGCTCCTCCCGTCATTCCCGCAAGAAACGAAAATGAAAATCCCTTGAGGACTTACTTGTCTATGTGGGGCGGAGGGATCCGCGCTAGATTTCATCAGGGATAGCGTTATCTTGGTGTCATCAGATAACCGGATCTCGGCGATTTATTTCACCCGAGAGCGCTGTGCTAAACCCAATCGGGTAACAGAGCCCTGTTTTTTTGCTTTTTTGCTGCTCTCCGAACCTCATTCTTCAGACTCACGCCAAACCGAGCACTGTGACTCTGATCCCCGCCAGCTCCAAAATTGCGCCACTGTGCACACACAAATACACCGCATAGCACTCCGCTGGACACACCCCCATCCACTTCTGCAGCGTGGCTTACCTGTTCTTCCCGTCTCGGCCCACCTGCCTTGGTCTGTGTCTGATCTGTGTGGCCCTGGCATTCCCATCATGCTCTTCGCTTCCGTATGATGTCGCTCAACTACCACTCCCCTTCCCATATCCCTCGCACCTTATCTCCTTCACCCTCACTTAGCTCAACCCCGTATATCTCTCAGAATTCTACAATGTTATTCCGATAACACCTATTCCCTAATTACCTTCACTCTTCTTTTCCCCCCTCTCTTTCTCCCTTCCCCGCCGTTCTGCCCAGGCGCCCACATGACCATGGACACTGTGAAACCGCAGATTCCGGGTGCAATTGAGAACCAAATGGCGGTGGAGCTGGCTGATTTCCCTACGACGACTAATCATGGCGTCGAAGCTTTGAAAGATATCATATATGGATCTGTAGGTGTTGTTTTTTGTTCCTTGCTCTCTCGTATTTCATATATTGTGTCTGGTAGTTTATTGAAACATGGAAAACAAATTCCTTAAAATATTTTGTATGTTTTCTAATCCACCACTGATTTTTATAACCACATAGATCGCCGGAATCGCCGGGAAATTCATCGAATATCCTTTCGACACCGTGAAAGTTCGTTTACAATCCCAACCGGCCGGCCTCCCACTATTATACAAGGGCCCCATAGACTGCTTTCGCAAGTCCTTTCAGGCCGCCGGCATCAATGGGTTGTATAGGGGCATCAGCGCCCCCCTCGTCGGCGCAGCGCTTGAGACCAGCAGTCTCTTCTTCAGCTACCGTGTTACACAGGACCTTCTCAAAGCGACACTCTGTGCGCCGGAATCTTCCGATGGCGATTCTGCAGCTGCAGGTGAATTACCGCAGTCCGCGCTACTCCTCTGCGGCGCAGCATCGGGTGCTTTCACATCCCTCCTCCTCACACCTGTAGAGCTCATCAAGTGCAAGATGCAAGTTCCCCCTGAAAGCGGTGCGGCCAGCTCGAGCTCGGGCTCACTCGTGTCTAATAAAAAGGCCCCCGGGCCCATCTCTCTAATTGTAGCCGTGTTCCGACACGAGGGCTTACTTGGCTTCTGGCGCGGGCAGATGGGCACCCTCATCCGCGAAACCGGCGGTTCGGCGGCATGGTTTGGTAGCTATGAAGGCGTGTTGGCCTTTTTCAAGAAGCACAACGCATCGAAGTCCTCGGCTGCCACTCCTACCGTTTCAGCTACCACCTCAATCAAAGCTTCTTCAAGCACCGGTGGTACGGTCACTAGTGCAGGCAGCGGCATTGATGTCGCTGGTAGCGAGCCGCTGGTCCACCAACGCCTCCTCGCCGGTGCTGCAGCAGGGATTAGTTATAACTTCATCTTCTATCCTGCAGACACCATCAAGTCACGCATGCAGACTGAAAACTTCACGCATGCCGTCGGCGGGGACAGAGCCAGCAGCAGCCGTCCCACGTTTTGGGCTGTCGGTAGGGCTCTGTGGAAGCAGCAGGGCCTGGCGGGATTATATCGTGGTTGCGGGATTACTTGTGCACGCTCAGCGCCTAGCTCTGCGTTTATCTTTACGATTTATGAGGCCTTGAGGCGGTATCTTTGAGGTATACTTGTGCTGCTACTGCTGACTGCCAATGAATACTGGCAACCGCGCACATAGTCATCAAGGTGCTCCTGTTGATGGTTACGAAGTTTGCTTCTATTTTATACCCGTGAGAATATCTACTTTTACTTTTTGTTCCCCATTTAAGGTTGATACCCTCTACATCCTGCCCATTATTACCCACGACTCTTACTGCATATCTTTCATTTGCCCGTATTTGGACTCGACTAGCTTATCCTCTTAGCACATACAAAACTACGCATCTCCATGACCCGGCCAACATTCCTTTCTCTCCCTTCTGCATCTTCTGCCTTTATGTGAGAGAAGGGAGGGTTGCTCGTTTCTTTTCTTTTCTCTTCCCTCGGGGTATATATATCAATCAGCCAGGGCGAATCGGTGTTTCGTTTCATATATCTATTTCTATTTCCAAATATCCACTCGGGCGGCACCCTCTTATTACTTATTTTCTGCCCAGTGGTTTCAAAATTGTGCTTCTCTTGGAATTCTTGTTCATTCATATATAGACCTCATCATGGATCAACATATTTTCTGGATACAGTTTGCATTATTCAAATTTCAGTTCAGTCCCAAATTCAGAATCCATTTTATATTACTACTACTCCCTTTTTGGAGGTTTGTTGGAGAATAGGCCTGAATCAGTTAAAAAAAAAAAAAGAAAGAAAAGGAATAAATTGAGCTTGGGGAAAAGATAAAATAAAATAAAATAACTAATCCAAATATGCTAAATTTGAATTTACATACGGGGTTTTTTTTTTGGGGGGGGGGGGGATTTTGTATTTCCTGCCCTCGACAGACGGAACATCTGAACGTCTTTTTACTTTTCATTGATTTGCACCATTTAGACTTCTTCTGCGATTCTTACGAGCGTGAGGGCTTAACACTATAGATAGTGTAAGGGCTCCCGTTTATAGCGGTTTGGGAGCTGCTGTTGAGCGGTCTGTTAAGCTTTCCTGTGCCTAACCACGACTCTCCATCAATCGTGGCTCGTCCGCCGTAAGGTATATACTAGTATTCCCCTCTGCCCTCATGGCATTTCTTTATTTGGCCGTCTTACATATTTTTCCGCTTAACGCTCGATCAATTCTCTGGAAGTAAAAGCCCACTTCGTTCGTTTTCCATAAAAAATTCCCCTTCATGTTTCTAGCCGTGTTTCTTAGTAGCTCTCTCGTGGCTTTTGATATCTAGTTTCCCAACCTCCGATGTCCAACTTCTTGAACATGTATTAAACAAAGAACATCCACCGAAAGCCAAGCAATAGTTTTAAACTTATGCTCTGATAGCACTGCGCATTGCCACACAACCAAACATTCCTCCAGCGATGTCCACTAGTAGCCAAGTATCGGCCGCAGAGCTTCAAACCCTCTCCTCGAAAGCCATCGCTGCGAAGGAGGCAGCACATTGTTCGTAGCTAACTCCTCGTTCAAGAGTTTACCTATTCCTCTCCCCTTATACACCGAAGCACCTGTCTCTCTCGCTCTCGCTGCCGTCGAGCTAACATCCGATGCCAATGTAATAGGCCCATACTCGAAATTCCGCGTGGGTGCCTGTCTACTTACGGAGGAAAGGGAGTTCATTGTCGGCGCCAACGTCGAGAATGTTAGCTATCCTGTCGGCGTGTGCGCGGAAAGATGTGCTTTTTCAACCGCTGTTGTAGGCATCCGAGATTACACCATGCTTTCCCCTTCAAGCTCCTTATATGTTGTTTTCTATTACCTTGCGTTCATCCCGATATGGGATTTAATCGTTAATCTGCGAACCCTAACCCTTCTGTACATGTATAGGTAGCCGGACACAAAAACTTCAAGGCCATCGCCGTCGCGACGGACATTGTCCCGGGTGCATCCCCGTGCGGGATGTGTAGGCAGTTGTATGTGGAATCAGCGCTGCCTTCCCATACCCTTTTTTTTTTTTCCTTTTGCCATATTTCTTATAGGTGAAATGATAAACCGTATGCTAACCTTGCTACTCTCCGGTCAAAAGCATGAGAGAATTCTGCCCTCCTTCTTTCCCAGTTTACATGTACGGAGGGGATGGCCAATATACGGTGAAGACAATGGGGGAGGTATGTATTTTTGAAAATCGATATCGCACATCTCCCTGGCTTTTCCGCCAAAGGATAACTTCTCCGGCGTGCTTTTCGCCTCTGAGAAGATGCTAACTGGACGAGTAATAGCTTCTCCCAAATTCTTTTGGGCCTAATGATCTTCCACAGTAATTTCAACGGATTGAGAATATACTCGTTTTTGAACGGTTACCCATGATGAGGAACTACGGACATCAAAAATTTCTGTTGAAGCCGCAAGGGATTGTGGATTTCGGGACTTTCTATTTTGATAGCGTTGGATGGGCCTCTGAGATCAAGAGATGCAAATGTGGAGGAGGGCTAACTACTGGAGAAACAGACTTTGTTGATTGCAATATATCATGAAACTAGATGAAACTACCTCAATTTGGAAGCATACCTTTGGTTAAAATTTTAATTGCGTATCTCGATTGTATTGCAGAGAGAATGTTGCTAAAGTTCAAATATCTATATCAAACATCAAATCCTTCCAGCGAGGCCCAGCTCTCTTTCTCTCTCTCTCCAACAAACGAGGATAGCAGTAAGGATGCCCAGTACGTGCTATCGTGCTATCAGCAACCCTAAATGGAGTCTATCCATGTCGCATTCAGGTCGTCCGTTATGGACCGAACCCCGCTCATCCGCCGGATAAGAATTGGGCAGGGATACCAACAATAAGCTGCCTATTTTCTCATCTTCCACTTCGAACACACCACCAATACACCACCAACAAAACTTCTTTATGAAGACTTGGCTGGAACGCCCATTGTTAATGGTGGAGAATACCGGATGAATTTCATGCCATCTTTGTGTCATAGCGGGGTATCCTAGAAACTCCATTGCCTGGTTTGATACTAGTATCCAATTACCAAGATACCTACACCGTTTTCTATCTTGAAAACGGTATCCATCCATCCATCAAACCTGTCATCATGGCTGCAACAGCATCACCACGATCAGGCCCTGGGCCGTCCGAGCCTCCCATCGATGGTGGAGGTCCTTTCTACAAATGCGATCCAGCCATGGTCCTAGGTGAAGCTCCTATCTATCGTGCCAGCGACTCAACCCTGCACTGGTTCGATTGTCTCAACGAGCCTGCAGAGCTACATATCTTGCACGTTGACCCAGATACCGGTGCTGCCCAAAGCAAAGCTCGCATACTCAAACTGCAGGACAGCGTCTCAGTTGCGTTTTTCCGCAAAGGGAAGCCTGGCAGCTATATCGCCGCCTACTATCAGGGCATATGCTACGTCGACGAGGAGACGGGGAAGTTTGAAATCCTGAAAGAAATCATCCCAACAAGCCAGAGGGACGAACTCCGATTCAATGATGGAGGGATCGACGCTAGGGGCCGTTTCTGGCTGGCGGAGATTGATAAGAAAGCCATGGCTTACGGCGCGGGTAAGCTAGCCGCCAGCTATGGTGAGCCAAAGGGCCGAGTATGGCGGTATGACCCTGACGGAAGTTTGCATCTGATGGGAAATGGGTTCATCTGTGGGAATGGGCTGGCGTGGAGCCCAGATAATAAGACGAGTATGGAGACAAGATATCCGCCATGAAATTGTTCTTGACATCAAACTATAGAGATCTGATTTTGTTGCACTTCAACTGATGTGGGCTAAATGGAACACCAGTGTATATCAACGACTCCGCGGCGATGCTCATATATGCCTATGATTTCGATCTTGAATCTGGAAGCATCTCTAATAAGCGTATCCTTGTCGACCGTCGAACAGCACTTGGAGAACCAGATGGTATGGTTATAGAGTATGTCAGCCGCCTGTCATTCATTCACTCTAAATCAATTTAGATCCGTGTTTTCTCTTCAAGATATTATCTAAGTCTTTCCACCTACACAGCAAGCAAGGAAACCTCTGGGTGGCTGTCTACAGCTCCAGTCGCATCATGGTCTTCAGCCCCGATGGCAAACACCTCAAAGACATCATCTTGACCGCGCGGAACGTAACTTGCACAACCTGGGGAGGTCGAAACTGGGATCTCATTTTCGCCACGACGGCGCAGGATCCGAATCCCCAGTCGTGCGAGGTGGATGATGGTGGGCATTTGTTTTTGTATAAGCCCCAGGACGAGAGTAGAGGCCAAGCGAAACTTGAGTTTGCGGGCTGATTCATCGCTCTGATAATTAAACAACATATATACACTGTGTAATTTGCCTACATGGTTTCTGAATGAAAGGATTCGGAATGTCCCTTGTTGATTAATGTTAGGATTGCAAGTACAGGACTCAAGGAAACAAAGCAAAAGAGGAAATGCTGAAAATAACAATTTAGTGTAGATCAGACATATAGGAGGATAGTATAAAGCATAATAATGTCGCCAACAGTATTCCGCAATATGGAAAAGTCATCACAATACAAAGGTTAATTTATAGTTCAGAAGCATGAGTATTAAATCCGTCTGTAAGGGAAGTACTGTACATCTTGTCAATGATATACCAAAAAATCTTGCCAAAAAAATGCCAAAAAAGAAAAGAAAAAGTTGAAGAATTAACTTTTAAAACAAAAAACAATAGTTATAGTTTCATTTACATGTCCATTATTCTTCATCTAATATAATTAATTTCATTCTCACTTCCCCGCCCCATCGAGAAAAAAGAGTGAGAGAAATCAAAAGCAATAAAGGAAAACAGTATCGCTCCGTCACGCCAGCACGCAAGAAAGTCTTTATCATACCTGACCATTCCTCTCATCGCCCTCCTCGTCATCATCAAAATCATCTGTCCCAAGCAACTCATCCTCATCTTCCACAACGCCAACATAGTCACTCCTTCGTGCGGCAAAGGAGTCTCTGGAAGAATACGGTCGTCGCGAAGAAGCCCCGCCAGGCACACGAACATATCCGCTGACACTACGCCACAGGCTGGATACCAGAAGTGGCAGCGCTGTAATCACCGCGACAACCCCCGCCACCATGGATACAGGGATTGATACGAGGAGGGAATCGCGATCAAATAATCCTCCCGAGCCCGTTTCACCCAGACGGATGCGACCGAATTTTCCATCCCAGTGATTATAGACGTAATACCCAGCAGTTGCAGCAAGACAGATGGGGATGAGGATGACGAAGAAAAGACCGATGCCACGTAGGCGCGGATGCTTCTTGAAGAATTCCTCTTCCTTGTTCGGGCAAGGGTGAGCGACGATATGGTTGAGCTGCTTGCCACCTTGGCACTTCGTTAGGGGGATGCGCCGGTAGCCAGTTGGCTCATACCATTCTACGGCTTTGGGATTCTCAGTACAGACAAGTTTTGGGTCAAGAGGTTCGAGGCCAGCGACCCGCGCACAACTGCCGTCGCTTTGAGGCTCGTAGTTGTAGTCACTGCAGATGAGAAGGTCAGTTTTGTTCCCTAATGGATAGATTACACAATGTTAGATACGTATATGGGATGATGTACCATTCATAATCCGATCGTGTGCATTCGCAGATATCCCCAATGGAGTCCAGGTGCTGTAGTTCTCGGCCGTTATAGCAATCCTTGTCGGGCCGTTTGCGGTGATATTTGGCTCTGTGACCGAAGAGGCATCCATTAGGTTGAAGGGGATGCTTTGGTTCCCAAAGATAGTAATCATCTGCCTCCGGTTTCTTTTCATCCAAGACGCACTGTTTGGATCGCTCTTTCAGCCCCGAGAAGTCAATGTTAACAGTGGCGAGGCCAGGCTTTTTCCCTTGTCCGACTTCCTTGCCCCAGAGCAGGAAATTTCGAGAAGTATCCGAGGGTACGGTAGATATATCCTGAATTTGCATCTCAACTTCCGAAAATTCGAAGTCCTTCCAGCTCCTTCCTTCGTCAAGAGAATATAGGAGTGTTTTTGTTGGTGTGGACTCGGGCACAAGCACGATGATGGACCCACTGTCGCCAAATTCCCATTGATACTTGCCCTTCTTTACCTCTTCCCAGGTTATACCAGCATCTCGGGTGATAAATGTATCAGCCTTGCTTTTAAGTGACAAATAATCACCCACATTGCCCGTTCCTATCATAATGCCAACCGCTGAAGGTGACGAATATGTATCTCGTGGATCAGCGCGCTCGGTATAACTGTGAAGATGCAAGGCGCATGCATCGGTTGGTTTCCCTCCTTTCGTTGAGCAAGCGTATGAGCGCCCTTCGGAATCCTTGTCTGGCGGGCGCATGAGTGTCCATTCGGCGCCATCGTTGTGAGTAATCATGGTCCTAAACTTTTTAGCGGCTCCGTTTTCAACGTCGGCCACGTTCCCAACGACATTAGCCATCGCAACACCCTCCAAACCCTGCATCTTCTCAAAGTCGGCATATCCACGAGAGTTCCTATTCACTGCACTTAAACTGAGAACGTAAGAGGTTCCGTTGCTGTTGCTCTTTATGATACTTCCGTATTCGTGGTCCTCTATATTGTTGATGGTAACATGGAGGAAGGCAGCATGGGTTCTGCTCTCCAGGACGGTATAAGCCCGCTGTATAGGAATTTGAACGTTGGCAGGGAGTTCGGCGTCCGCAAAAGTCTTCCCATCAATACTAACACCGATTCTAAGTGAGTCTTGGGAGTTCTCTCCTCGAATAGCCACGATGATAAACTCTTGCATGGTTGCAAAGTCCAGAATATTGCTATAGTGGAGTCTTTTCTCAGCAAACCAATCCTCTGTTGAGAGGAGTTGCAGGTGTTTATTTGAAGGGTTTTCATTTTCGAATTGTTCGCAGAACACAAGTTTGTCGCTTGAGCCTCGAGCATCCCTTGAAATGAACTCGCATCTGCGAACGTATCGCATGAGGAAGTGCCACTCACCCCCCAAGTTCGTAGTGTAGTAAGCAACAGAGTGGCAATTACCTCCGTTGCCATTGCATTCATCGGCACCTGTCCATATAAGCCAGTCTCTCCTATCTGGGTGGAATGAAAGGACCGGGAGCTTATCTTGATTCGGAGGAAGAGGGGCTTTGAATTTTCTGAAAGTATCTCCACGGTCCAGAGTATACCATCCATCCCCGTTGTTTGTCAGGAAGTACGCCACATCATCGAAAAATCTATGCGGCTCTATCCGGGTTATCTTTTCTTCCTCAAGAATTTGCTTCCACTTCTTGCCGTGATCTCTACTAAGAAATATCTGTTGCTCAGAAGTAATCATGATGACTGTTTCGTCTTCGCCCTTGCTGCTCTCTTTGCGTTCGAGGTAGAAGTAATCTTTGTAATAGTCTGCTGTGAAAAATGACTTCTCTACCACGATCTGGCCAGCGGGAGGGTTCTTAAATGTCTCCGAGCAAACACGTTCTGTTTGTTTATCGAGATCTACCCCTCCTTCCCTGATACAAACATTACCAGGGATAAGCCTAAACCCGGAGCTACCTGTGAACTTATCATCAGGGTTTTTGCAGACACCCTCAGGGGCAATCAAGGACCTGGATGGGATGCAGCTTTTTCCGTCTTCACCACGAACAAAATTGAAGTCACATTCAAAATCTTCTTCCGTGCATTTGCAGCGCTCAAATTCAGGAGCTGGTTCCTCGAATTTCTTCTTGATGAAGCAATCAGCCTGTGCCTTTCTCCGTCGGTAAAACTGTTTATGGCCCATCAAGCAATCCGGCTCATTTTTCTCGTTCAATCTGGCAGGCCAATTTTCGAAGTCTTTCTCCTCACAAGTGCGTTCCTCCATTTCGGCAAAGTCAATAGAAATGATGTAGTATTCCATACCGATGTCAGCTTTGGCTGATCCAAGTAACAGGAACTTTAAAGTTGTCGAGCCAGGTGCTGTGGTTAGCACTTTGGCACGAATTTGGACGCCATCGGGTAGGGAAGCCTTGTGCCAATTCTTGCCATGGTCGAGAGAGTATGAAATCTTGTCGGTTCTCCCTTCATCAAAAACAGCGACAATCACAGAGCCTTGATCACCGAATTCATATTTATGAGCATCGTCCAGAGCTTTCCTCCAATTAATCCCTGCATCGTCGGAAACGAACAAATCGCCGTCCAAGTAATCCTTGAGATGGCCGCCTGTGTTTCCAACTCCCATAACTAAACCAGGCGCGGGGCTAGAAAATACACGACCGGAGTTCGTTGCATCAGTGACGGAGTGAAGGTGAAGATCATGTTTGCCGACCTTGAGAGGCTGGAAAGTCCGCCCATCATCGAATGAGATTTTGCTTATAACTTTCTTCTGGACGCCGTTTGACTTTTCAACATCTTCCCAGTTTTTAACAGTATTGACAAGAATAATTCCCTGTATCGAAGAGATTTTCTCAAAGTCGACGAACCCGTACATATTCCGGTTTGTATGTTCGATGTTGCGCGTAAAGTAAGTGCCGTTTGAATTGGACGTGAAGAGAGTGCCTATGGTTGACGAGTAGGTCGATACGACGTCAACCTGGAGACTGTAGCTTGTGGATTCTAGAATAGTATATGCATCCTCTTCTACCCTATGTCCGTCAAACTCAGTTCGATGCCACGTTGATGCATCATCGGTCACAAAAAGCGCCAGCTCGTTCGTTCTAGCAGACTTCGTCGCAGCCAGTATATACTTCTGCACACTCGCAGTGCGTATGACGCCACTCACTGCACGGCCGTTATCAAGTGGAACTTCAGTCCCTTGTTCGTCCTTGAAAAATCGATCCGAGTAGAGGAGGCGATTGGCTTCAGCCCAGGAGGAGTGCAATCCCGACACAACGCAAAAAATTCGATCGTTCACCTCCTTCGGCAGGTCAAGTCCTTCCCCAAAAGTTGGTGTTGAAACGGCCCATGCACAATGCCGTCCATTCTCCATCAAGAGGTGTACCGTTTTGAATCCATCCGTCGTGTAATATGTTCTTTCCTTACAGTCGAGCCCGTTGCACTTGTGTCCCAGAAGCATTACCCTATTCGAATCCTTGCCGTGGAAAACGAGTGGATACTCATACCGCGAGAGCTCCGCATCGACTGTAAACTCCCGCCAAGATTTGGCCTGATCTTCGGTGACCCAATGTGTCCCTCCCTTGCTCATTATATACGCCTTGGTCCTGTCTGTAGGATGCGGCAAAAGGGACCAGGCCTTTCCCCTCATCCCGCTCACATCTACGATATCCCAATTGGCACCAGCATCCCTTGAGACGTACACATCGCCGTTCTTCCCATCTTGGAACATCACAGTATCCGAGTCATCGAAGTAAAACAGGTTGACGGGTTCATCTTTAAACTTCGTTACAGATATTTTTGGACCGTCTGCTTTCTTTGCACTAGTGAATGCAGTTGCTAGCAGCAAGCTGCCAGCAAGTAGTAGCCTTCGAAGGATCATGACAGTGGATGTGGTGAAGGCATCTGGGAGCAAGGACCGAAGGGGACAGGGATACGGTGAAAGGTTGCGGATAAGGATAAGCCAAAAAGCTCTATTCGGAATGCAATGGGTTCTCAGAAACTTTCCGGCCGGGTAATTCCTTATTTGTTTTAGTTGGTCGGGGAGCTAGGAATGCGCAGCACCGAAAAAATTAGGAAGAAACTGGTCCAGAGCTGACTGGAATCTAAACAACAACGCTAAAGATATCAAATATATAACGTTAATAGAGAAATAAATGATGAAGTCAAGAGCTACAGCAGCTGTTTGTCGAATTTCTCGATGTGCTGGAGCGTGTGAATGATACGAGGACAATGTTGTTAGATGTCGTCGTCAAAGCCTCCGAAGTCCGCTAGCTCCAGGGCCGAGTCACGTGTGTTTCAGTCCAACCTAGAATTGGCGGATTCTATTTTTGGACAGTTCAACCTGCCAACCGTTGGGATAATAACACCAGAAATTCTAGGGATAATAGCACGAAAGGCACAGAAGGAGCTTGATGACCATTTAATGGAGCTAGGTATTCCGGAGGCGTACTCGAAATGGGGCTTCTCGGGGCTATTCGATGGTCAGAGCTGCAACCCTCATGGGTGGCCAAACTAAATTTCTATCTACCTCTTTCATTTCTGGATGAAGAGCAAACGAGGTTATCCATAAGTTGTTTTTAAGCCCAAGTCAGGACATTTTTCATGGTCAGGAGCCCTTGAAGGGGCTTCACTACCAATCCATGGAACTACATGGAAAATGATGTTGATAGAAATGTCTGGATGGAATCAGTTTCCATGACCCTGTACTTTGCTTTTGATACTACTATACTTCTTGAATACTAACAATGAGATTCAAAAACAGAAAATAACACAGGAATGAGAAGAGGGATCGAGATGTGGGGACAAGAGTCCTTGCTATACATGTGTTTGATAATAGAGGTTCTATTTTCCACGCTCCAAAGTTTGGGAGCTCGACGACAAGTTAGGTGGCACGCCCTGGAAAATATGGGGGCATCTTTCATTGGTTGAGCAATCCATACCTTGGAATTCAAAACCCCAACTTGACGCACTCATTACGCATAGAACATGTCCTCCATAGCCCATATGTTCCTAAATATGTTGTCCATGCTCGGTATCTGGAGTTTATGATTGGCTCGAAAGCGGCCAGGGAAAAAAAGACCTTTCTTCCCTCTTTTTCTTTTGTTTTCTTTCTACTAGAAAGAAGGATAGAGTGAAAGGGCCAAGGATAAGGTTTTGATATTCGGGGAGCTGTGGAGACAGCTAGTATGGATAAGGGTGGCAAAATTCTCCGTTACACTAAGGTTAACGAGTGGATGAACAATCGTACTGAATGAAGAGCCGAGCAAAAACATAAATTCGAAACTACTGGTGTTGAATCTATTCATAAAGCGGAGATCCGAAGGAACGGCTAGGGTAGTAAAGGCAGAACAGAATAACCAAAAAAGGATAAATATTCAGGGGCTAGCTTTTTGGAGGTGAAAATTGTTAAGGTACCAAAATAATGAAGTTAGATGAGGATATAGGCTGCAAGGCTGGTAAAGAATGAGAAAGAAGGAAAGCCAGCCAATTGGACTGTGATAAATTGATACAGTGTATCAGTCCTGATTCCGTCCAGTATTTCTTTTGTTCTTCCTCGATTGATAAGATGAATGTGTCATCGATTAAAAGCAACTAGAGAGCCAATAACATAGTGACTGTGGTCGTCCCGAATACTCTTCCCCTGGGGTATACAGGGACAGAAACTGGATAGAAAAAAAAGGGTGTAGACAAAGGATAAATCTAAACAAGAAAGGGAAACAACGTGAACCATTAATTCACGCCGTTATCACGCGGCTTGAAATAATCACCATATAGTAGGTTCAGCCGCACCGTTTGCGGAGCTTGCGCCACATCTTCTTCATCACACTTGTGTCTTCGGCCGGAGCATTCCAGACGGGGTGGTTTCCATCTGCCTCCGGAAGCTCAGCCAACCGCAAAGGATCATCGAGTTCCGGAAGGCTGGGTGAGACATCCCAAGAAGAGTCTGCCGTCCGCAAGTCAGGTCTTGTAAGTGTCATTTTTAGTGTCATCTCGCGGTTACCAGGGGTATTATGAGCATAGTTGAGTGGGATAGGTTGAATCGACCTTTGTAGTATGGATTTTTCCACACTGAATTTCCTGCTATGCGATTTGTGTAGGGATGGTGGGGTAGTACAGCTTGTTGAGGGGGATTTTGCCTGTTGGGAGTTCGCGGAATTGAGGGTTGGGGAGTCAATAGAAAAGTCGATGAAACTTCCATCCTCGTGGATGATATCCGGTAACCCAGTGGGGCTGGCGTCTTCAAGGAAAGTGCGGGAGGATTCAATGGTTGTCCGTGGCTCGAGTGATACCCGAGGAGGACGGACATTCTCCTTATTGTCCAGGGATGGGAATCCGAATTCGATCGCTTCGTCGAATTTTTGTGGGGATGCGAGGTATACTCGTAACTTCAGGCGGGCTTCAGGATCTTGGTAATATTGTGCTGGACTGTCAAGTGAAGAAAGTGATCCATGAGATATATGTCGTAAGATGGGCACACTGGATTTGGGGCGAGAGAATGAACGTTTGTGAGCAGCCGGAGGAGTTATATTAGTCAAAGACGATGGAACGGTGGATGATTGGCTGGTTGGAGGGATCTTGCTGGATATGCTATTTTGGTGGGTTGTGGAACTGAATGACAATGTTCGGCGAAAGGAGGGTTGTTGACGCAAGGACTGTGGTCGACGTTGCAGGCGCTGGCGAGAATATCGCGACGACGGTGTCGATATGTGCTTCTTAGTCTCCGCAATATGAGTGTGGTAGTCGTCAAGACTGAGGTCAATTTCTTCGTCTTCATCTAGCCAGCGAAAACTATCGTACAAGCTGTCGTCGAGACCAATGGCGGAGTCAACTGCCCGCGCGGACGACGCCATGGAAGCGGAATATGAGAAACTGGCACTGGTGGGGACAGAGGAGATGGATTCAAAGGACCTTCTTGCTTGGTGCCCTAGTTTGTACAGCGCTCTATCCGCTGCGTCGAAAATAATGCTACTCCGCCAGCCTCCAAGTCGAACCTGCTCCTCTCGACTAAAATGTTGTTGTTGAACCTTGGATGGGAGTGATCGAAACCATTCCGAGTCGGCTTGAGCAGCGAGATAAGCAATCTGCACTGATTTTGCTTTTCGTAGCCGGCGAAATGGCCGGCTTTCTTTCAGACGCGGTTTCCCTGGGTTGGATGCTGTTATTAGGGGTTCTTGAGTCAACGAGCTGTGGGGCTCAAGCTCAGCGACCAGGGTGAGGAAGGGGAAGTGAGAACCATCACCGCCGGGGGGTAAACTTACGAGTCGGCGTTGCTGGGGTCCTGGGCCTAGAGTTCGATCCAGCGGATAAAGGGAGGTCATCTAACAGACGGGGGCGGGTGCTTCGGCCGTCATTGTGGACCATTTGCGTGAGCCGTAATTGTTCCAGGCGAAAACGCTCTAAATTGGAAAATAACTATTGGATTTTAGCGAATGAATGGTCAGCGAAGGCCCCTTGTTCCCTCGGAACGTCCTCAGAAAGTGGTGCAGCTTGGGGGAAAAAAAAAAAAAAAAAAAAAAAAAGGGAAGAAGAGATAAGGGAAAAAAAAAAATGAAAATTGCAAGGGTCAGAGCCAATCGAACAATCAAAATTCAAGCGCCACCAATTATGCAGAACAGCTGGCCATTAGGGTCATTCAAAATGTTCGATGCAATGTTTTTGTAAAATATTCGATCGCAGGCCAGCAATAGGGAACCTCTAAGCGGGGTGCTATCCACGCCACGAACGATCACCACGGCTGTGAAACAGTGACCAGTCGTCCAGTGAAAAATCGCACACGCAGCGATCAAGCATCAATAATTGACAAGCTCTTGGCCTCGTCCAACAGAAGCTCATGACGCCGAATGTCGAGAGCAGACTCGTCACTAGCATCACTAGCCCGGAGCTAAATAGCACATTCGAGCGATAGCGTGAGGGGAAAAGCGGCCAAAAAGGAACAGCACCGCACAACTCATCTTCCACCACATCGGTGTTGCATCCCGCCGGACTGAGCCGATGTTGTGAGGAACGAGGTCGAGTCTCTCTGATTATTGTTGCAGGGTTCAAATGCAAAGAACTGGCAACAGCCCAGGCCAGTCGACGGAGGGACAACACCGCCCTTGCATAGCGTCCAGCGCTAACGGCCCGCCACCAGATCCAACGCTGATAAGCGGTAAAGAGAACTTTATGACGTCTCGCTCATCTAGAAGATGGGGAAAATCGTTGAAATAATATCATAGCAAACGTTTGTACGGCTTGCTACGTATTTCTCAAAAGAAGGGAATATGACAGCTGCAGACAAATCCACCCCCATGTTGTGAAACGGTTCGCAAAGCCCCGGACACATTTGACGGCTCTTCCAGGTTCCTCATCGACGAACCTTAAAACAGTAGATCCCAGCTGTGAGATTAACCGCCAGCAGGGTGCAGCAGCGAAATAACGGTGAAGGGGGTGATGTGCTGTACATCTGCTGCAGGTCGTGTAAAGCAATCCTGCATTTGAAACCGCGAGCGACAAAGAAAAACGAAGTAAAAACCAGGCAGAATATGAGCAAGGAAGAACCAAAAAGACTTACTTTGCGCCTTAAAGCTGGCGGTAACGAGTAGAAATCATCGGGGTGATATTCCATCATGTAGTGGCGGTGTGAGCGCAGAGCTGCGCAGTATATGAAAAGGGATGAGAGGCAGGTCGGAGTGAACTATGCATGCGTGGATTGCACGACAAAAGGAGCGAATTGAGAAACTTGCACAGTGAAGGGAATGAAGCGCTGGAAAGAAGGAACGTCGGTCATTAAGAAGAAAAATATCCAAGGAAAAGGAGCAAGAGGGGAAGAGTTATCACCGCTCATGGAGGCTAGAGACAGCTAAGAAGCCGGGGCCTAAGCCCGTTTCCACGCAGCGACTGGACTCAGTGGACTGGGACTTCTGGGAGTTGAAGTAGATTCCCCTGGCCGTTAGCCGCCCTGTCTTAAGCACTCCCGTAGACATATTCGCTTTCATACAACAAACAGCTTGCTGGTTGGTCTGAGATCAAGAGAATACCCACTGGTCTGTGTCATGGGCCTGCAGTGCTAGCCTATAGGATACATGCATCGACGGCCCATGTCATCTAGGGGTCCAGTAAATCAATTTTGTGACAGCCAGCAAGTAATAGCTGCAAAAAATGTTCAAAGGGAAAAGGTTTCCTCCTCGCCACAGGTATCGAAGGAGAGATCAATATTGCCAGGCACGAGACGGTGGAAGGACGCTTTTTCAAGAGGATGCTATGTATAAGACCTATGTTTCTATTCCCTGTTGTTAAAATGACATGTTACAAAAATGCAAGAGACAAAAGATATATCTGCAGTGTACGGAGTTACTTTACGCACGTGTACCTACTTACTTACATATTGATGTGCGGGTATTTCCTTGCTCGAATCCATGCATCGAACAACCGCATCCTCGTCAAAACTTCCCAAGTTTTTGACTGAGCCAGCACACACCACATGCCGCGAAAAAAGGATGATAGGATAAACCTGTGCCTGTACATGTACTGTACGCTGGAACAAGAAGCCGAAGCTCTCAAAGATTTTCCCCTCACACCAATGTAAAACATGCTTGATTCCACGACGAGAAGGAAGGAAATGTCATTGCTCTCATCAAAAATATGGGTGCATGTGCTGTACATCCATGGATCCCGTTTAGGCTTCAAACGACCCAGTCGTACAGACTGCGGAATTCCAGGTTTTTTTTTTCTTAGGCCTAACTAGGCCAACAGGACCCATCATCATACCAGGCCTTGAAATCTCCGAGAAACAAACAAGAAGTTGCCCTTCATGCCTTGAATTATCATCGACGGTCACTTAATTTATTAGCCTGGCGAACATCGGCCCAACAATGAGGTTGAGCAAGGATATCCCTTCATCTATCTTTTCTTAAGCCTGGGTTTATTCTGCATTATCGGAGAAGCCGTAACTAATGGTAAAATCCACAAATTCTGTGCTGGCATGAGCTTGATTGTCGAAGCCGACACATCAAAAAACCTGGCTTGTTTCGTGTGGTTGGTTCATCCAAGGTGCAAAATTCGAGCGTCCTACGCAGTAGATTCGACAAATTTCTTGATTTCTGCACACGCGGGAATTTTCTTCCTTTATCTTGCTCTATGCTGCATCCTGGTCAGGAGATCAGACCCCCTTCGAAGCGCTTTTGTGGTCCCTTGATTCTTCGATCCACACTGCCACGAGTAAGTCACGAAATAACGTTCAATTAGCAGGTGATGAACATTGCAAGCGAGCAGCTTCGGGAGACATGGCGTCAGCCTTGTCACCCCGAATATTGTTCGCTCGGTCTGCGGGTGCTCCTCTTAGACAGGTCACATCATCGTCGCCTCATTTTGAGCCATGGCCAGTTCCGCATCCACAGCTGCATCTCTTGGGGATAGCTAAACCTTTTGCTTCGAGATATCTGCAACGGGAACAGACCAAAACGCCCTCTCATGGGCAACCTCCATGTTACGGCCAGATACCATCTGTGTAGGCGAATTGCCTTTTGGCCCGACGACATGAAGAAAGCCAAGGCAAGGCAGTTTTGGAAATGTTCTCGTGTATGCAATGAACCAACCCCTTGGGCTTGCCAATTGTTCCAGCTTCCATGTTGAGAACCTCACCATATGTTCACTGTCAAGTAAATTTTGACTCCACCTGGTGTGCCATATTGCTGCCCAAGCAACAATAATAATGGACGACAGTTCGTTATCTGTACCAGGTCGCATTAGCTGACATTCATACTTGGTTTCCGTGGGTTTGTCATATTCCTCGCTCGTTTTCTCCTCGGCCTTTCAATTTTTAAATTTATTTATTTTCATTAGCTGTTAAAATTTCGCGATCAGCGGGTTAACTATCGCTAAACGCTTCTTCAAACATCAAACCAATTCGACAATACCATCGTGATTACGTTCGTCGCTCAATCCATCGCAACGCCCAATGCGAACAAGGAACTCCATCAATAGTTTGAAGCTTTTTCTCTGTATTTCCCCCTGCGTGAATTTCAACTGGTTGGGGCTGATCCGGCAGATCACTGCGGATCGTGATAGCAAAGATCCAACACCGAACCATAAAATAATTCCAAATCCCCCTTGGGCCCTGACTGAGCCTATGGCAGAGCGCCTTGCTCACATGCGAGGTGGCCTGAGAAGGTTTTAAACTTCTGCTGCTCTTTATCTCTCTGTTCTTGGCGTTCCCCTGTTTTGTGTCTATTTCTCTCGGAATGGAATTTCTGAGAGGATATCCTTATGCCTCTTCTTCATAGGAGCGTTGTTGATTGCATTTTGTTATTTTAAAATGAGGTTTTCGGTTGTAGTTTTTCTGAGGATTATGGGTGCACCGCTCTCGCTAGTTACTATCCCTGATGCTGCTAAAAATAAAGGGGGGGGGGGGGGGGCTACTTTCTAAGTTGGGAGGATTTCACATACCCAAATGCCTTTGTATAGCTTAACATGACCCCTTTTCTGAATCCTTATATCACGGCCCAGTAACCTGCTTCCCTTGCTGACTGTACCCCACCAACCCAACACCACAGCACAAATATTTGAATTTCCCTCTACATTTCTTCTTCTCCTATCAAAATTATGAATCTGACGCGAATGTGCAACGTTGCTTTTCAACGGGTTATACCGTTTTGGCCATTCTTTTTAAAATAGGTGTCACAGAAAAATGATATATTCGTTTGTCACATCGCTATTACCCCAACCCGAACGAACGAAAGAAAATGTGGTGTGTACCCCTGGTATACACTGGTTTGGTGATATATGTCAGATCCCTCGCATGGCTTCAGGGAAGACATCTGTTTGTATTGGTTGACACTCTCTCACTCTCTGTCGTACTCTATTCAACTTATCCAAGGACCCTGCTTTTTTTATCAGCATTTCAATGTTTAAGATCATGGCTAGGACAGGTTTTTTCTTCTTCTATTTCTGTGATCATGCCAACCACAATACACTGGCGAACTCATAAAACGATACATTCTTGAGAAACGCCGTCATATCTCATGGAATTTGTATTTGGAAGAATTAACAGCACTTCCACCACCAAAAAAATCACATCAAATCAACTTGTATTCTCGAGTGGTACTGATGGCTGTGTTGTTTGACGCACTGACTGATCACACCTTCTTTTTATCTCCATGCTTTCATTCCCCGGCAATAGCGAGGCTCATCTGGAACTGAGACCTTAGGAAAGGAGGCGGGAAGCATATTATTACATGCACTTGGATATGGTCATTATCATGTCACTGATGGTCATGGGCCTATAAATTTATCATACTTGCTTTGAGCTCCGATGTGGCTTAAGGTGGCAGCTTCATCGAGGGCAAACCAGGAAAGATGCTTGTCGCGGAGCTAAGCTCTTGACTGCAGGTTATACACTGTAAGGGAAGATTGGCAAGCATCTTATTCCTACCTCCTTCACTTGTCACGTAATATGAAGCCACTAAGGCCATCACTGTAGTTGGGAATACAGTAGACGCAGAGAAGCTGCGAGTTCTCCAACTGGTGAAGAAAACAGCCAAAGGGGCAGTAAATTTGATTGATTGGTACAGAAATTCACCCCTTCGTTTTCCAAAACCAAATCGTTCGATTTCCTTTTTCAAGAAGGAAAAAAAAATCATCACAAAAGGTTATCCCCTACACCCCTCCTATCTGCTTTACACATATGTAAGCTCTACCCAATACACCACCTTCGATCCTTAAATCCCACACCTTCCCCTGATAGTCGGATACTCCGCAATAACTGCACGAATAGTAGCAGCCATCTCATATCCGCCAGCACTCTCCCCCTGTTCAAACAAGTCGCACAGGGACATATACACAGTAAGAATACGTAAAGCGGTTTGCTGGAACTGCTCTGAGATTTCAGAGACATCGTACGCGGGAAGAGTGGCCAAGGTGTTCTCAGCAGCGACGATTTCGTTCAGGGTGCTGCGCACGTGACGGGCAAGGAGGGCCATTTCAGTTTGGGTAGAGAGGGAGGCAGTGGTGGAGGCACTGGATGCGACGCTGCTGCTGGTGCTGGAAATGACGGAGGCTGCGTCGTCTCCGCTGGAGTTGTTGTTGTTTTCCTGCTCATGCTCGACGTCATTCTCGGGGGTAGCAATTTCATCGTCTGTGGTGTCATTGCTTTTGGTGCCGGTATTGGTGATGCTGAGACTGTCGAAGGAGTTCGCTACGACTTTGAAATCCTAGGATAGGAATGATATTAGCGATATATATGATTTAAGGAGTCTGAGTCGAAGGAGGGCAACTTACATCTAGAACTGGGGGGTTTGACTCCATGGCAGGCAATCCTCCGATTTCAACACAGGTCATGGTAGAGAGTGCAGCTTCATTTGCGGTGCCAGTTTCTTTTTTATCAGAGATCACCATGTTGTCGCTAGGAATAGAACTGTGTCTGTAGATCTGGATATAATCACTGGGAGATTGCAGTCTGTGTTTCAAATTGGTCAATGATAGGGACAGACCTATGAGAGAGAGAGATGTTGAAGTTGTTAGGTCTTTCTAAAAGGAGAAGAGAATAAAACCAATATATAGAACCTAAGCATGCGGTATATCACTCCTTTTAACAAAAGCAAATGAGATAATGAATGCTGTGACGAACACATGCAAGCTGGTGTTGAGGGTATCTTTGTTAAAGCGTCATATAAGAAACTCTATGACTACAATATTTCTTGTGAAAGACTTCACTATCAAAATGCGCCTGTTCCTACAAGAGGAAAGCGGGCATTTCAAATATGAAATAATTATCACCGTGGTATATAGAGTTGAAGTAGTCCTGCCCAAAGAACGCAAGGACGCGCTGCATCGTTGTTGGAGGAGGGGTAAGACCTAACAGCGACAGGATAAGTAAACAGTGGTTGTATTGCTGCACCGTAGAGCAGAGAAACGCTCTTGACAGCAGGGCGTTTCAATGGAAGTGATGACAGAATGGCCAGGGCCACAGTAGTGTAGATCACATCTAAAAGCTCTTGACCAGAGGCAACTACTCCAACCGCAGGGTCCCGTTTGGTAGATGGTAGTGGAAGAGTTGGTGGTTAGGGGCGAATCTGAAAGTGAACAAGCATTAAAACAAAAAGTGGAAGCTCGGGATCGAACCTGGAATCCCTTGAGCAAAAAAAAACAAAGTGAGTATAGGGGGGAAAGAATAGTCAGTAGAGATGATGGATATTGTTAAAAAGGGGGATGAACTGTTGGGGATCCGAGCCGGAGACCCCCTTGGTCTAATGGATCCAAGGGGAATGTGTCACACAGAGAGGAGTCCAGAGAAAGGCATAAAGAGATCAAAGAAAACGAGTGGGGGGACCCCGATTCGAACCCAGGCTGTTCCCGTTCAGAACAGGTAGATGGGTGTGGTATATTGGGGGTGCACGAACCCTGGCAACACCGCCGGGGAAACACAGGCAAAGTATGGCAGGGCATTCCCATAGAAACGGGCGCGAAGGGGATATAAACCCAATTAATGCGTATATTTTCAACAAGTGGGGTCGGTGGCCTAGTCAGGTCAAGCCAGACCCGAGTCTGGGGGCGCGAAAGCCGCCTTCCCCTCTACCCACCACCCGGCTAGGAGCAGTCAGGCCAAACCAGATCCGGCTGGAAGGCGCTGCCCCTACCCGACGCATACGACCGACCGAACGGTGGAAAACCCCAAAATAATATGTATATCTTATCTCGGGGGGTTTTCATAGCATCGGACTGCCCTGAAACGCGGGTACTTCGATGTGAACTTTTTGCTTTTTGCTTTCTTTTTTTTTTCCGGGTACTATACATCCCATACCATTGCTTCCATTTCTTCTCTCTTCATTTAGAAAAGAGTGATTATTTCTAATCCTTCCTTTGGTCGCGGTAGGTTTGTGATGATTTCCGACCAATGTCCCAGTGGCTGCACAGCATTATGCCAGATAGATTTGTTCACTGACCTGTGATGTCCAGCACAATAAAGTAGTCGACTTCACATACACGGTTAAGACTTCTCAAGGAACAGATAGTTGCCATCTTAGAAGAACTAAAACCACATCAGTTGAAGGTGGTTCTTGAAATGGGTAGATAGATATAGAGTCAAGTTGAATGTAAAATCTGTACACTTCACTGCGGCCATGCGATTACTTTATGTAATACGCCTTTGGAATGATTTTGAAGCCTATACCACCATGTATAGGACCAGTTAGATCTCCGTACGAAGAATGGAAGGGAAATGACAAATAAATGTGCAATTATATCACTGCTTGCACATTTAATGGCTTTTGTACGAATAACGGTAGAGTAGTCTGGTTTAAGCCATAGCTGGTGAGGAAATACTCCATTTCCTCAAAAATGCTGTTTGGAATTGGAATTCTCGCCAGCCGATAGAAGGATAGAAGAAAGTGAAACAAACATAAGTCATAAACATCATATTAAAAATTGTTCACGAAACATGGTGAGGCTGGCCGTGCACCAAAGACATAACATATTGACTTGATGTAATTCAGAGAATAATAATGCAGAAACAGGGGGAAAGAGAGATAATCATAAGGATGCGAGCTCCAACAGTAATCGGATGGGCTGAATGTCGCACGGAAAAAGAGAACGGCCTTGATAAGTTATCACGAATGTGCTGACAAGTATTCCCGGAACCGAATCGATCAAAAGCTCAGGGTAATGATAAAATTCACATATATTGGGGAAGTGGCCAGCGAAGAAATCGAGAGGTGAAGTTGAATCAGAGTTGTGCAGGGGCTGAAACGCATCAACGGTTTTTCCGTCCTGTGGGGGAGCTGTGATAAGCTTATAAACTTAAAAATCACCACAAACTCCAGGTCATGCTGGCAGAGGAACCCCCGTTTCTTGTGATGATTGAAGATAAACAGCTTGCTGAAGTTAGCTATTTGAGGAATAGATACCAAGACAATTTCGGGTTGTTTAATGTCCTTCGTTACAAATATCTGTTGCAATCGGGTTGTGAAGGGGGTGTTGTAAATGTTTAGCGTTGCCAAGCACTATTTTGTAACCTTAAATCTCCTGTCGAAACCGCATGCCTTCAGATTCCACATTTTGTTCTCGAAGTAGAAGTTCATTAGCGTCACGCGGTGACTATGTGGCTGGGTGATATATTCTCCCGGCTGTATATTGAACTGCGACCCAAGGCAGCCCGGAGTGCCGGCAAAGGTCTAGGCAAGAGCAGTACAGAGGTATCAAAGTCATTCGTCAGATGATGTAGATTTCAAAAGTTCAATGAAGACAAAATAATTATTCATATGTCTATCACAAATTAGTTATTATCTTCCAACATACAGAGCAATCTAGACACTAGAACATGAGAAGGATGTAGAAGATGGAAGAGCGACAAAAGTAGCATTTAATTAAGTTGGGTTATTGCTATTTTGTCAAAAGCCACAAATAAGCGTCTAAGAGATATATGTCATAATTAACGTAATCCAGTTGCGTCCCGCTAGTTGTGACACGAAGTTTGGCACACAGAGGCCGTAGGGGAGAAAATGCGCCATAATCACGCTAAAACCACCTAAAAACGGTTGTGCTGCGCAGATGGAGTGAAAGTGAACGCGCACGTATTTGGTGGATCAAGTTGGGTCAACCTGCAAGATACACAATGGCGATATACGTTACTATGAGAGGCTGTATGTTGAGAGGCATGCACGGACGTGGATATGATTATAGCGTACATACCACACAATTGGGCCCGGTCACCAATAGTCGCCAGTTATCTACCTCACATGTTCCCCAATTCTGCTTCCGTTTCTCTTTTCACCTGCTCCAAGCTTGCAGTCCTGATCTTGCGATCCACCACCAATGACGAACCATTCAAGGGCTGAAATCTGCCATCTGGTAACCTTTTCTTGACGCAAAAACTGATTCCAACCGTGCCAACTTCCTTAATCTCAATCAACAAAGCTATCACTACTGATATTGGTTCGCCTGGCCTCCGGTTTGTAGAAGCGAAACTCGAGTCAATGGAATACCATCTTTCGGTGAGGGAGGTCACATAGCCAGCGCCGTCCTTGGTCTCAGTGTTGCAGGTTATCCCCACGTCTTTGAACGGGTCTTCATTTGTCGTGGTTCCTGAACAAGTGATTCGCAGAACAAATCCAACTGAACCAGGTAACCAGACGATGTTATTGTCCGGGCCATTATATTTCGACAGGCTCAATGAATAACTCGGCGCCATTTGAAATTTGCGTCTTGGCTCGAAAATGCCAGTTTCAACTTGTATGGTATGCAGGGCTTGGTTGCGAATCGAAATATGTAGGCGAGCAAGAGAGAGGTAAGGAGAAAAGTCTGGTGTGAATGTTTGAAGCTGAGTCGCTCTTTTACTTCGAAGTGGAAGTTGTAGATTGGAATAGGAGATGAGTTGAGGCTGGGAGTTCAATGAGCAACAAAAAGTGAAGCATTCATGGGAAGGGAATTGAGCTTTATATCCGCATCTCCGTTCCTAGCAACATATTAAGCCTGGGTGGCTCCGTAGGATGCATAGAGATACTAAATTCATTCAAATTGGGGTGTATTGAAGTACTAGTCGAAAGAGTGTGAATAACCCGTCATTAATCTCAAAGAATTAATGTTAAGCCTCAGACGTTTGCACACAAACAAAGTGGGGTTTGTTTCCTTGATAGGAGCTATTCTTCTATTCTGCGATATACACTCGTTGAAGGAAATTTCGGGAATATGCACTTCATAAGCTGGTCGAGTGGATTGTAAATATCACGCAGCTTCTGGTAGGCAATATATTAGCAAAGGAAACATAGAAACATCCAGAACGCAGGGAAAAGAAACAGCAATGCCCATATCTTTGAGGGTAAACTTTAAAGGACATCGGGAGAAGCAATCGGCATAGAAGTAGCTGGTAGCAATTCATCAAGAGCGAAATAGATGTTGATTGGACAACTATATTTTCCTCAACACATAGGGTCCGCAAGTGGGTGCTTGACAAGAATATTTACTTCATCGGCATGCCTCCTACAAACATTTTGATAAATTCAACGTGAAAGTCAAGCGCTGTTTGTAGTGATATATCTTGACAAAGGCATAGGCGTCACCCATCCTTTCTCTTGAGGAACTCAAGATAGGACAAAGCCGCAGAGCGGGAGTTAATAACGTGGGGTGATGCATTTGGTTGGACTCTACCAGCTGCTGGCGTATATCTCGATGTTTGTAGACGATCTGATAAAATATACTGTAGAGATCGAACATACACTATTTAAGTACCAATGTATGCCACCAAATTAATAGACGGACCATCATTTGTCGTCCGCGGTATTTAGGTAAGAAGACTGCTGATGGTCGGGAGACATAACAGGAGCTTGAAATGTTGACGGGGATAAGTTCGGGAGGACCCCAAGGTTGGTGTGCGGGAATGTAATCTCGCGTGCCCAGAGCATCTGCCGCTATCATCAAGTAATTACTCTCCAAGTTCTATCTCTTTGATTGTGGTATTTCCGCGTGAAAGCAGGATAAGAAGGTAATCAGTATTCTGGGGTAAATACATTCCCCGGAATAATATGTTCAGAAGTCGGTTATACCAGGACAGACATCTTCCGGGTATGCAAATTGGCCTTAGTGTTTTTGCCAACCAGATAAGCTAGAAGTTTCTCAAAAGATCATGAGAATGCGGTGATATGACGGAAAAATGCGTGGAACAGCGGCTATTAGCCATGTTCAAGGTCAGTTTCTGGCAGTGAGTTTCACGTTTCTTTGTCCTTTAAATAAGGTTCAGGAAGCGTGATTTTCTCCCTTTCCACAACCATGAAGTTTGCGTTCTGTACGTCCATTCATTTTGAAAGGCAATTCGAATATAATAGAATATCCATGTTTTCGATCGTTGTGCATCAGACGCTTGGTTAATCGGTTCCTCCAACTTACTCGTTGTTAGCAGTGCTAACGATCTTCTCTTCCGTCAGTATAATTTTTTTTTTGACTTTGTTCCGTTTGTTAAATCGGGAACGAAGGTGCCGTTTGTCATCTTTCCCTTAAGTTACTTGTCGTGCTTGGAGGAGGTTATGCATACTGTGCTTTCCTTAAGTTGTTTTGGAGATCTAGCGCTTCACAGGCTAGACAATATTGGGGTTAAGGGAATTACCCCGAATCCGATGGGTTGTCGCTGTCGTAATGGGCGGGACAGCACTTGATCAGGAGTTAGTCAGATCAACAGTTTGTTTCTGTTCAATTTCTTGTACTTTGCTGTTCGCAGCCAAGGAACATTTCCCAAAGTTGTAAAGGTGAAGTTTAGAGTATTCCCTATGCCCGTATACCAGAACGCATTCCATGGTAAATCACGCCACAGGGTCGCAAAATGCGCCCATGCATGTGTTTCCTGCTACATCAACAGGGAATTTCTGATACCTCATTCAGGATACACGAACACGAGGCGAGGTGTGGAAGGCTCGCCAAGAAATTAAAACGAGGCCTAGATATTGCAGAAATCGATGCTTCCATAATCAATAACATTGATTCGGAGCAGACTTCCCTTACGTACTAGTATTCAATTCGATATTGAAAACTAGCTAGTAGTCCGTGCTGTCCCTGACTTTGAGAGTTAGGTCAGTCCTAACCAGGTCTAGCACAGTATCACGGTTTCTCCATTCGCCTTTCCATTCTAATTATCGTACTGTCTCTCGATCAATCTCTATTTCATGCTTCACAAGCTTAACCTCAACAATAGCTCTCATTGCTGTAGTTTTATTATGGGCATTCTGCCGGTCTTGCCATATCAAGTGCCACCGCAGCACTCTTAACCTCACATGTTAGGAATGGAAAGGAAAGGAAAAATGTGGCCGTGCAGTACTAGTACGAATCTTATGACGACTGTAGGTGAGTAGGCTCTGTATGACGAAGAAGTGTGATAATAGCTATGAATTTAATAGGTTTGCGTCTGGTTGTGTGGAAGTCATGAGTTCTAAGGGGAGGATTAGATACAGTCATTGGACTAACTCCAACGCCAAATAGGGCGGGCCCGTATACCTTCCCGTTGGCGTCTTCTTTGTTGGCAATATATGCGAAATCTGAACGATATCGTCCTCACAATATCGAAATGATCTATATATTGCCCATGTTAGGCCATTCTCCCGTAAGAAACGGTCTGCAATGGAAATCGTGAGCGGGTAGTACCTTTTCGCGGTTAACCAGTGCAGCTGTGCCTGCAGATGCGGCCGAGAAGTTGGAGGCCCTGAGGAGTCGGAGACTGAAACAAAGGCGTCTAGTTTGCGAACACAACAGTTCTGAGGGATTTGTATGGGCTGTGGCTGGCTTGGGTATAAGTTGATATGCTGGGGTGACACGAAGTTCTTGAAGCTGAGATAAACGGGTATATTGTTTGGGAACTCTCCAAATGCAGAGGCCGATGGCAGATACAAGCGATTGATATGAGAGTGCAAATGATACTCGTACTCGTACGTATCAGCATTAGCACGCGCAATCTCACGCGTCCACAGAAAATGCTTTCAAGTTCTTTGGAGGGAATGAAATTCCTAGCCTAGTAGCAATTTGTAGTAGTAGGTGAAGCGCACGAGGTGTCAAAGGAACACTGAATACATTTCCTTCTTTTGAAGTTTCATGGTGATCATAGCTATAGGATATGACAAACCCATACAAGGTCTTCTCCTGGCTCAGACTAGCTGTGGTTCAAAAACGAATAAAGACTGATTCTGCCAATTTTGTATGAAGGGAGGACTGAGATGGTATGTAATCATATAATGTCATTTCTTTCGGAAAGAAAGATAAGATATGTAGCATTGGCATCGACATCTTGAACGTTCGGATGTCACCCGCCATCTTTCCTGATTCAGCGGCAATAGCACATATTGCCTGTGTCTGCTTAGTCATCCATTGTCGTAACTAGTTAAACTCCTAGTTAGTTAACTATCCCCGAGCAACATCCGAAGTATTATACGCAGGAGTTATCACCCATCGCCCATCGCCCATCGCCCATCGCCCACTGCGCACCTACGCTTACCTTGCCTGTCCTTCACTGCCTGTCCCAGTGCTTCGCCTTACGTTTGTCGCTTCAGTGTGTTGTGGGGTTTTTACTTAGCCCTTTCGCCGTAGAGCAGGTTATTAGTTTGGTAGGTCACAACTTTTCCCCGCCCGTTCTTCATGTTCGTCTTTGCATTATTTTGTCCCACGGATTTGCGCATCTATTTGTTTAAGCCGCAGCTACTATAGATGAAAAAGGACTGGTTGGAGACGTTTTGGTAGAAGGAGCGAATTTCCCGCAATAGCACAATCGGGTCATGAGGTTTGGAAGATGTTCTCTATATCGCATTTTTCGCGGAGTCCGGATGCGCTTCGTTTCCCATTCATCAAATGCTGTGATCTACTGGCCATTGAATTCATAGGCTCTCTTCCACAGGCATTCAATGGGCGCTGGGCACACTCTTACATTTCGCAGTCTGCGATGGACATCTCTGGATTTTCGCACCCTACTCTATCGTGAATACTCCAGCAGAGATTAGTCAAGGACGTGGCACTGACAATCATGTGTAACAGCCGACAAATACTTCCTTTGCAATATTTGACCAGCCCTATTGGCCCCGTATTCTATCAAGCCGCCTTGATTTCCAATCCTCCTATACCTATATCTCGGGTACGCAGCATGGACGTTAAAGAAATAGAATTCAAGTCTAAGGCATTGACGAAGGCTGCGACATCCGGAGAAACCCCAGCAACATTGATATCATTGCTTAGGGAGCTACAAAAAGGTGTGCGGCCGACAGAGGACCTCCTGCGCTCCACAAAAATCGGTATCATTGTCAACAAGCTCAAACAGCATAAGTCACCCGACGTTGCTCGTTTGTCTAGTGAAATCGTCTCGAAATGGCGTAGCGAAGTCAACAAGCAAAAGGTCACTGTAGGTGGTTCACCAGCCGCAAGTCAGAGATCCAGCGATTCACCCAAGCAGACTCCCAACGGCACTGCGTCACCGGCATCAACGGGCGCTGCAGCGTCAGATAGACTGGCCAAATCTACGGTTCCGCCAGACAAGCGCAGTTGGAAAACAGATCAGCTTACTATCACGCACACCCAAAATAAATCTCGCGATAGCTGCATCGGACTGATTTACGATGGTCTTTGCTTACATTCCACCGAGCCGCCGCGCGTCGTTCTCCAAAAGGCCATCCAAGTCGAATTAGCCGCCTACAATGCCTTCGGCCCAGAAACGAAGGAACAATATCGCACCAAGATGCGCAGTCTGTTCCAGAACTTGAAAAACAAATCCAACCCGGACCTCCGTGTGCGCGTGCTCTCCAACGAAATCACGCCAGACAAGTTCGTTCGCATGACGCATGACGAACTCAAATCAGACGCACAACGTGAAGAAGAACGCAGGATCCACAAGGAAAATATGGATAAAGCTATGGTTGCGAAGGCGGAACGGAGTATCAGTACAAGCTTGCAGTGCGGCAAGTGCGGACAGAAGAAGGTCACGTATACGGAAGCGCAAACGAGGAGTGCAGATGAGCCTATGACGTTGTTTTGCACATGCGTTGTGTGTGGAAAGTCATGGCGTCAATAAGATGAAACCTCTTCTTGATTGGACACTTGGTTTTGGGCCAATCGCGCGTCCTTTCCACTCTTCATTATTTCTATTCTTGTGTTCTTTCTTCTTCCCGTTACTTGTATTTATTTCCCCATTATTTCCCCTATCCTTCTACTTTTCCAACTTTGCTGCACACTATTACTCATCCAGGGGTGGCATTCAATTTGCGTCTTCCACTTTCCTGTTCGTTATTAAAAGGATCTTGTGTTCATTTCCTTTCAGCACTTCTTTAAACGGGGTTGTCATGGTGAAGGGTTTTTATTCTTGTACTATTTGGCGTTTCTTGTTTATTAAACGGGCTGCTGATGAAAACACATCATATGTTTCCTTTTCTATTTTCTACCCCACCTTAAGTTTCTTTTGTGTTTTATTATGTTTCCATGATTTCTCTGGAGTGAATTCTTTCTAGTTATTTTCTCTACTTCTTGCCAGCTTTAGGATTTTTTTTCTTCTTCTTATTTTTTTTTTTTTTTAATTTTCATTTTTGTTCTCGTTACCTTCCTAGGTTCTCACCGTCGGACCTGCAATACGGACGCACTTAAGGAGGATAAGCATGGCTTTTTGCTGTTCTTGTCTGATAATAGAGTGGGATAATTTGTGTGTTACCTACTCGCTTACATTGCATTGTCGCTGGCCTGATCGACCTTGGTTCTGGGAAGTCATGCCTCTGGAGAATAAACCAAGCAAGAAGCCTCCCAGAGAGGAGTCTCTTGTTTGTGAGTGGGAGGGGGAGTAATAATAAGAATTTGTAATTCGCTTTTCGAATAATTGAGCAATTCTTAGTTTGTTTCTTTTCTTTTCTTTTTTTTTTTTAAAAAAAAAAAAATCTTTCTAGGTACATGATCAATCACAAGCAAAACTAGGCGAACCAACATGACCCAACCCTTCTGCCCAACATTCGGACACATCTCGGCGATTGATTTACGGTCCCTTATCCATCAATTCCCCGTCCCCTCCTCCACTCCAAATGTATCCGGAAAGAACCCCGGCGGCGGCCAAATATCTGCGATCGACGGTGGTCGCATTATCGAGTTACGGAGCGGTAGCTTTCCCGTGCCCTCCCAATTTTCGTTCTCCTCTTTCGGATCACGGAGCTCCTTGGCATAGCCCTCCATGGAGCTGTCATCATTGTTGTTGAGGAGGAGTGCGTCTTCGCAGACTTTTTCGTCGTCTGTGTCGACGATGAGGTGTTGGTGGGGACTCCTGCCGCTGTGAGTGAAGGTTATGAACGCCTTCTTGTCAGAGGTGGCGGTTTCGCTATTGCTTGGAGATGGGAGGTCATGGAAAATGGAGTCTATATCATTAGAGGCTGGGCCAGAAAGGGGAAAAGCTGGTTTGTGATTGGGGAATAGGGTTGGCGTGCTTTTTTGTTGTCCGTGAGTATGGCCATCGTTTACGGGCTCGGGATGGTGATTAGTCCTTTTTGGGTTGGCTTTGAACGCATGAGACATGTACGTGGATGGGGAAAGGCATATTTTTGCTCTTGCTCTTGCTCTTGCTCTTGCTCTTGCTCTTGCTCTTGGAAATCTCGGTGTTGTTGTTTGGATCTGCTTCATAGTAACAGTGGGAGATCCCAAATCTATCCAGATGTCATCAGAGGCCTGTGGTGAAGAGAGAAGGAAAGGTTCGCTACTGTTTCTGTAATCAGAGCCGCTAAAGGGTTCCACAGGTGTCTTTGGAACTAAAGGGAAGGACACATCCTCTTCGTTCACTGCTTGTACAGAGTCCGTGTCGTCCTGTGAAGGAGGCGCTAGCGAGTCGAGAATGCGATACACGTTCTCATTAGACGGAAGCGAGAATTGCGGATATAGTGAAGCATTGCTTCTGCCCGAGGAGCCTGGATCCAGTAACGGAGAATGAAGAAAATGTTCATCCGACGTAAGCTGCTTCATATCCGCAACTAAAGAGGAATAAACTGGCCAGACCCCTCCCGCAAGCGATATTTGACTCGCAACTGACTCGAACCAGGAAGTATCCAGCTGCCGTGATGGGTTTTGCAATCGTGCAGCGTCAGTGATTGTTCTTAAAGCAAATTCGAAAATCGGCGGAAGGTAGGCGTGGGTGAAATTTTCTGACTGCGAAGTCAAGAGAGACAATGTTATATCCATTATCTGACGAAGCGAATAAGGAAACCGTTGTCCATGAGGTAATAGACAAGTAGAAAGCCTAATCAGCGTTGCCGTCTGGGTCCAAAGCAGAAAGTTCTGATGTGGCAGTAATGGTGGGCGTTCGCCCAAGAACACCTTGGTGCTAACATCAGACAACCGACACCCTTGCGGAAGCTTTTCTTCCCAGTGCTGGAGGCTCGTGAGGAAATATTCATGCGCCATAGGAGCACTATCGTAGAGCATATTGAGGAGTTTTGAAAGCTCTATTAGCCGGTTAAAAGTACTGCAAGACCGGAGCGGTCCACGAGGGCAAGGATTTCCTCTATGAAGCTTGCAGAGAAGGAAGACATCCACCCAAGGGCTCCACTCTTCCAGTCCGTCTTCTTCCAATAAATCGGCACCCTGTATGCTATCATATCGCAAGCGTGGACACCTAGCGAGCCGAGCAGATAACAGAGTGTCGAGGAGAAAACATCCAAGAAATGTTTCTTCATGCTTGGCGTGGCTAGGGCGCTGTGTTTCTTTTGATCGAGCTCCAAGACCCAAATCGATAGCAATGCTTGCTGCCTGTCCACAAAGGACCCATGCAGCTGTCCAATCTCCGAATCCAATGTTTACAAGCGTTAATAGTAGGGCAGCCTGAACATGACCGATTTCAAACTTCCCTTTCTCATCCGGTATCAGGTTTCCCGCAACTGCATAGAACTCTTTTGCTTCCTTGTGGGGGTTTTTCGTCAGGCCCATTGAATTTGCATCAGCTCCCGACGGAATCTGGGTAGCAGTATAACTTATAATTGCCCAAAGAACAGCATGATTTCCTGATCCAGTGAGATTTCTTTCCATTTGGAAAGACGGGCTTGAGTATTGGTAGGAGGCTTTGAGAACCTCATGTTTTGCTAGAATTGGAAACCAGCTGTGCGTATATGCAAAGTACATATTGAGCAGGTGAGATGTTTGGGTAGGAAGTTCCATACGAGCGTCACTTTTTGCAGCCTGGTTCATATAAGAAAGGTGGATTCTTTTCTCGTCCGTGCCAGGGGACAAGGGCGACGTGTATCGACTTCGAGTCAACGCCCATGGAGAGAATTCACCAATTCGGGAGTCCGAGAAGTCGACAAGTTGAGGATCGGAAACGATGTTAGATACCAAATCTCCAAGTTCGATACCTCCCCCATCTTCTTCAGAACATGATGATCCAAAAGTGGTTGATCCTGGACTCGACAATAATTCCTCAACATTCGCATACAATTCACTCGATTTCCATGTCCCGTGTAGCTTCTCTGACGCCCCTTCATTGTTCCATAATGCGACAAGCTTTTTTCTCCGAGGGGATTCTCCTTCTTTGGATCCCAGCATTTCAAGTACTGCCTCCTCCAGGCCTTCAATATTGGACATTGATAAGGCCCAAAGCTTTTCCAGGCCACGGACGTAACCCTCTGGAAGACCTCTTTTCTTGGGACTGGGGTCGTAGGAACAATCATGGCCGCATTCTCGACATGCCAGACAGGCGGGGCGTAGTCCGTCACAACGATACTTCTTGCCTCGACATCGATCGCAGGCCTTCGATACTCGTTTGCGTTTGTTACCGGCATGTCGCGTTTCATGATCCATATGATCGAGCATTTTCCAGCCGGTTGCTTGTTTCTCAAATATGGGATATAGGAGATTGCATGTGCAATCAAACATCAAAATTGGAATTAACGAGAAAAGAAGAAAGCAAAAACAAGAACTTCGCATCCAGCGCAGTGGTATTTGAGGCCCGGCTCTTGCTTAGCAAGTTACCCGGGCGGGCCTCATGATTACTCGTAACCTTGCTCTCCAACCACTTACCGTCTATGCTCCGGGGGCTTAGAAATTGCGAGAAATTGTCCATACCTTAAAGTGAAAGACAAGCTTTTGGGGAGGTATCGACCTTGAAGCAGCATCATTGGTTTGGATACAGATTCGACGAGAAAAAAAACAGGCCGGTTTTGGGGCACGTCAGGTGTTGATATCGCCATTCTGGCTTGCGGCGTTTGGGTTCAAGCGGATGAATGACCCCACGGCTAGCAGACTCGGCTGATGAAAGGCAAGCCACAATATGGTACGAAGGACAGGACTTTCTTGCTTGTGGAGATTTCCAGCCAGTAAAATAATTGCGGGTTAAGTCGCAGCCTGTGCTCAGTGAACCCTGTTGGAGGAGAATCGTTAGGGACTTGTCCTCGTCTCAAATCTCAAATCTTCTCAATTTCCTTTCCACCCCGCCTACGTATAGGAAACTGATAGTTATCCCGTGTTGTCATGAGGCAAATCATACAGGCCGAGCTCATTATATCACTGCAACCAGCCATCTAGGCATTGTAGCAAGGGAACACCGGAAATATTATCAAAAACAAGATCCAAATTCACGGGCTTTGATACTCGTACGTGAGCAACAAACTCCGTGCTCAAGCTCGCCACGCCATTGCCGCAGTCCAGCCCACTGTCTTCGTTCGTGCGCTGGAAAGGGATATCCATCCTTGTGACCAAAAATACGGTGTCTGGGCTGTTTCAAGCCGAAAACTTCAAGCCCAGTTCCAGGAACGGATTCCGCTGGCAGTAGACAAATGCACCAGCAAGAATTAGCGCGGAGAGGAGACTGGTGCAGATATCTATCGATCAGCCAATGCCCAGCATCTTCGGAATGGACTGAGCTTGCCAGATATTTTGTAGCCAACTCCTTTCTCGAGGGTTATGTAGAATCGTACCAGACCTGAGCGGCTTCCATGAAGATAGAACGAACCATGGAAAGTTTTACGACTCCGAAAGTTTATTTATTGCGATTTTTATATTTTCTGGTATCGACATAGTATTTAGTCCCTTCATTGCAGCCTGAGATAATCCCCAAATGGTGGAATCTGCCCTTAGCAAGCGGCAGCTTATCAGACTAGCGGATTTCCCAGACCCTGCCCGGCCAGCCAGCAAACCACGGGGAGAAAACAACACCTCAATGCTCAACGTACTCCCCCCTGTGCCTCTGCTTCTCTCCTCCCTTCCTCCAACACCTCTCAGAACCATGCGTCCTTCTTCTTGAAATCGCCCTTTTGGATATCCAGACAGGTTGCCATACCGCTACCTCCACCGTCTTTCTTTGCCTGCCATGTATATCCCCGACCAGCCCCAAAATGACGCCTTCGCCTGGGCAACGACTACCTCCGCATGTGAACAGCGAGGATGCCCTATATCAGATGCTGCAGGCATGAAAAAGAGAAAGAGAGATACAACCAATTGGGATAACCAGGTCAATGCTAGTATGGGCAGTTGGTGGGTTTAGCATTTCCTTCAGCCTCTATCTTGTCCATCTATTTTTTTCCCTCGGCAACCAACGCTAACAATTTGGATCTCCCTATATCAGCACCGCTTTCATCCCGGGCAACGCTCAGCATATCGACGATAAATCTAGAAGTGGATACAGTCAGCTCTTGGGGGAATCGTCGTCAGGTTCAATAACTTCCAAATTTGCCCCCTGGCCCATTCCTGAACGGAGAACGCATCCATTCCGACCCTGCCTGCAACCGACGGCAATAAAACGGCGGCGTTTGATACAGCAACAGCAAAACCAGCAATCACAACAGGAATGGAGTACCATTCCAATAAGCATGTATGCAGGGCAGAAGCCGCAGCATCTCTACTCCACTGATCCCGGGAGCAGCCTGCCACCAAAATCACCATCCTCTTCACTCCATAAAACGAAACCCAATACGCATCACAATAACGACCCTTCGACATCGTCCTCACAGAACAAACCCTCATCCAACATCACTCTATTCCCCTGCCACATCTGCCATCGTCGCCCCACTACACGTTCCACCCTTGACGCCTATGCCGACTGCGACCTCTGCGCCGAGCGGACCTGTTACATCTGTCTACGAGAGTGTATGGCTGTCGATTGCAACTACGCTCGCTCCCCTCCGAACCCCTATTCAGGCCGAGGCAAGGAGAATAATAACAGCAATACTAGTAATACTATCAATGAGAATGACTGTCGAGGCAAAGGGTCCTGTTGGCGGGGCAAGACTGCGCCGTCAAATTCAAGGCCAGGACGTGGAGGGGAAGAAGAGAATGGCCCCAGGACGGGACGGAAGGTGTGTTCGTGGTGTGCAGTTGAGAGTGTCGTCGACGGTGGCGCGGAGGTTGTGAGGTGTTTTGCTTGTGTAGCCGGATGGTGACCTCGTGCTGGTTAATACGTTGCGTTTTGGTGGCGTTTTGGAATGGATTGGACAGACATATGTTGTATGGGTATATATATATTGTCTAAGTATGCTTATGGCTGACTTGTTTTTTGTCTGCCATATGCGAGAGATTGTGGGAGGGATGGTTAAATGCATGGATATCCCAATCTCTTTCATTTTCTTTAAACCCTCTTCTTTCCTTTTCTTGTTTTAAAACACATTGCTGCTATCGCTATCTTCTGGGCGACTTTGAGAGTGGCATACATTTTCTCCTTTTGTTTTTGTTTCTATTCTTAATTCTTTTTATTTTTTTTTCGTTTCTTTTCTTTTCTTGACAGGTTGATTGAGGATCACGGAACAGAACATATTTTTAGTTTAGAAAATTCGTATGGGTCATTTACGTCGAGAAACCCCCTCTCAATCTTAGCTAGCGAACGGGTATATATATAACAATAGGGTTTAGTTTTGTATTCTATTATATTTAGGACATTGTTTTGGGTATTTGCCCTTTTTGCCGAATACGAGTCGGACGCTTGTAGTCTAGCTAAAATCTCAGAAAGGGGTCCCTATCATCATGGTTCTTCTAGTGATTAATTAAGTAAATAAATAGATAACAAACAATGTCATTATTCATCTGCAGAGTCTCTAGTGTTTAAATAATGGAAATTGAGAGAAACTTCTGAATTGGATGAGGCGTTCTAGACCAAGGAAAGTAGCATATCAGAACCCGAATTGAATCTGTAAACTGACCAAGCGAATGGAATTTCTTCCTAAGGGATTCGTACTTCCGACTGAATATACCTGGGAGCCAATGCAATTTGAATATGGACTAAAACGAGTTATATGCCACCGGGCAGAAATTGATGAAATAAGCGGTGCAAAAGCAAGGGCATTGAATCCCAAGCGGAAAAACAAAAATAAATACATAAAAAGAGACACAAACGGAAGGGGAAAATAGAGAAATATACAACGTTACATAAAAGGGGAAAAGGGTTATACGCTACCCCAATTTACCTCCCAAACCTCATCTCTGCCCTCGCATACCTCCACAGCCCTTTAAGAAACTTTTGATACTCTACCGCCTCCCCACCCCCAGTAATCAAGCTGCCTTTATCTCCCGTGCAATAGATCTCCGTCAGCCGCAACTGCCACGGCGGATACCCATCCAGCCGCACAAACGGGCCAAACACCATCAACAAATCTGGATCAGACTTCATCAACACAGCCGTCGCGGCGTCCGCAGGCAACGACCGCGGCGAATCTGACACGGCAGTGCTGGACCCCGTACCGGCTGAGGATGCGATGCTATTGCGTTCATCGAATAGCGGATCTCCAGGAGTGCTCCCCAGCGGCGGTGTAGGCGGGGACGTCAACTCGCTAATCTCAGCGTCGATGAGTTTCGGGCTTATATCTTGCGGTGACAGGTTACCATGCTGGGCCATCTCGGTCAGGGTCTTTGTGAGGTCGACCAGTGTCTCGCGCCCGTCTGTGGCGGAGAGGAGGAGGAGGGTGAAGAGCGCGGGATTTGCTTTTGAGGAGGGTGGGCAGAGAGTTGGAGAGTAGAGGGCATGGTGTGGTGCGAAGAGGCGGAGGGTTGGTTGGTGGGAAGGAGGCCCGTAGTACGTTGATAGTTTGCTTATGATTATTTTGTGGAGGGTTGGGATGTAGGATTTTAGGATGCCTGCATTGTACATAAGTTAGTTTTGGTTTAATTTTAATTTTAATTTTAATTTTTTGATTTGGTATGGCGTGTTCTCTTTTTACTATTTTGATGAAGTGTAAAAGGAGTTAGTGGTAGGTAATATACCTGTCTTCTCATATATGCTCAACATAGGTATACCAGCGCACGAGCTCCAGGCTACCAACTCCGCCACCTCGTCCATAATCACATCCAGCGCATCCTCATCCTTCCCCAGCATCAACACGATGCTCAGATGCTGCGGTAGCTGACTCAGGCCACGGACATCTTTTTGTATGAGCTCGGGAGTGCGGTGATGGTAGTAAAGAATGGCCAGGATTCGATCAATGATGGCATGATAGCCTTGACGGAGCCGGATGTAGATGCTGAAAACAACGTGGATTAGAAAATAGGTGAGGTAGTGTAATGTCGACTTGAGGAATGCTCGGATAGGTTTCCTCCTCTGCTTCTGCTTCTTCTTCCCATGCCTGCTGCGGGCCGAACGGATGGTAGATGGATCTGGAAGGTAGGGTTTGAGGAGAGCTTCACGCTCGGCCGGAGTGAGCTTTGAGGTATCGACTCGCGAGTTCCGGCGTATACGCGGGTCTGTGGGGAGAGCCATGAGATGGGGTGCGAATCGACGGACAGCAGATGCGATCTGGCAAATATCTCTACATGGATCAACTCCGGCGATTTAGAGGTTGAAGGGTGGTTGCAGAATAGAAATAATGAAACCAAGAGAATTACTATTCAAGGTCAGGATCGCATGGGTCCAAATATATAACGTCCTCAGATCAGAAGATATTAGCAGTGAGGTTGGATCAAAACGGTGATATCAAGCGCAAAATCTGCAATGAGGATGAGGCTGTGATAGGACGTTTGCGTCATTCCTCGGCTGAGCATCTGCGAGATCTGGCGAATACTAGTGGTACTTGTATTTGTTATTGAGTTGCTTCTCGTGAGAGCAAAAGTGAAATAAAGCCCTGTTGCATTTCCTGGTTATTTTGTTTGCTTTTCATGACCTAGAAATATTCAAAGAAGAATTCTGAAAAATAAAGGGTGTGGCAGTAGCAGCCTAGCGTGGACCGATATTCCAACTGCGACACCTTGCTAGCTGCAACAACCACTTGAACTCCAACTCCAACTACACTCCAGCAACTATCATATTTCAGTACACCCTTCAGTAATGACCTACTACCAACGGACATCTTTACGCTGACTACTCGAATATGACTAAATTACTTATATTTCCTCCCGCCCATCAATAATCGCGGCCCAACTAGGCTATCATAGGCTATCAACATGCCAGATACCGCCTCCTTAAATTCGCAAAGTGCACGCTCCACTGCCACTAGATCCATCTTCAACAAAGGCCCTACCTTCACTCTCGAAACCTTCTCTAACCGCGACTTCATTGTCAAAGATTTCATCGAGTCCCTTTCAGACTCTGTCATCCCGGCCTCCCAGCGCCGGTCAGGCGGACCTAGCGGCAATCAACCCTTCGACCCGAAACCCCTTATTCGTACCTTTGAACATGCCCAGCGTCGTATGGTCGAGTTGTCTGGCGACCTGGAGCTACGGGAAAATGAACTGTCCGCCGCTGTGAGAAGGGCAGAAGCCCAACATGCGCAAAATGTCAGTTCGCTTGGCTTCAAATTAAGCCAGACCATCGAGTCGTTTCAGAAGTTGGATACATCCCTGAATGGGCCAGGCGGAGGAGGCGGTGGCAATATTGCTGTTGAAACAGGAAAGAAGCTAGAGGATCTCGATCGTCAGAGACGGAGGGCCTTGGATGCGCATTTCCTTATCGAATGTTGGGATGAAGTTAGCAACCGTGGGGAATTATCCCTCTTGGAAAATTTGAGACGATCAGGAAGCGGTGAGGGAAAGGTTAGGTGTGCGCATATTGCAAGACAGCTACTCAGGATAAGCAGGAGATTGGATCCCAAAAGCTGGAGTGAGGAAAATGGCAGTGTCGGGATGAATGGAACATCGATGAACGCCTCCTCTCCTGCGAAGCGCATAAATACAAGGGAGATTATAGAAAAGTTCTCAGAGACATTGGAGAAAGATCTGCTGAAGCAGTTTGATGACTTCTATCGGAAAGCGAATTTTGATGGGATGCGGGACTGTGCAGCTGTGTTATACGATTTCAATGGCGGCGCCAGCGTGGTTGGATTATTCGTTAATCAGCACCAGTTCTTTATTGACCGCAGCCAGCTCATTACCGAGGAGATTGGAAGAGATGCGGAAACGTGGGAAATGCTGGCTGACCCTGACGCTGACCCACCAGTTGTTGAGCATAGCCTTCAGTCACTGGTGGACGAGGTCAAGGTTGTGGTTCAGGAGGAATCTACGATTATCAAACGCGCGTTTCCGTATTACGAGCAGGTTCTCGAGAAGTTTTTGCAGAGGATTTTCCAACAATCCATACAGCAGCGGCTAGAAATGGTATTAGATAAGGCTAATAGTGTATCGTCGTTAGCGTTCTTAAGGTCTCTCCAAACCGCCCGGAGTTATATCAGCAGCCTCATCGATGATATGAAGTCCCATGGCCTAACAGAACACCCAGAAACAATATCTGTTAAGACTGCCATTATCCTGGATCAGCAACTGGAAGACCTTTTCGTTCCCTATTTTGGAAGCTCATCCTACATCGAAAGAGAAAGGAAGAATTTGGAGGAGCTTTACACGTCACTCATGTTTAAATTTACAACTTTCCATAGTCGCAGGAAGAAATCCACAACGACATTCATGTCGTCTCTGGCGAAATCTGGCAGCGAACTCATTCACTCTGCCAGAGATGCCTATGTCAGTCGACTAGATTCCTCAGACTTCACCCCCACTCAGAAACGAATGCTACTGCGTGTTGCTGGCCTGAAAGACAATTCAGATTTACACAAACAAAATGAAATTGAGCTTACGGAAGAAGATGGCCGCTTGAACCCCGCTTTTGCGAAGCGAATGTTGAAATGGCTCGCAGAAGGGGTTGGACGAGATCTGGAATTGGCCGTCAGCAGCGAAACGCCGAAGGATGTTTCCGCGCTTCTGAACATGCTTCTGTCTATGATGGGGGAAGGATATGTCGAGGTTGCGCTCGATGGGGCACTCGAGTCTGCGTCAAGCCAGGAGTCCACAAAGACAGAACCCGACTTCTTATATTTAGGCAGCTTACGTCCTGCGATTAGTATCACACACCTCATGATGACATGTATTAACACCGTACTTATTCCATTAGCAGCCGGAAACATTACTATCAGGAGAGATATGGAGAAAAAGGCTTCTCTAGCAGTGAACCAGATCGAGGATAAAATCAATTCTATCGAGCAGAAAACTGTAGACGTGACGTTGTCCTGGGTGTCACGACTTCTTTCTGGCCAACGAAAGAACGATTTCCGCCCGAAAGAAAATGTCACAGATGGCGACACGGCATGGTTGGAGATGCTGCAGACACCCGTAAGTTTATTTCTCTTGACACAACCCCTACCTGATAAAGAAATTTTGACAGTAGGATCCATTTCTGACACCATTCCAGACCTGCGCCGCTATTTCCACCTTTCTCAACCGCCTACATACCACAATTCTCACTTCCCTCTCCTCGAGCGGCTCCAACATCAAAATTTTCCTCACAGAAATCGCCCTGGGTGTCCGCACCTTGCTTCTCGAGCATTTCAAGCGCTTCCCGGTTAACGGCCCCGGCGGCCTCATGGTCACCAAGGATATGACCTGCTACGTAGACTTACTACGATCATGGGATATTGATGAAGCTGTTAAGGGCGTTGGTGGGGCGCTCGATGTTCTGCTGGAAGTTGGCAGTTTGTTCGTCGTTGGGCCTGAAGCGTTGCGAGAGCGGGTTCGGGCAGGAGCTACGAGAACTACTGGTCGGGGTGGTACTGGCCCCGGAACAAACAGGACGGGCGGATCCGGAAGCACGGCACAAGCCACAGCAGGATCAGGGTTGACAGTTGAGGAAGTCAGGGCCTATGTCATGAGAAGGGAAGATTCGGGGAGTGTAGGGATGCAGATTGTTTTCAATGCGTTGTGAGCATGATCCAATTTTGAAAAAGGTTGTTTTAGAGTGACTCCTTTCTCTTTTTCCTATATATACTTTGATTCCCAATTTTCTTTTCCATCGCTTCACTTCAGTTTAAAGTGAGTCGTTTAGGTGTTTCATTCCTTCATGTCCGAATCTCCCCGGTCGCTCTTCCCATAGATTGGGAGTACGGAGAATATTGTATATAGTACTTGGATAGAATAAGGAATCGCCGTCGACCGGAAAACAAACTCCTTCAGCTGGCAAAAAGAGAGGCTTGCGGGGTTGGGCGTTAGAGGCGATTCCCACCATGTGAACGGGGCCGTATACTCAGGATTCCGTCTGCCAATTGTAAGCTTACAAGAGCATAGTGGGGGGGAACATTGGAACAACTTTGCTGCATAGCCACCTTACACCTCAGCCCAAAGGAATATCCAAAAAACATTTCGACCCTTAATTGGTACGATCAAAGCCCGTCCAGACATATGCCTTCAATTCGTGTCTCACTTAGGATTGCCAGCGAGTTAAGCGTATATCTAGACAGGTGGAAAGGGGTGTTGTATAATCAGTCGCTTTCACGAGGGTACACAAAGCCGGTCAAGTTTATATTAATTCTATTTTCTTCTTAATGATCTTTGTAGTTTGTGATTGAAGCTTGCTCCCCCTTTCGTTTCATCGTTTCCCGGACTTCTTTCTCGACCTTGAGCTTCATAAGCCTCAAATACGCCCCAGATAAATGGAGCTTGCCTTCTGATTGGAAGAAGATTACCTGCTGCTGCACATATTTCGCGGCTTAGGGTTTGCCAAGCCGAAAGCCTCTCGCTATTACGCAGTCGGCGACCAGCAGTAGCCTTCAAACAAATAGACCAACTCTTCGGAACTAGGTCTTCTGGTATTCAATCCGAAAATTCCTGTTCGATAAATTTCGAGCTACTATGAGAGGGTGAAATATCTTCCCATATGAAAAGACATAACGACGCTATTTTTTTGGTGAACGAATATCACTTGAAAGCTGGAAGATGCTGCGGCTGGTTGCTATCCCGGGCATCAAATGTTGTTCTAAAATGCTGGATTAGCAAAACAGGCATGACTAAAATCTATTGGTCTTTTACCTTGGATATTCAACATGGCTTGATATTATAGCAACTGAAATACCCATATTCGCCTCAATATCTCCTGATTTTCGCGATGCTCCCCTCCTTTCATGCGAGCCTTTGAAGATCAAAAGGCAGAAACTGGGAGGAAAATGATATTTCGCCCTGATGATGTAGCATCCATGGACACACCGCATTTGATACCTCTTCCGCAGGTAGTACATCCTTGCTTGGATCGACAAAAATACGACTGTTGATTCAACTTGATTGCAAATGACCGGCAAGTATCGAGACAAAGCTCAGCCAATCATTGGGAGGTCTGGAACTCTGGCAGTTTAATTGCAGATCCCTTGCACCGCAACACGTACTGCACCATAAAGTCGAGTTCGAACGCAGCGTATTGTCAGGGCATTGAGACGAATGAATGTTCACCGGACATATATCCTGGATTTGCGCTCGTATCGCCCCAAGCAGTTGGCCCCTCGCAGAACAACGAGCCAAGTAGCTTCTCAAGATAACTAAGGGCCCAGGTGTCCCTCGCTGATCCGTGGGGCTGATGGGCCAACACATAAAAATCTTCCTGCCTTGCCTCAGTTAGTAAGGGTTGGCTGCGACAATCCTAGCAAGGGAATATCGGCCCAAATTTGAGACGCCAACAAGTCAAGCTTTTTATAGTTGACTCCCGCACAGCATACCTTGACAATACCTCGACGAATCAAAGGCACGGCTTTTTAAGCTTTATCGAATTAACATTGCTTGGGGAGTGGATTTACAGAGGTCAACGATAAGTGATATTTATGGAATACTTCTGATCAATTTAATGCGTGCTCTAAAAGGATCACAATCCCCTAGACTTGACAGATATCGGGGGAAGTTTTTATCCACACAGTTCTTGAAGCTGTCTAGGAGTGGGTAAAACGCAAATCTATAGCTCCGGCTTATGTATGTTTTCAGCTGGTTTCCTCAGATCTTCCTCGTGTTGGCAAGGAACGTTGTCCAGTGGAAGTCGCACCTGCTATAAAATGCCAAGAGATCCACTGGCCTACTCGAGGGCATTTTGACTCGTTGAAAATGAATCACCACGAATGGGCGTTTCCTATCGACCCGATACTGAGTAATATATTTCCCAAAGTGATGTTGCCTATTTCATAGGCCAGGCGTCGCCAGAATCCTGATCCCAGGGCCTGCGTCGGTGCCACCCGTCACAAGGACATTGGGAAAACTGGTTGTTAAGTCAGCATGAATAATAATGCGACTTTGTTGTAACCACAACACTGCCCTGAACTTGAGTCCTCCGGGCCGTGATAATCTCGTATTCTGTACGATTAGACCCTCTCTTCTTTTCCCGGATCTTCCCCCGAATACGACCCCAGGAAGGCAAAGAGGACGGAACAGGACAGACAGGAGCAAAGACACCAACAATGCCTATATAAACCACTTCCTGCCCCGGAGAAGGGCGGAAAAGGGACCTCCCAAACAGTCCACCAGTCTATCCCACTTCCCTCTCAAGAAGTGATAAAATCCAGTCTTTGTCTGCAAACCAACTACTTTCCCATTCAAACCAAACCTCCACAATGAAGTTCAGCATCGTCAACGTCCTTGTTTCCGGCCTCCTACTCGCTGCTGCCAGCGTGGACGCCTGTCAATGTAAAGTAGGCAGCAGACAGGGTCAATACTGCGGCCACTGCGAGGCAGTTCTCGTTACCCCCGATTTTGTCTATGACCATGTGTACGAATGCAACCCCAGCGGCGGGTGCTTCGACTATGGCGAACGCAATGATTGCAAGCAGAGCAATAACCCTTGCCCATTTTGAAGCGGTGTGTTGTAGATTTTCTTTTTCGACATCACTTATCCGTCTTGAAGGGCGTAAGGAACACGGTTCAGGATGGCTAACAATTGTGATCTCATAGATTGTCTATAGCCAAGGCTTGTAACTCGCAGTTTCCTAGATGGATTGAAACGGACGGGATGGCTTGGCATTTGTGGGAGAGGTATAGAGTTTGTAGGAGAATATAGGAGAATTTCGGCCACTGAAGGGCCAGTTAGTTGATAGTTGACAGTTGAACCTCGGGCGATAGATTCATATTTTTCTTTTAACCGAGACTTTATCAGTTGATGTTTTAGGCTTAGAGGGACAATGTTTATTGTATCGAAAGAGGATGGAAGTCCTAAGTAATCATGGTTAAATCAAAATGTCATCCTATTCTATTGCCCAATGCCCATTATTCATATCCGAGTCTCATCCATCATCCGAAGGCATCGACGTATCATCGAAGAAGCAAAAATAAGGTTTACGATCTACAGAACTTAATAGTCTTGGCACTTGAGGCTCAACCAATATTAAGCTTCAGGGACTCCGATCCGCTGATGCCAAAGTAGGACTAGCGTCCAATCGTGGCTGACTTTATCTTTATCTCTATCATGGTGGGAAGGTCAAACAGAACGAGTGGTGTTACTTTCAACAACGCCATTTAGGACACGGGTCCTCCAAATTTCTCATTTTTCTATTCTGAGGCCAATCTTCGAAAATCACACAATTTCCATCGTCTTTATATGTTCTTCAGCTTCTTTCTTTCAGTCAAGGATCTTTCGAGAGGATGTATCAAGCAAAAAAAAAAAAGGGAAAAAAAAAACCGTCATCCAAAACCCGCGCAGAACTAGGAATGGAGCGAAATATCCTAAAAATGCGACACTGAGCCACCACAAATAAACAAAAAAGAAAATAACAGAAGAAAAAAGAAAAACAAAACAATTCTAACGTCATACTTCCCCAACGTCACAAATAGTAGTCCATTGAATGTTCTTTAAACCACGTGGGACTGACAGCCCCTCAACAGTCCAACTGGCAATAGCTAACTCAAACACCCAGGCAAGAATAGTCTTCCCCCAATGCGTCTCCCTGCCCCAGATCGCATCCTCAATAACAGCCCCAACACCATTCAGAATAAAGAAAGCGTAGATCCGGGCGAGAGCATCGAAGGGTAATAGAGGCTTCAGGCCATACACGTGGAAAAACCCCATCAGCCCAAACGACGCAACCACGCCAAGAGCCCTGGCTATGGACACTGGCACGCCGTATCGTTCGGGTAGAGTATACCGTATCGGCTCATATGCGAGCGAGCGGCAGGGACTGGCAAAAGCACTGTGCCATGTTTCACTCCAGAACGTGCTCAAGGAAGTTGCCGTGTAAAGAGGTCCAAACAACGGAGGGCTGGTGCGGTAACGGAGTAGAAGCTGAAGGCTCTCCCAAAGTACATATATGGCGAGTAGAACTTCCAAAGCAACCACTGTAGGGTTCGATTGTGGAAAGAACGTTTGTAGAATGGCAAAAAGTATGGCGTGGAGTACGAGATTGCCCTGTTCGGTAAAGTGAGGTTTCCATTGCTTCGACTTGGGACTTCCCCGACCATTGCGATAGCTATTTTCACTCTTCCCTTTTGAGAGACTGGGTGCTGGGGCGGGGCCGAGCCGTGTGGTGTTTGGTGTAAAAGATTCGTACCGCAATTCTGTCAGGTAGAGGAGAGCAAGCAAGCCGTGTGATGGCATTGGATCATGCGCATACTGCGGCGGGTTATGACGACGGGCGAATAGATCTAGCGCCTTCATCACTCCAATCGCAACTGTATTTTCGGTCAGGAAATGATTGAAATGACTGAATATTGATGCTGCTTCTCTGATGCAACGATGCCAGGCTCAGAAATAATACAAAACTCCATTCAGTATGGATACCAAAACTCCCAAACATCACCCCGGATTTTGTAAAACAGTGCCATTCACCGGCCAAGTGCCTGAATAGTTATCGCCCAAGCAGATGGAAAAGAAAACAAGAATCAAAAATCAAAAAAAGAAATATGAAGAGGTGAATCTCCTTACCGGCAAAAAGCTGCAGGCTCCGGATCATATTGCACTCCAACACCATCAAGCAACTACTCGCAATGAATCCAATACTCGCCAACAGGCTCAGAATCTCGAAGCTCCTGGTCTTGCGCTTAGCAAGCGCATAGAGTGAGGAATAAAGCAGCAAACCAGGCACCAGCAGTGATGCAATGCAGAGGAACAGATTGATTCCTACTTGCTTGAACGCTCTTTGACCCTCAGGAGTAGGCACAAACCAGTCGACTAATGGTTTGGCCATGTCTCCAGAGCTGATCTGCGATCCCGTCGCAAAACCTCGTCGCTCCGATTCCTCGGCGGTTATCAGGAGCGCCGAAGTATACAAAGATCGCACTTTATCCTTTTCCCTTTTTTTTGTCTTTTCTTGAGATGGAAGAGAAGCTATTCAGAAGATCCAAGATGGGTATAACCAGGGCACCAGCAATGCAATGAACGGAAAGCTCAGGGCGTCCAGTACAAAAACCATGGAATGGAAAACAATGTAGCGAGCGATGTTGTCACTTTAGCTTAGAGCAAGTTGGCCACTTAGCTTGCGTCAAGTCAGTGACAATGACCCAGATCAATTACAGCATCAAGAGAAAAAAAAACAAAGATGCCATCTCAAAACAGAAAAAAAGGAGGTAAAGGAGTGGCGTCTGCTTTCTCTTCCAATTCAAGTAGAACAGGAGTACGATGATTTCGGTACAAGGGATAGCGTCAAGTCGCCACAATGCCTTGTGTGGTAAGAGGGGCAATGTTGTAAAGAAACCATGCACCATCACCCCATGCATACAAAGATGGAAGACACAATACAAACCACCTCCTCCAAGAGAGTGTTGGAGAATCGGTATCTGTGTGTCCCAGTTGTCCCAATTCGTTCATGCTAATAAATTGGTGCTTTGACACACAGAGCCGGAAGTTCCGGCAATCCCCGGTTGTGCCGAGCCGGTCTCTCTGTTGTGTATAGAAGTATACTGTATCTGATATTTTCTGGCCCATTCATCTATTTCTGAAAGGCAATGGGTTAATTGCCGACAGGTATTCTAGGTCCATAATTTAAAGAGTAATAATTTAGTTTATTTGAGCTCCACTGGTGCCAGTCAGAGCTGGGGTTGGCTGCTCATCGAGTTAGGTGGGAAGGGAGCAATTATATTATTTAAACTGCGGAATTCATTGCATGCTAGTTTCTCTATGTGCTAGGACTAAATAAACAGAGGAATCCATTGCTACAGAACACCAGGGCAGTTCTCACTAGATAGACGGCCGCTGTTCGAGTCTCTGGGGGAAATCATTCAAGATTCCTCACAGCCTCTTGGGAACTTCAAACCAAAACAGGAGGGTAAAAGTAATATAAAATGCAAGCAGGGAATGAGTATGACCTCCGCGTGGCGAAATGGGGGTTGCAATGGGATGGCCGTCCGACTCCAAAATTTCGAACCAGGTATAAGGAATGATCGCATTGGGAACTAGATTGTTGTTGATTTCAACTTCTCGCCTAGCTCATCAACGGTTTTATCCACGCTCTGAACTACTGGCTGGTTCTCAGCCACGTCGGCCTCCGTGAGTATATGTTCGGCTTTTGCTTGAATGTCGATTTCAGTATCAGTCGCTACGCTTTCCCATTCCCATTCCTCCGCCTCGTTCTCCTCCTCCTCCTCCTCTTCTTCTTCTTCCTCCTCGCCTTCTAGCTCGTCAAGTTCATCTAGACCCCATGCATCTTCCTTGTCATTTTTTCCAAATCGTGCTTTGCGTCTCTTCAATAGCTCTTGTAGTCTCATGATATTTTCGTTATCCTCATCAAAAGCATTCGCATTGAGGAAAACCTTCTTAAGCGCGGGGAGGCTAGTTTTAGCAACATGAACCAACGCTCCCACCCCCTTGCCATTTATCTCGTTCCCTTTCAGCTTAAGAATCTCAAGTTTCGTGTTCCCGCCAGCAGAAAGCGCCTTCGCAACCCGGAGCCAGCCCTTAGCCGTGAGGGCACAGTCGTCAACCCCCAGCTCGCGAAGAGATGGCAATCCCGACAATACCGCGGCTAGAGCAACAGAGCCTTCCTTCCCATACGTATTATCTTCCAAGTCGAAGACTTCCAACTCAGGCGCATGACAAATGCCTGTGTTCAGTAGTTTTACGACGCCCTTGGAATAAATGCCATTCTGCTTCATCCTAATTGTCCGAAGTCCCTTGCCGTTTGCCTTAATAGCCCGTGCCCATGCTTCCATGCTTCCAGCCTCGAGTCTGTTCCGGCCACAGACGATGGTCTCGAGGGCTGGGATTTCATATTTTATTTCAGGGTTGGATCGCGCTTTGAGTTTACTCTCGCTAAGCTCTGTTAGAGCATTCGCGATAAATGTACCTGCCTCTGGGCCTAGGCCATTGTTGTTCAATATCAGGTGGCGGAGGGGGAGGTGCGCTCTTAGAAACTCGACGAGGGGATCTTTGGTATTCACGCCGAATGCGTTATCGCTGAGATCGATGGCTTGCAGGGTGTGGACGTCAAGGAGAGGTCTGAGGAGGGAGTAGAGCGCGGTAGGGATTTCGCTAAGCAGGCGACCGGTGAAAAGATCGTCCAGTCGTACGGTTTCCAGGTTTTTTTGTTTGCGCAAAAGCAGTCCCAGTTTCCTACATGCATCGGGGCTGTATGAGTTACCCCCAAGGTGTACCTCAGTGAAGACATCGTCAGTGTTGATGAGAGGTTCAATATATTTTTCAAGATCCTCCAGGCGATCGTCGTCCACCTTTTTGAGCTCAGCGTCGATCTGTCTGATCTCATCTTCGATTTTCTTCAATTTTGTTTCTTTATCCTGTTTCGCCTGCAGTTGGCGTCTCTCCCCTTCCAATATTCTCTTTTCCTTTTCAAGGATTTCTCTCTTGGAGTCAAATCTCTGGCCTTTGACCCCAATGACAAAGAGGATATGTGGAGGGGTCATGGCGGGGTAAATATTGCTGTGCAAGGACACGATCGTTCAGGAGGAGTAAGAAAAATATCAGTGTGAGTATTCCAGCAAGCCAGCTGCTATTAGAAGAGGGAATCAGAAGGGTGAATGTACAAGCCAGAGGATAGAAAAAGTTGAACGAAATTTTGTACTTTGCATTGTTTATGTGGTCCGGATCCACACCAGGACGGGAAGTCCCAGTTGCCTCGGTAAGACTGATATTCCGGTCTCCGAGCTTTGTTTGCAACTTAGTTTCGCAAAGTCAACAAGCTATTTGCCAATTCACTACATCACTTAAAACCTCTTACACCCTTCTAGCGTTTGCTCACCGATATCAGCCTCGTCGGTATCTACCTCTCAACAATGTCGCTTCCAGCATTCACGTCTATTTCCACCGGTGAGTTTTCCAATTTGAAAGCCATACACACTCGGGAACAAGCGCTCGCTAACCCGTCTTACCCAGCTTCTCCATCAGCTCTCAATTCCTCCACATCCAGCCCCGCCGAATCATCCTCAAAACCCAAGGTACGTATGGGGGGCTCCTGCTTACCCTCCTGTCCCCGCTCCAGCCGCACCCATCACAGCCATCGGTCAACCCAGTCAGGCACCGAATCCACCGCCCCGTGGTACTGCTCCTACCTGCCAGTAGCCTATTATTGTCTAACACAGAAATTTGCATTAAAACGCCTTCCATAGCCATGCTGCGTCTGCAAAACCGAAAAAGCCGCCCGCGATGACTGCATGCTTTTTTCCAAATCAGACGATGCCGCGCAGCAGGAATGTCGACCGCTCGTAGAGCAGTATAAGAGCTGCATGGCTGGGTTTGGATTTAAGATTTAGAAAATGGAACGAAAACGTCGGGGCTCGCGGTGGAATATATGCTATGAAGAACAAATCGGGTTGTTCGAGGTTGTTTCTGTGTTATAGTTTTTGGGGGGGGGGGGTTGGGGGGGGCGGGGGAATTATCGGGATGAGATGGGCTGCAGCTCAACTATTCGCGAGTGTACGATAGGGTGGTTTTACTTTCATTTTCACTTCTTTTGAAAAGTTTGAACTTTGGAATTCGACAATGCATACTTCTGGCGCGTTACGTTAAGGCGTCAATATGGAAGGGTCTTGATATATATATATTTTTCGTTTTTGGTGAATTTTTTTTTTATACGTGCAAGCCATTATTCGAGAAGTGGCTTCCACTCCCTCCAACCTTGTCGTATGTCTTTTTTCTTTATATTGTCCATGAAAAGGATGTAAAATAGAAGATCTCCACTTCCACTATATAAATATACGTTCATTCAAGAATGATCCCCGCCTACTCTCTACGGTTTGTAGCAATTTATCAATTCCAAGTCTCCCCTCTCGATCTTCAAATACTTACGTAGTAATTCAAGAGGCTGGACGCAAAAAGTCTAAAGAGGTAGGCAAAAAATAAACTCATATTCGTTGACAATGAGGATATAAAGTTACTAAGTGATAAATATCTGGGTAGATATAAAACGATCGAAATAAAACGGTAGTATGCAAAAATTAACTATGCAATGTGACGTAAGGCTAGCGAATATGCAGAAATTGAGGAATGGAGAATGGAGAACGGTAGGAATAAGAAAAGGCTAAAGGTAAATAGAAAATAGAGGGAAGAAACACCTCACAAAGTAACGTAAAACTAGGGTGCTAATCATGGATGTTGCGATCCCAATAGAAAAACAAGATACCGTGACAAGAAAGATGAATTAACTCAGAAACCAACAGGGAGCATGGAATGAACGCCAGCGGGAGTTATGTTTAAATAAGCCCTCTTCATCCCGGTGTCGAAAGTGGAAAGCCATGACCACCACTATTGCGTAAGGTCCATCTAGCAGAAGAAAACGCAAGTCGGTCTGTTTCCTGGTTTCCGTTTCTATGGCTATTAATCCGGGCGAAAATTTCGCTAGGCGGTCCGGGAGGTAGCTGCATTGCTATAAATTTAGATGCGCGTGTTGAAAAAATCCGGGTTAAGTTGAGATGACGAGCAGGATTGTGAAAACTTCCATCGTCCTGGAGAGAACAGAATACCGTCCCCTCGAGGTTTTGAAGAATACTTGAGGTTGACGAGAAGGCATTATGGTTGGTTTCAAGCACTGATACTGGACCCCGCGCCACCTCCAACCCATCCAAATTTTTTCAATCCGCCTTTCACCGCTTCCTTCCCACAGCCAGCCCCAGCCTTGATACTTGATAAACGATCATTCCCCGAACTGTTCCCATTGATGAATCCATCAAGTCCAGTAGACCCAAGACCATGTTCAGCATGGCCTATTTCTCGCCCTAGTACGTATCCAGCGGAGAAACTGATGGCAGAGAACAAAACAACCACACCAGCGCTGATTACCCAGGTCATAACGGTGGGGCTGATGATGGATGAACTCTGAGACATAGACACACGGCGCGACCGCTTTGAGGACGGAGAGTGATTGCGAGAAGAGTTGGTTTTTCGTCTTGCTTTATGGGCGGAATCGGGCGACGCAGCACGTTTAGAGGATGAGGACCGTGGGGTGTGACTGTGTACTGGGATGTTGTTAAAGGTGGGTGCTATCGCCCTGGCACATTCTTGGCTGTGGTCCTCTCCCAGAGCAATAGATTCGGGAACTAATCGAAAGGCCGAAGGTTCAGGTCTCTCGGTTGTTACCGGTCGGGAGTCTTGCTTGGGCAACCCACGAGCCGCGGCTGCGCAGGATAGAAGAGTGGAAAGGCTTGCTCGTAGAGCAGCATCGTTATCGGCTTGGTAGGAAGGGGATATCATATTGTAAGGGGAATGTTGATGCTGGCGCGAATGTCGTGAAGGGTGTAGGCTGGAGCGCGAGTTTCTCCTTGATCTAGCCCTGAAGCTAGGAGGCGCTGATATCGGATTTGTAATAAAAGCGGACGGTCTCGATCGTTGGGTTTGCGAAGCGGGAGGGTGTGAAAATGCATTTGGCTGCGGAGTGAAAGTTGGTGGGTTCGAGGTCAAACCAAGAGCGGTAGAGTTGTCATCTTCATCGCTTGAAATTGCGACCTCAGATGTTGATAAATTCCCACGATATAGCATCGCATTTCCGCGTGAGAGATCCTCATTTGAGCTGCTCAGAACCCGGTCTGACTCGCTCTCACTCTCTTCATATTCATCTTGACTACTTCCTGGGACACTGGGAGAGCGGCGCGAGTAATGAGTATTTAAATTACCTGTCGCAGAAGCGTGGCGGTGGATTCTTTGGTGGCGTCGCTGCCGTACCCGAAGCCCTGTCGTGACAATATCATCGCTTGCAGTGACAGAAGATAGGGAAGAGGATGACGGTTGAGACGCAATTTCTATCCACGAATCTGTATAGTAACTAAATGAGTACATGTTGAACGAACAAAATATAGCGAGCATTAAAGATAATTAAGGAGATGGAAAGTTCAAGAAGAAAGTACGGCCGATCAGTATGCATGCTTGATACCTGATCGGGAGTGTCTATCTATCACTTCGTGTTCGTCATTCGCTAGCTGCACACATACCGTCTGATCTGGTATGTCGTCCACCAGACGTATTTTGTGATGGAATCACAGTTTCTCGTGACGTAGTTGCCGTGACGGTATCTCTGGGGCCATGTAGCGAACGTTCCTGGTTCCCGTCGAGAATAGTCCGATGAGGCTCAAGGTGGTTTGGCTGCATGTTGAGTCCTGGCAGGGGAGGAAATGAAAGAATATGCCCTGCACTTTAACGGTTTCTGGTCTAACGACGTTGGTAGGATCGAAGTAGGAAGAAGTGGCCTTAAATAAAGGGCCAAGAGATAATCGTGCACTGATACTAAATTGGCGACTGAGAGGAGATAGCACGCTAGAGGGAAATCAACCACAAAGAAAATAACAATTGAATAACAGAGGACTGTATAGCTGGTTGTGTAAAGGGGGGTAGAAGCCAGAGACCGGATGTCCACTGGATGGCCCCGTGGTATTCCTCAGGTGATAATACGAAGCAGATGAGGGAAAGCAAGTGGTATGGTATGCGCGATAACCGTATCGCAACCAGCACCCTCGTAGAAAGTACGAACAAAGGAGACAAGGAGAAGAGGAAAGAGGTGGGACAGATGAGGACGAAATGTTAAAGAAGTTGAAGTTGACGATAAATATAAGAGGTGAGGAGACGTGGAAAGACGAGCCAAGGGGGGAGATGGGCGGTGACCATGACGCAGTGCGTGGTGTTTGCCGATGGAGCTGTTGTGGTGGCTCATCCTACCCTCAATTGCTGGGTTATGCGTTGGTTTCGTCCAGTAAGAGCGAGGGATGCGTGGATTTAGGGCCATAAAAGTGCGTGGGTACATCGAATTTAAGTTAGAGAGCTGCATCACGTGCGATGCCCCGCTTCCTCAAATAAGTTTAGGGCTTAGAGCTGCATATTTGTGACGATAAGATAAGAGTTACATCTGAATTGCACGTTACGAGTACTTATAGAACAACTATATAATCGAAATCATAATATCGAGGTTATAAACGGGTCCAAGGAATTGCCTCTGCATTAAACCAAAATAAGAACTTTTAGGGGGGAGAGGGTTAAAGACAAATAAACATGAACAGAAGCCAGAATAAACAAAACAAAACCAAAACAGGTATATCATACATTACCTTTGGCGGGGAGTCATTCCATGGCGCCAACTGAAATCGTCAATTCAAAACATCCTTGACATATGGAAAATTCACCACCGAAAGCATTTCGTGTGATCTAATCAAATGTGGTCTTCGTACCGCTGTAGTCGCCAAATCCACCACGATTGGTGCTGCCACCACGGCCTCCACGGGGAGCACCACGACCACGGCCTCCACCACCACGTCCACCACGGGCGCCACCACGACCGCCACCACGACCACCTCCACCACGTCCACCGCCTCCAGAGTTCTGGCGAGGGGAGCTGAAATCGAGGCGCATCGAACGCCCTCCAAGGTCAGCACCATTGAGGGCCTGGAAAGCGGAACGCGCCTCATCGACCGACGAGAACTGTACGTAGCCAAAGCCTTTGGGACGGCCAGACTCTGGGTCGGTGGGGAGACGCACACCAAGAATCGATCCATGTTCCGCGAAGGCCTCGGAGATCATGTTCTCGTTTGCGCTAAATGCGATGTTACCGATGAACAAGGTATCACTCTCGGGGCTCGTCTGGTCACCGAAGTTTTGAGCGCGGGACTGCGCACGCTCTTTTGGGGCAGCATTGGAACGACCGTTGGCGAAATCGACGTTCAGTTTACGGCCGTCGAGCTCCGCATCCTTTTTGGCTGCGTGAGCTTTGGCCGCATCCGCAGCGTTGGTGAACTCAACATATCCGAAACTATGCATAGGGGATCGTCATGTCAGTTTACATGTTGTCTATAGTGATGGTGAAGTTTCCAGCTTACCCTCTCGACCTGCCACTGTCACGGTCGGTAACAATGCGCACACCAGCAAGCTCACCGAATTCCTCGAACTCGGATCGGAGCCATTCTTCGTCGACATTCCATGACAGGTTACCAATGAAGAGGTTCCCACCCTCATTGGAATCCACCTTTGTTTTCTTGGGTGCGGTGACCTCCTCCTCCTCGTCTTCAGCCTTGCGCTTCTGAGACTTGGAAGATGGCTTCTCAGCCTCAGTGTTTTTTGCTTCTTCTGATTCCTCAGCCGAATCATCGGATGATTCATCGGATGAATCTTCCTCGGATCCCTCGGAACTATCGTTGTCGTCGCTGTCGTTATCAGACTCCTCTATAGTTGATTCCTGTAGACTATTAGCAATGACTTTGTGTTGAAGCGTGTCACCAGTGTAACTTTCGCTTACCTTTGCTGCAGCTTTGGCAGCTGGTTTCGTTTCTTCAATAGCGGAAGCTTCGGAGTCAGAGTTAGAATCAGAATCAGAGTCACTTTCGGATTCAGATTCATTGCTCTCACTTGTCTCCACCTTCTTGCCGTTGGTTGCAGGCTTCTCATCCTCGGACGAGGATGATTCCTCCGGTTCAGAATCGGATTCGGATTCGGAATCGGATTCAGATTCGGGCTCAACTCTGGCAGTCTTGGTGGCGGCTTTAGCGGGAGCAGGTTTTGTCTCTGTCTCGCTTTCACTCTCACTTTCGCTGCTAGAGGCCTCGGTGCTATCGCTGGACTCGCTCTCTGACTCCGATTCCGAAGGTGATGGCTCCCTCTTCTTAGATTTCTTGTCTTCCTTGACAATTTTCTTGGCCATCTCTTTGACCTTCGATTTTGGAGCGACAGAACCCTTTGTCACAGAGCCATTCTTAACCTTGGACACAACCTTGTCCTCTCCTTTGCTAGTCTTCGATGATGATTTCATTTTTGACATCTTCATCTAGCCATGGTTAAATCTCGCGATTCCAGAATAGAGAGATAAAGGAACCGTGAAAAAATACAAGATAGAAAGGAGAGTAGCACTCACATTGTCGTAATTTCAAGTCAAACAGGTATTGGAACAAAATCTGTGCAGCAACCTCTGAAAGTACCCTCAGTACCCACTGTGTATTTGGTTTGTATTTGCGACAATTTGAGCCCTCACTCGAACAGTAAGCAACAAACAGCTATTAGATGGCTGTTATATGTCCTATTGAACTCGAGATCTTTGTCTCGAAAATACCCGCAAATGGGTTGCCCTCAGTTACCCACTAGTTTCAAGCCCACAGATGACAGACAGGCAAATACTTGCTCCGTCTATAGAACCCACAAGTGAAAGTCCCACAGGAAATTTTGCAGTATGGTTTTCAAGAAAAGCCCACAGCCCTCAGAAGTTCAGAAAGCCCACAGGTACGGAAATACTTGCAGCAAGCCTAAATTTGTATCGGGACAGAAAAGGAGAAAAGACAGCACCGGGTCCAGTCTTTATCTCTCTAGATCCACAGGCAAACTCCCACAGATATCTTGGTTCGAGAAGGAAAACTTGTTCAAAGAAATGGAAGACGCAAAAAAGATGGAGGACACAAAAATATATCGAATTTTCCGGAAAAATTAATTTCGGCGGCTGGAAATTTTGCTCACCGCTTTTGGGAAAACTTGGCGCGCTAGAACACCGGCAGTTCATCCACGAACTACACTAGAGTAAAGTAGGTTAGCGGCTTGATCCAAGCTCATGTTACCCACAGGACCTCGGTAGCCATCTCATCACTTCGCGTTGGAGCTTGCCAGGTGCAACTCCGACGACCTCAACGATAATTGATTGACTTGCACAGGGACTCATCTATTGTCGTCGATTCTCTTCAAAATAACACCACCAATGGTCGTCGTCAATTGACACACAATGGGCCCCTCCCCAAGTCTGTCACCTTCACATCGCCCGCGAAAGAAGAGGAGATTGCTATCAACGACCGCTCCCCACTCAAACATCGATCTTATCACCAACACAGATGCAACCCAGCCTTCTCCCACCTTTCCACTCGTGTCGTTTTTATGGACAGCTCGTGCTGGTGTATCCCAATGGGTTGTGCTACCTCTGATTCTGATGGTCGTTGGGCTATTCCGCTGGTCCACGGGCCTATGGGGATATTCTGGTGAGCTTTAAGTCATCCCCCCAATTGAATTTCGAAAATGAAGCTAAATATATGAAATACCTCAGGCCAAAACACTCCTCCAATGTACGGTGACTTTGAGGCTCAGCGACACTGGATGGAAATCACCACCCATCTACCGTTGTCGCTATGGTACTTCTATGACTTACAATGGTGGGGTCTCGACTACCCTCCCCTTACTGCTTATCACAGTTGGCTTTTGGGTAAATTGTAAGAATCTAAACTCGTCTAGATATCTTTGATCTGTTGCTGATATTAGATAGCGGTTCGGTCATTGACCCGTCATGGTTTGTCCTGGATGACTCCCGTGGAGTTGAAGGCCCTTTGCTCAAAGTCTATATGCGTGCGACAGTCGTGGTCTCCGAGTACCTCGTTTACATCCCTGCCGTTGTTATATTTCTTAGGAGATACTCTCGAATGCAAGGAACTCACGTCTGGGCTTCTTCCATTGCGCTTGTTGCCATCCTTATGCAGCCTGCCACTATTCTTGTAGACCATGGACATTTCCAATACAATACCGTTATGCTCGGGCTAGTTGTGGCAGCATTGGAAAGCATGTTCGCCAGCCGGATGCTCTGGGCCTGTTTGTTCTTCGTATCGTCCCTGTGCTTCAAGCAAATGGCATTGTATTTTGCCCCAACGATATTCGCCTTCATGCTTGGCTCCTGCTTTTCACTACGCGTGAGAATTGGCCGTTTAATCAGCATTAGTCTGATCACGATCCTTACGTTTGGCCTGATATTCGCTCCGTTCATAATCATGCCTCTCTATAACAAATACCGCGGCATTGAGCTGTCACTGCCCAGTCCGCCTCTCCTCCAAAACCTTCCAGTGCAGCTGGATGAATCCTCGTGGATTTTTCCTCCAGTCCTGCAGCTCGCGCAGGCAATCCATCGCATATTCCCGTTTGCCAGGGGCTTGTTTGAAGACAAGGTTGCTAATTTCTGGTGCACTATCCACACATTCTACAAACTGAACCGTTTCCCGTCAGCCTTACTCCAACGTGCGTCACTTGGAGCCACCATTCTAATGATCTCGACGCCGTGCACGCTCATCGCCCTATACCCTCGGCCGACACTTCTTCTACCGGCACTAGCAAGCACGGCATGGGGATTTTTCCTATGCTCCTTTCAAGTCCATGAAAAGAGCATCTTGTTACCACTCCTCCCCATGACCCTACTTTTTGGCAGCGAGCGCGGCTTAAGTAAAGAAACACGGGCATGGGTTGGCTGGGCGAACATGCTTGGCGCGTGGACCCTCTTCCCGCTCTTACGACGCGACGAATTGCGCGTTCCATACTTCGTCCTCATTCTGCTGTGGGCATACCTGCTTGGCCTCCCACCAACGTCGCTAGACCTATATTGGAATGAATCGGCCGCGCCCTCTCAAGCGACTCAAAACGGCTCCGGGAATTTACATATTCTCACGAAGATATTGCATTTGGTTTATTATTCAGCTATGATATTATGGCACGTTCTTGAAGCCTTCGTCGCTACACCGGCGGGGAAGCCGGACTTATGGGTTGTGCTTAACGTTTTAATCGGAGCGTCCGGGTTTGGCATTTTATATCTGTGGTGCACGTGGAAACTCATCCAGCCAACAACTTCGTTAATGAGCCCGTCGGCGACTTCATCGAAGACTTTGAAGGGCGAGTCCGTAAGTGAAGAGAAGAAAAAAGGATAGAAGGGGAATTCAATGAGGATAATAATAGAAATTTTAATTGTGTGATAAAATATTTACCTACTGGAGCTGGGAATTTATTTCCTTCTGTTCTCCCATTTTTGATTCCGTATACTTTTACACATCGTACTATTTACTTCACATTTTGATACACAAAACATCTTGCGACATCCATTATCTTCATTTCAAACATGTGATTGTAATTCATTGTAAACGCATTTTTTTAATTCTTTTTTGAATCATTAAACCTGTCCTAACCCCAACTCCATATAATAAAGACTGTTAAGAAAACCAAAACAATAATTAGCAGCGGCGGGCTGTACAGTGCAACTGATCAAAATCGATTTTGGAAAATTCAGTTTAACAATTTTGGAAAAGCGCTGCTTTAGTATAAATTATATGCTGCTGTTCTCCTGATGAGAGAGGAACAATATTTTTTTCTCAGGTTATTAAACATGACGGAGGTTTTACGGTCATATTCCAATTTCCCTCCCATAGTATGCCCCTCGAACTCATGAGTAGCATGGCGTGCGTCTCGGAAAGGGCAGTTGCCAACCGCTGAAGAGTCAGATAAGAACTCAGAGGGCCAGTTTCGTTTTCTTCCAAGTTGCTTAGGACGGTGTGGTATTTGGAACGAATGGCGCCGGCGTTTAAAAATAAAGGCATTCAATATCGATCTTGACAGGTAAGAAAACATACCAACGCATGATAGAGTTTGAATACTGATCAAGGTGGGAGGGAAAACCGTTCACGTTCTATTTCAAGTCCTCATTCCTCAACCAAACAACTGCACCGACCATTCGGTTTCAGGGGCTTATAATTGGTAAGGGAGTTTGTATTCTTTTCCGCAAGAGAATCTGAATAGTCCAGCTGCCAACACACAGGCCGGCGAGAAAGAAACTCCATTTGCCTCCTCTTTCAACGATGCAAGCAGTTCGCATACAGCCAACCCTTCTCCCAAAACCAACACGTTGAGCTCAACTTGCCTAGTTAGCACTGTCCCCTAGTTCCTCCCCGTCTGCTTCGAGCCAGTGCTCCTTCAAGTAGTTCAGCTGTCCATCGGTGAATCCTAGACCGTCAGTTAGTCACGGATCAAAGATGAGATCCTTAACACTCAGCCGCTCCTCAGGCAGCCGCGGAGGATCCTACGACGAAAGTGTAGTAACCTTTCCTTCTCACTATTTTCTGCGTCTTGGATGTTCTCCACGGCGAGTTTCTCGAGGGTGATGTCGGGCATGGGGATGTTTTTTTTTTTTTTTTTTTTTTTTTTTTCCTATATTAGCTTTTGCAGGAGGCTACTCATGTGAATGTAGTAGATGTAACTTTTTTTGTGTGGACATTTTTACCATTTTCATCCCAGAATATTGGACAAACTGTGCTGTGGTGCATAAGACAGGTGGTGGTGGCATCAGCACAGCTCCTAGCTCTGCAACAAGATGTCCATCATGAGATCGCAACCCCTGAGGAGAAGTTCCAGAGCAAACAAAATGTCAAGTCCTTAAAAGAAGGATAAAACTTAGACCAAAAGCAAGGAAATAGCACCTTGTTTTGGCAGGAATTGATCACCATTTCAGAACTTCCGATATCAACTGCTTAATTCCACTTTTGTCCACATGATGATCTCTGGGACTCTCTGCTTTCGATTATCTAATCTGGCATCATCGAAATCAGATGAATGGTAGCTGCTGTAATGATCAGGCACCGGCCAGGAATACAGTGCTAACCACCTAGGCTCAAAAGACCATAAGACGGTTGGCTTCCTGCCTGCCGCGCCCAATACGCCTACCGTTACAGCTGTTTCAACTCTTTGATGGATGATCCGATCTTGGTAGACTTCTCAGTCTGATGAATCACCACATTCGTTCGTCATTCTCAAGCTCCTTATAAAAGAACGTATCGCTCACAGAGAGAAGCAGATTTTTTTGATTGAAAATCTGAAGATCAACATGTGAGAAAAGAATTATCTGATTTGAAAAACGATCATAGTCAATCTAGCTGTATGTATTATTTTCAGTGTGTGAAGGAAGTTCAAACACACAAAAGTAGCTGGAGAAGAAATTGTTTCGCGCGCCCAAGAGACAGGAACTTCTTTATAGATGCTATAAAATGTGACGATTCACAAGAATTTCTCAAAAGTCTGCTGTTCAATACACAGATGTTTTGCTCGAGATTTTTACATCTCAAAGAACGAAAGAGATTTGTGAATATACTCATATTCAAAATGGCTTGTCTTTGCCCTACGGCGCTTGCCGTCGGGTGGATTTCAGCGCATCCAATATACATTGCCATATCACCACCAACACTGGTGGAACAGCAGGTAGGTAGGCAGACGACGCTGTGAAGAATCAATCACCTTGTCCGTCTGCCGAGTGAGAGTGCGGCCGAAGTTCAGCAGAAGCTGAGTGGCGAGCCAGAAACTCCGCGACCAACCGTCACATTAGAGAGACATAACAGGGTAGGGACGGAGTTTTCCGTCCGCAGAAAGAGTAGGCGAAGAATAGGTGGCAAAAATGGAGGAGAATGGATGGATGGTGGCGGTGGGACTGGCAAACAAAGCATCTGGTGAGTTCAAGCAACAACACCGTCTGGGGATGTACTGTGCTCGCACGGAGGACTCGAGGTATCGAAGCTAAGGGCCGAGCGAAGGGGAGAGGGGCCAGCCTCTATATATGCATATGCGTATGGCTCCAAGCGACGAACTCTGCCGCACTGCAGAAGGAGCACTCGTTTCCCGAAACAGCCGCTCCCAAAAAGACGATTCTATTTAAACAGATTTAACCCAGCTCAGCTGACTATTGACTTTAGAACCTTCAGCATTTTATTTTTCTACAGGGCTCTTGAAGCACTGATGACGTATGTATCTAGGTAGAGTCAGCTTAGACTACGGAGTAGAATAGATAAAAATGCAGTGTCCATATTGAAAGGCAATCTGTTACTTGTATGTACAGAATTATAGCGGTATTGGAGACCTGTTGCCCTTGCCATGGCCGAGAGAGAGAAACTACCTTAAGTATGCACACCATCATCCTGCACTGGTGGAGAGAGGTGGAAAGTTTTTTTTCGCGCCGATCATCATGGTTCATGTGCATGATGTGCATCAACTAGTTTTGTGTGTTGTATTTTTATTGCACAGCCTCCAGCTTGTTTATCAATACCTGCACTAGACTCAGTAGAACTTAGTGTGGATACAACTGACAGGGGTATGCTCCCCTGCCAGCCAATGGAAACGGGCCGACTCCAGGGGTGGGGAACTTAAAATGGCACGATGTATGCATCCGGTATGGACTTATCCTAATCGGGTGGTCTAGACAGGGGCTACTGTCTCAGAGTTGCTGGAGGCGTATGTACGGTATGTATAGTGTGGAAGCGCTATTCCACCCATAGGGCGAACGAGTGGTATTTTTCTGGTATTTTTCCGGTATTTTTCCGGTCTTTTTCCGGCACTTGCTGCGCCGTTTTTTTTTCTCCTGTGACCTCGCAATGTCCGCCTGGGCAGTTCGCTTCACCACTTTCTGACTTGCTCCCTTTCTGTGTTCAGACCTCCATCTCTGTCCATCCGTCGTTCTCTCTATCACTCTCCTTTTTCTTCTTCCTTCGCCATTCGTTTGATGCCTATTTCATCACCCTACGTATAAGGGCAACGTCTATACAGAACTCTCTTCCTATATTTCTGTGGTTGCTGGGTTCTTGCCTTGGGGGCTCGCGCGTATCGCTCCCTTGCTCCTCCAACCATTTAGTCCGCCAGTCGCTGCCGCCAGCCACGATGCGGTGGACACCCTCCTTTTCTCTATTGCTGCTCTCAGCCCTCCTTCTGGTCATCGCCGTTGCTGGCGCGGAGAATTCAAATAATGGCAGAAAGAGACAGGTGGTCAGCGTCGACGAGTCACAAACAGACTCCCCATCTTCAACAGACGAACCAACAACGACCACAACCTCCTCGACTTCCAGCTCAACGCCAGAACCACCAACCACCTCTGAGCCCGAAAATCCGACCACTCCAAGCACAAACAAACCCCCTCCCAAAACTACCAGCCCCGAAACTCCAACCAAAACAACAAACCGAACCACCCCTCCCCCGCGAACCAACTCCCCCCAACCAACACAATCCTCCGTCGTCATCGTCACCAATACCATCACCGTCAGTGGCAGCACTTTTGAACAAACCTCCGCCTCAACCATAACACCAGGCCAATCCCCCGCCCCCGGCCTAAGCAACGACAATGACGGCGGCCGCGCCTCCTCCGGCCTCAGCGACTCGTCCAAACGAATCATCATCGGTGTCGTCGTTGGCGTAGGCGGTGCCGTCCTCGTGGGCGGCCTAGCCTTCGTGGCATGGCGGCTGCGTCGCAAGCGAAACTCCCGCGGCGTAGGCGACGATGACGACCTGATGAACGCAGGCACTGCCGTAGGCTCGTCGAGCCACGAAACCTCGACGGTGGGAACGGGTCCTAGCCCGTTTACATCTACGTTGGATCAGTATCATCACCCTGGCGGGGTGAACCCGTCGTCGAATTTCTGAGTGTTTGGCGAAAATGAGGAAACTGAAAGGTGAAATGGAATGTCTTAACACCCTTTTTTGCCTATTTTTATTGAAACTTTGGAATTGCAAAAGCGTGGCTATCGTTGGATCTGTCTTGCACGAGCATAACCGGATTTACTTCGTTTCTATGTTGTGCGAAGCAAGTTTGCAAGTTTCTGCTTTGGAGGAATGGCTGATACCCTTCTGTTTTCTCCATTTCGTTTGGTAGAGTCCCGGCTGCATTGAACTGTTTTTTTCTTGTCTTACCACATCAACCTCCATTCGCACAGATGATTGTTGATATTTTCTTTTTATTTATGGCCGTGCGGGAGTTATAACTCTGTTTTTCTTTTGTACCCTTATCTACTTTCTCTCTATTCGCTCTTGTTTTTCATTAATAATTCATTGTATTTGTTTCTTGTTCTTTTCCATTCTATTTACCTTCTTTTCCCTCTTTTTCTTCCAACTCTCAAATTCTCAAAACCTCTTAAAAAAACTGAAAGAAAACCTAAAAGAAAGCAAGCACAAACACACCACACTGTGAAAGAAAAAAGGTGTTTGGTTATCAACCTGGTAATTTTGATATTGATGTTCTTGCCCTCTCGCCAATCTGTTCTTTTGGCCAGTTTTATAACCTTGGAAGCAAGCACTAAGGGGAATGTTTTGCGAAACACACTCGACTACAGATGCACAGAAATATAAATGCAAATCTCAATGCTGGAGCTCATAAATTCAGATATCAATCGATGGTATGAAGATCTTGTTACGTAGAGTGCTCACTGCATCCACATCAGCCATATGATATCCGGAGGTTGTTAGAAGTTATACCTACGTGGTGAAATAGGTGTGGTCACGTGGCATCCAGGGATGACCGCCCAGTGGTTATATCTTTCTACTTTAAATTTTTATTAATAAAACATACCATGTTCAAAAATGAATAGTTAGTATTGCTCAATAACGTAGATTCAAATAGATGATCTAAAAATATGGGTATAAAGTTAGATCTATCAAGAGATGTCCTCTCTCTGACGGTACGGTACAAGAATTGTTGGTAATGCAGGCGGCATAATGTGGCAGTATCCAGATTTAGTGTAACCCTTTAGCACCATGCATTCTCTCCATCATCTATGATCCTATCCCAGATCAGATAGAGCGCCAGGCAGGCTAACAACTCTATAGCTCTCCAGCTCTGCAGTTTTACCATCTGGCCCCACTTGAATGCAGGCTCTCCGTCAATCGCGGACTACTATTTCTGCCTCTCGCTGTCCCTCTCTGGGTTGACTCCTACCTACTGCTACACTTTTGTATCACATCCCATACATCCAAGTTCAATCAACTAAGTAAAGGTATTGTTCTTGATTTGAGTTGTTCCTCCGTGTGTTTTGAGCTCTGTACAGCCCTGTTTTTATCGCTATAATCCATCCATCCATGGTTATTTTCATAAAATAACTACAATGGATAGATACTGCTGAGCACTTCTCTCTTTTTTTTCTCAATGTGTTCCTCAACAAGGATTATTATTGTTGTTGCAGCCCTGCACTCACATTTTCGATTATTTTCTGATTCTGATTCTGATTTCTTTTATTTTCTTTGCTTTTTGTTTTGAACAAAATTACTTTGTTTTTTTCAGGTTCAAACTTCCTCACAAACATGTGTTGTTAGGGGATTCAGTCGCTACAATTTTCGGAAAGAACAAAAAGACAAAAAGAATACCAAGACTCATCGCCATGCCCAAGGCCAAGACTCTCCAGAGGGCTTCCATCCACGTCGATCACAGCGCATCGCCACAATGAATGATAAAGATGAGGATGCAGAGCCTTCGCATTCAAGCCAACAGCTCTCAGAGATGTCAACATTACAAGAGAGTTTCGAATCTTGGGAACATAAAGTTAACAAGGCCAAAGACCGTATTAGCCGTTATGTCCCTGGCCAGTGGGCTCATACCAAGGGCACTGACAATACCTTAATACCCTGTTTAAACGCATGCCTTGATTGGCTACCCGCAGAAGGGGCGGATTCTCTGGTCCATGATGTGGAGAGTTGCAGTGACAATGATGAAGCCCTTTATTATGTCTTCAAAAATTTGGCATCTGGACTTTTGCAGCCCAGTGAGTTCAGATTTATTTATTTTTCTTATTTTCTTCTCTCTATGTACCTTTCTTTGATGGATTAAAATGTTGATTTTTTTGCCATAGTGAAAGCTCTGAGTACCGGGGCTTCCGTGACTGAATCTCCTATCATCAAGCGCCAAAAAATTGCAGATCTCGTTGCTGCGAACCTCCCCGAACCCCAATCACGAACTGATGAATTCCGTGACATATGCTTTCGTCGAGATGGATCTCGCTGTGTTGTAACACAACGAATGGATTTAAACCTTTGGAAGAGTATCAATCGGCCTTCTGACATCAATCATGGTGATGTAGAGGCGGCACACATAATACCTTTCGCCTATGCTTCATGGCATGATATTTCGGTACGTCCATTTTACATTTTATCCCCCCTCTTGAACCCCTCTTGAACCCCTCTTGAACCCCCCCCCCCCCCCACCCTAAACCAAACACCCACCAAATATATATCTATTGAGACAAAATGCTAATTTAGTGCAGGGGGAGAAAAATGCTGTAAATGTCTGGGAGACTTTGTTCCGTTGCTTCCCATCAATACGGCGGATTGGTTTGAATGCAAGCAATATTAATGACCCATCAAATGGAATAACATTGTTGGACACGATTCATAAGCAGTTCAGAAAGTTCCGATGCGCCTTTGAGCCTACAGTATGAAACCAAACTCAACATTTCCTAAAGTTTTTAATTCCTCAAGATTACTAAGAAGGTCATTGTTGCTATTTAGGAAACGCCGCACGTCTACAACTTTAAAACCTACATGGATTATCCTTTCAAAAAGGTGTTCTTCGCACAGGACCAAAAGGTTACAATGCAAAAGGCAGAAGGGGGTGAAGATGTTAAACTTCCCTCTCCAGAGCTGCTAGAATGCCATTGGAGAATTGCTGAAATTTTAAATGCATCTGGCATGAGTGAAATCATTGATCGGATCATTAACGATTGGGAGTATATCAAGGAAGGCGATGAAGGGCATGGCAGTCTAAGAGAAGATGGAAAGTCCAATGTTTCAGAGATTTTATCAGCCGCTTTCTGGGCTCACGGTCACTGGGTCAAGACGTAATGAAGAGAGAAAGAGAGAGGTCAAGTTGGGGTTATGAGCGCATCCGGCACTACCTACTGGCAAAGCGATTGTTGGGATAAAAGAAGTAGAGGGCCAGAAAGGAATAGAGATCAGCTGACAAAAAATACTATACAAATTTATGATGATGGCGATTCTAGTTTGGGTATTTCTAATGCAAGTTGCTCAGTGCTCCCTCTCACAGCAGTTCTATATTCAACCTTGTCATGGTTCCAAGGGTGTAAATTTCTCTTGGAGCAACTCCCCGTCGCAAGCAATGCACTTCATCCCTTGGGCCGGCCAAGGGGAATTCATGTGTTTTCGTAGAAAATGCGTAAGTGAGCGAAGCGAGTGACGCATATTGTGGCATAGAGCGGAGTCATGGGATACACGTAAGGGCCGGCCATGGCAGGGGGTTTAATCCAGCTTCTCGAGAGCAAATATGTTTTGGTGCGAAGCTAAGTAAACAATTCATGGAGGGTCTACCTCCTTTGGTCCACAGCAGTGTAAGACTTCTTTCGCTTCATCTGCCTCTCCCACGCCGGCATGGCCCACTTCACCATGTACTCAGACATCATGAGCTGCTTCGCCGTCGGTCTATCGGCTGGTTCGAATGTCATCATCGCTCGCAGCATATCCTCTAGAGCTTTGAACTCGCCACTAGCAACATCCCATTCACACGTTTCTGGTGTCTCACCCCGGCCCATATCCCACATCCGCTGGTGAAGACGACGGAATACAGGTGTGCTGATGCGCTGGAAGTTGGTGATCCAGGACCCATCTTGGTTGAAGAACTCAGAGCGGTTTTTCCAGGAGTCCCACCACCTTTCAGGCATTTGTCCCAAGGTGTTGACCATTTCAGCAATGATGTCATCTGGGTCCCATGCAAACGTTTCAAAAAGCGGGCGTTCGCCCAAAGCATCATATAGGACAACACCCAGGGTCCATACATCAGCTGCAGTGGTGATTTTGTCACTGAAGAATTCTTCTGGGGGGGAATACAGGGCTGGTGTGAGAAGAGTGGGGGATGGTGTTTGTGAAACAACAAAAGATGCCCCATAGTCTGAGATAATAATCTCAGGATCCATCACCTTGTTCGCAGGCATGTTCCAAAGCATGGGATAAATGACATGTGGTGGTGCATGTGGTATGCTAGGCTTTCCATCAAGACGCCGGGTAGGAATCTCATTTGGCTTGCCATGATGTTCGTGCAGTTCACTTGTACTTAAATTATCAAAGCTCGGGACGCGAAGAAGAAAGTTGCGCAAATGAAGATCTGTTTGGGTTTAGTGAATTTGAATAACTAATCACAGAGCAAGACTATATTTTGCATACCTCCATGGCATACATCATTTTCATGCAAATAGTTCAAGCCCATGATGAGTTGGGCGGCGATGGATCTAGCAGCATCTTGTGGAAACATAAAGTTTGTACTGTTCTCTTTGGAAGTGGATATGCTGCAGCCAGCAGGCTCAACAACCAAGCACCGATGATGTCCGTTGGGACCATCAAAAGAGAATTGGTCAAGCAAGGTCGGGATATACTGCCTTCCACGGCAATGTGGGTCACCTTTTGTCAATAGATGGATGATTTTGCCCTCATTACTGCTCTCCGAAGCTCCCGCAACAAGTATCTTCAGCGACACATAGCGCTGGAGATGCTGGTCGCGAGCGAGCCAGATTGTTGAATAAGCACCAAATCCAAGCTTGTGAACTATTTTGTAGCGACCGCTACAAAAGGTGTCTCCAACAAGAGTTGGATGGTATCCGCCGGGCCTGTATCCTTCCAAATCCTCCACATCTATCTCGAGGTGATAAATTCTTTCGTCTTCCGGAGGGGGTGATTCGGCCATGGAATGGTAGCACGGAATTACTGGCTGGGAGGCAAGCCGGAGTCGCGACGCTGGAGACTTATGAGGAAGCAGTTGGTGACGGTGCTGAAAGATGACGAAGCGAGAGAGAAAAGGGCCAACTCTGTCAACAGAAGCATATCTCCAGCCAACACTCATTGCCTTGTTGATGGGCAAGGAGCTGAGGATATGATCAGGATAGTTGCTGATGATACCTGAGATAAGGCAATTGCTCGTGGAGCTCAGGTAGCTATAACTGAATTAAAAAGAGGGCGGTACGATCATCAACTCCATGTAGCACTTCTTACATCACAAACTATTTCCGCACATAAATCTACCCGCTATATGGGACATATCGTAAGCATATTTTTGGATCGGTATGAAAATTTCGGGTAACTCGGGCAGAGCATACCATATCACAACTAGGCCATAAACTAGGAGTACTACAGCATCAAGTAATGCGACCTGATGTATGGCCTCCCGCAGTGGTGCTGCTGCGTACTGCTTAAGGATTGAGCCCCCTGAAGCATCTTCCCATGAAAATTGAGCTGAACAGCGAATTGAAAGCGTGAGCAGGTTAGGTGGTCAAGATCTCAATTCAACCGATTTAGCCTAATACAACCTAGCGCGATTAAGTACACGCGAATGATGTAATCAGCAAATGGTCGCGTTCGTGATCTGTTAGTTAATGCTTCACACAATTGACAGCATCCGCAGAACGACTGATACGCTTCCCAATGTATATCGATAATAGTTGAAAATAATAATGTTTACCGCCATCACCCAACAGCCACCCTTCACACACCTATTCTCTCATGCACCGCAAACATCCCTCCCCTCACACCATGCAAACCTCGTCGTCCCCCGACACCAGTTGCAGATAATGGAACATGACAATAAGCAAGCGAAAGCGACGACATCACCACCATCCCGCACACTCCCCAGGCAATCATACGCCGAACGCTATGCCAACCAAATCCGCAACCCAGCTGCCAAACTCGCATGCCGGAGAGGCTCCCGCGAGAAACGGCTCGGCAGCTTCCTGAATAAAGTGAAGCATGATCGCGACGAAGGCAGATTTGAGGCCAGAAGCGACCAGATTCAGCGAACCAATTACCTGGCGCAGCTGCGGAGGTATCAAGAGACGCTTGCGAGGTCTGCGCCGGACTTTGGACCGTTGATGGAGGAAGAGGAGGAGGAGGATGTGAAGGTGGACGACGATGGGATGGTTTTCGATGAAGGGATCCAGGGGATCGGTGTTGGCGCGAGGTGGAAAAAGGATCGTGGGGTTGGTTTTGAAGGTGTGTTTGTAGACATGGCTCCCGCCCCTGCTGAGCTTAACTTGATTTCTTTTATGATCATATTTACTTTTTTTGTTTTCCCAAGCAAGATCTCCACAGAGTCGGAAATAGATATTGCAAAACAAAAAAGGGAAAAAACTACGAGGCTAACGTTGGGATGTCAACAGACGAACGCATCCTCGAAGAATTTATCTCGGAGGAGCAAGACTACCAGGCCTTTTTAGAGGAGTTGGAGCGCTCAGGAGACATTGAACAGCAGTCGCAACCGGTCCCGGCAAGTTCCCAGTATGACGATGAGGAAGACTATGAACATATTTTTGCTGAGTTGCTTGACGACGACCATGACCATCACACAGCATCGCCAGATCACACTGACGACATGAATGACGGGATGGATACATCGTGAGGGTAGACATTCTAGAATATCTTATCACGTATTTGAGCAGTGCATTGAAACGGCGTTTTTGGGCTCGGATGTCGATCCTACTTTTATCGATTTACTTTTTGGCGCTCTATTTTGGGCGCCTGGGGAGCAGCAGTAATGCTTTTTCCAATTCGTTCGCGAAATGAAAATTTCGTATGAAACTTATCAAGGGAAACTGGAGAAGGGGTCCATTCGGGATTCTCTTGTATTTGAAGGTATTTGCATATATGTACAGTACACCGGAATGAGAATGACCATTCCGTCGAGTTGAATATATAGAGAATAATGCCCAGGGTCTCGTTGGAGAAGTCGATGTATATAAAAGCGAAAATAGGGAAAGGAATGAAAGGGATTCAAATAGCGAAAATCATTGTCTATCAGAGTATGATTCATTGCTGCGGACATTGCGGCATCTCAGCACCCCCTCCCCCTCCCCCTCCCCCTCCTCCTCCCACGCCAGCGAAAGCGCCTGGCAGCCCAAGTTCATCCGCCAGCGGATTCGACACCAAGGCATCAGGCGGGCTCCCCGCGGCTTGCATCTATCATCACACTAGTCAGCATAGCCCTCTCCTCATGACACCGAAAAAATGGGCAATGAAAAAAAAGAAAAAAAAGAAATAGAAGAATAAGCATAACCAAATCATACCTTCTGCATCTTCTCCCAGATAGCAGCCCTATCCGCCGGATTGTCATCCGAATACCCCTCCTCGTCAAACTTGGCCACAATCTCCGCCACAATGGTAGCCTGCAATTCATACCTCTCCAGATCCTCTTTGGGTACCTTGTCTCGGTTCTCCCGCAGCCACGGACCGAATTTATCATTCAGCTCCTTCATCGGCTCGTAGAGCATATCCTTATTCGACAACTGTTCCATAATTCCCATGAAGAGCTTATCGAGGCTCTCGTCGTCGGCCTCACCAGCGCCCGCTTGACCGGCAGCGCTAGAGCCCACCGCCTTCAGCAACCGCATGAGTACATCATCGTCGTCTTCGCCCCCATCCCCCGTCGCCGCAGCGGTAGCTTTGTCCCCAGACGCTTGTATCCGCTCCATAGTCTTGCGGATCGTTTCTTGGAACCCATCTTCCGCGTTACTCGCACTACGAGCAGCACCAGCAGCATCAGTAGCACCGGACGTCGTCCCGGATTCCCCCTTTTCGTCCTCCTTACCACTGCCACCGCTGGTGCCAAGGCCGCCCAAGTCCCCCTCTATCCCCCCGGCTAACGCACCAGGACCCCCTTCCCCCATGAGTAATTTCATAATAGCCGTCGGATCCATTTCGCCCTGCGCCATTCGCTGCGCGAGGGCATCCCAGTCTGGTTCGCCGTCGCCACCCCCTCCATCTCCACCACCGCCGTCGCTGCCGGTGGGTTTTTGATGCAAGAGCCCCGCCATGCCGTGTTCAAGCTGCCGGAGGAAGGCGTCCTCATCGAGGTCTGATTCGGAGGCACCGGTGGCATTTTGGTCGGATGGGAATGATGGCGGTAGCTGCGGTCCTGCGGCGGAGGTGGAGGCGGAAGCATATGAGGGTTTATTCGAAGAGGGTGCGGCGGGAGTAGCTGAGGGAAGGTTTTTTGTTGGAGAGAAATCGTCGAGGAGGTCTGTGTGGTGATTTAGCTAGGTTAGAAGATTGACTTTCGTTTTTTCTTTTTTAATATGTATTATATATACGTTTGTCGCCTTCCTTCTGGATTCATTTTTTCCAAAAAAAAAAAAAAAAAAAAAAAAAAAACATAATTAAAAAAAAAAAAAAAATAACAATCCTCTTGCAACCATAGCCTCCAAGGATTAAGGGAAAGGTGGAGATATAAATGTTCCCAAACTTACCATCCAAATCAAAATCTGAATCCTCTTCATCTCGTTTTAGCCCAGCAGTAGACCGAGCATGAGCCTGGCTGTCAGCCTCCGTTGCAGTCGCCGGCACCCCCGCAATGCTGCTGGCTTCCGCTGGGGCAGCCATACTTCCCTCCTCTTCTATCTTATCTTTTTCCTTCTTCCCCTCCTCAGCCATCACTCGGTTTTCTCTGATGTTGGCTCTGTGGGATTGCTCTATTTGGTCGAGGCAATTTCGAGGGGGGGTTAGAGGAGGGCGGTTGGGGGGCGCGGTTAGAGTAAATAAAAACAAAGAGTCGAGGGTGGCAGAAGTAGGTTGACGAATTTATTGCTCTATTATTTTTCAAGCTTCTTCTTTCTTCTTTCCAGACAAAGGTGTTAAAAAAAAAAGCGATTGAAAATCCGTAGTTCGGATGTTGATGTTGATTTTGATGTTGGCTCCGGCAAAGGCATATGATAACAGGAGCTTTTTTTCTTGGGCTCTTCGGGTTGGCGACTTGGCGTCATTCCGTCAAGTTGCCGCGGTTCCTTTCACCAACAAGTTCAACAACCTGAAGATACCAGTACTACTAGTATGTATGTGCGTCATGGATTAATCGGCATAAGTAACGAGTTATCAAATGGAATTCAGATACCATTCTCGAGAGATTCATGATTCACCCCGTTACTCGTACCTCCAACCAACGAGCGTCAACAGTCGCTTCAGCCCAACCCCCTGATATCAGCCGTAGTAAAGTAGTCTACATCCATCGAGCACATATCCCCCAACAGTTTGATCGTGGACAAAAGTGAAGATATCAGCTGTAGATCTGATCACCATTGGCAAAGGAGCCTAAGAAGATAAGCAAAAGCTCAGCTATATCCCTCGTCCGGGCCAGGGGCTGCAAAAATACTAGTACTGGTAGTAACCTTGTATTTTAAAACCTTGAAGTTGTTTTTGTTGTTGAAATTTCAAATTGATAGATAGATATATATAATTTACTCAGCTGCATTTGGCATGCCGGATGTCGTTCAGATGAAGAATTTGACTGCCATCCTAGATAGGGGATCCGAATGGGAGTTGATAAGAGCCCATCATATCAAAAACCAATTATTTCCCCCGTCCCCCGTTTGTCAAGGCCTCTCCCAGATTTGGATTAGTGGTTATGGCCAGGAAAGACTTTTTGGCTAACTAGTTAGTATGTATACTTCTGTTCTTCGACATTTAGAACAGAAATAGGACGTCATGACAGTCGCAGGAGCAGGGGCAAGGGCAGGGGCAGGGGCAGAAGCAGTGATACAAATAGCCATCTTGGGTGTGGCGCTGAAGAGAAAAATAGAAAGAAAGCAAGAAAGAAAGAAGCAGAAGAAGGCGTGGTGCTTGGTTCTTGAGCTGTATACTGTAGTTAAGCGTCCTTTGAGCTCCGCAATACCGGGCAGGGTTGACGATTAACGCACTGGAATGCGACAACATCGAAGACACGAAGATACAATCCAGGCTGCTTCATTCAATGCCTGGCGGCAACGACACCCTCGTCGTTCCCAGTTCACGGATTTCAAGAATACTCGTACCAATCGCTCGTATCAAATACGAAACGGATGGTTAATACAAGAAACATAAATGAACAACCTGTCCCATGGTACAGTACACATTATGCACTGCATCGCCTTCCACCTTGGTGCCAGCTTGAGTTTGCAAGGTGGAGTGGAAACAGGACTGAATCCGAACATCGGGTATTCGTCCGCACACCTGAGGAAAATGTGTTCAAATGGAAGCTCGACTGGGTGGGGGTGGAAGTTGGCGCTGAAAGTTGGGCCCGACGACAACCTGCAGCATCCCTTTGGCAAACGCTGTACTATACATATATTGTAGTACCAGATTGCTTCGCCTTTTCTCCAGAAGCATCCAGTCGGGCGGAAGCTATCATCATCCTGTTGTGCTAGTAATTGTGTCTTGGGGGAAGGGAAGATAAGGTCCATGAGAAGGATTTTGAACTTCCAGCTCGCCATCAACAAGATGAGAGATGGCAGCGGTCAGAGTTGGCCAGGGGTCGGTAAGTGTCCGATGGGAAATCTTTGCCAATATGGACCATCGCTGGCAAAATATCGGCCTTCCGGACGATTCAACCTTCTTCAAAGGTGGAGCTGAGTCATAATAGGAATAGGGCAATAAATCAAGCGTGTTTACCGCGTAAGGCACTGCGGAGAAATCGACAGTTCATATTATTTGGAACACTTGCCCCACCAACCACTACAGTTTTCTCATTCTCAGCCTGCATCCTGCATCGTGCATCGTGCATCTCGCATACTAGTCGTGTATTATGGAAAGCCGTATCGTGGGTAGTTCTTAGATATCGCTCGACGCACAAAACCAGGTAATTTTCTGATGGGATTTTTTTTCCCCCCTTTCTTTCCCCGCTCTTTTCTCCCCGCAGGTCTGCTTATGTGTTAAATTTTTCTTCTAACTAACTATATTTTTGAAGTGGCGGCTGAATCGCTGGCTGATTTTTAGCGTGAAGGTGGGGAGCGAAAGCGTGGGTCCGTTGTTGACGCCAGCGAAGGACCCCGGAAGCAACATGCGCAATCTACACATGCTATGGAGTAATCTGTGCATTGAAACAAGTTCAACATCATGAAGAACTACAAAGGAAATGAAAAAATGAAAAAAAAAAAAAAAAAAAAAAAAAAGGAAGCGTATCCAGACTGTATCTGTAATGATGCCTGTTATCGGATTGTGCAGTTTATTCCACTGCCACCATGCTGTAACTTAATCGTGCCCCCGCTTATTCCCAATTTCAGGTAACTTTTCCATAGTTAGGTACAGTGCATGAAATATTTAAGGCTAAGGCTAGATATATTCAAAGTGTACAGATCTGTAGAGAATATGCTGATACAGACCTTTTTGCAAAAAAGAAAAATCTAAAATTATGAATTATTATCTTAGTTTCTAAAATCTGTACTTGGTCATCATCAATGTTAACAGTCAAAATATTGATTATATTGAAGTGGCTGAATACTAACATATTCTCTGCACTTAATTATATTCATATTCAATGCTGTGATGAAGATATCCACGTTTCCTTGTGACTGCACCTATACCAATAATACAAGTTGCCGGTTGTGGCGAGGCGCACCCACACCAGCTTCTTCCCCACCACCGAATGCACCGCCATTCTTCAATTCTTCTTCCCAGAACAAGCGAAGCCGGATTCCGCGGTATTGCGGCAACTTCCTCATTGACAATACTAGTTCGGTTTGATAGCTAGGTATTCATGTATTTAACGTCGCCATTCTCTGCCGTTGGTTGTTTAGGCGATATGCAGGATAATTGAGTGGAAAAGCGCTGATCGGGGCAACATGCATCATCCCACGTCATTCCCCGCAGCTGCTCACCACGCACAAAGGAAGCAAAACGAACAAAAAGTAAAAAGGTAGGAATAATAGAAAGTCCCCTCCATTGTAAAATGAAGCATCCCGCTTCAGCCAGCATGAAGTAGCACTCGTACAGTACGTCCAGCAACAGACAAATTACGCTGCGCACACTCAGTGTCTCCAGTGTCTCCACGCCTCTTGCGGCAGGGATGATTGCCCGCCTTCCCCCACCACCTTACCCTGCAAGACAGGCCAACATACGCTGTAGTACCTACTAGACAGGCCAATACAGGCCAATACCGGCCAATACCAAATGCCAGATGCCAATGCCAACTCCCCCGCCTCTTGTTCTTTCTCCAGTCCAGTCCGTGGGCCCTTTGGCCCTTTGGCTTCTTTAAGCCAGCAGCCGTCTCTGTTCATGTTGTTGCTGTAACTGCCTGATTCTTCCTCTTCCACCGTCCCTCCTATCACTCTATTGCTACTTTTCCTGTTCCTCTTCGTGCTTCCACTTCTCGCCCGTTCTAGCCACTTTAGCCGCGCGTTTCTGCAACCTAGACGCAACCCTTCCGCCCTTCCGCCTCCCCGCTTCCGAGATTCGGTTCCAGCCAGCTTGTCAAATACCCCCCTCCCCACAATTTCTGCCCCAATTTCTCCCCCAAGATCCTAACCACCTCAATTTTGCAATCCTTCGACTTTCATCTTTCTCTGCATGATATGGGATCTGTGGTCTATGTCAGCCAAATTAATTCGCGGAATGGCATGAGAATGGAGGAGGTAATTCCGCAATCCGAACCCAACCCTGAGGGTTCTAGCAGTTCATCAGTCTCAACGCCAGAACCAGATGGTGAAATCCTTCTTCAAGGCGCTGTCAAGCGGCAGAAGCGAAAGGGAGGGCGCAAGCCGGTATGTCGTTTCCTGAGCTATTGCTTGAGTTTTTGGCCTTTCTATTTCATTATTCACAGAACTACTAGTACTACTAGTAGTATCTACTCTCCCGTTTACCCGAGTTTTTTTTATATATACTATTATCTGCTTGCTAATTTCTGTTCTCCCTTTGCCGCTGGCACTGCGATTGGAGCGATGTCTGTAGATATATGCCACCTCCGAAGAGCGCAAGCAAAGAAATAGACAAGCGCAAGCGGCGTTTCGGGAACGGCGAACCGAGTACATGAAGCAGCTGGAGACTACCATCAAGCACAATGAGGAAACCCTGCAGTCGTTGCAGCAGAGTCACCGTAATGCTGCTGATGAATGTCTGATGCTCCGCTATAAGAATTCGCTGCTGGAGCGAATTCTATTGGAAAAAGGTACTACACCTCACTAGTGGCGACGTGCGTTGGTATTGATGCGAAACAAAAATTATTCAAGCCATAGACTAATTGTATTCCGTGCTCCCTTGCTCTTCTCTCATAATTATAGGCATTGACGTTCAGGCTGAGTTGCGTCTGAAGAGTGGCAGTCCCAATATGCTATCAGCCAAGCCTGCTGGACAAACCATAAGCCAAAACTCCCCTCTTTCACGAGCCGCTAGCAACAGACAGTCTGTCAATCGCCACAAGGTTGGGGAGACACCAAAGCTTGACCATTCTAATATCTCGCAGGCACATCGTGAGGATGCCCATACTATGAGTTCCCCTCAACTGCATCCCACTCCAACCTCCCATGTCTCGTCACCTTCCACCGCTAAGTCCCCCGGCTTTAACCTGCAAGGCGGCATTTCCATACCCGGCGCGGAAATTCAACCCCAGCAGCAAAAGGATACTTCGCAGTTACACCAACTCCTGCCACCGTCAATATTGCCCGCGTCCAGCCACTATAGCAGCAACGGGAACGGTAGCAACGGCCATCACTGCATTTCGGCGACTTCTCCCGATCCCGCAACGCCAATGACAGCTGCCCTCCCAAATGTATCACCAGACAGTGGAGTAAACATGGATCGGACCGGTTCAGGTTACTACCTTTCACCGTTCCAGAAGCATTACGACCAATTAGGCAAGTTGACCGCTTTCCCCTCTATCCCCCGCATATCCCTCAGTTTTCCTCCCCCTTTATACGGATCTCTCTTTAGTACTAGGTTGATTAATTCTTTCTCTCCCCCTGCACAGAACAAGAATATGAAACCCAAATCGACATGCTCGATGAAGATGAGCACGATCTAGACGACTCTACAGAAGACACTTTATCCACGCCCGCCTACCACGAGCCCTCGACCCCACCATCCGGAATCGCTCGATCTCAGCCTCAATCTGGTCCTGAGGCTCAAGCTCAGGTCCAGCAAAACGAGCACGACATTGCTACTTCTCTTGCTGAGACGACTACCTCCGCCACGACCCTTAACGAAGATATAGATATTTTTGTACAAGACGAATCGCTCTTCAATGTCTTCGATCCCATGCTTGACCCGGATCCGTTTGGTTTGACGGCAAGCATGCACTTCCAAACTCCATTCAGCTATGTCGAGAGCCATGTGGGGCCATGAGAATAAAAATTGGAGAAGAGAGCAAAGTAGGGAAGCAACAAACAATCCATCTTATCAAAAATAGTACTCGGATGAAAACCGCCAAATCCGACACCTGATCTTTTCTTCTCTTCTCATGTCATATAGACTGGACTTGACGAGATGTTGTTCTATTTTATCAAGAGGTTTTATCGAGAAATCTACACTCTACGGCGCTCGGATGGGGTGGCTTTTCCTTGTATTCGTTACTTCTTTTTCGCATTTTCGATTTTTCCTTCTTCCTTGTTTTTCCAGCGGGGTCACGATACCCAAGGGTCACGGCAGAAATAATCTTGTTTTTCTGGTTTAATTCGAAAAGAGCAAATCAGGAAGGGAGAAGAACGACGGAGATGGCAAGTGCTTACATATATATATATATATATATATAATATATAATATATAACTGGCATGCGGCATTTGCGGGGCGCTTTTTGGTTTATTTGGGGGAAAGTTTCTTAAGTTTCTTAAGCCACATAAACTGTGTTACAGATGCGTGGGTTTTCTCATTTATTTTCTAAATACATACATATATATACATACATATATATATATATATATGATTGATCATGCGCATACGATATGTCTTTTCTTCAACATTCTCATCTTGTTTTGGTGCATATAACGGCAGATGAAAAATGATGATGATGATGACGGTTGTTCTGGATGCTGCTTCATGTCTTGCATTAGTTTTACATCATCTGGCCGCTGGCTTCGTCCGTCGTTATTGTTCCATGTTTCCCCTCGTTCCTTGCCATGTTATTCTTTGGTAGTAAGTTCAAGTTGTTTAACCGTGCCAATGTCATACATGTGTGTACAGATTTCGTAGTCCGTTGATCCGCCTTGCATCCACAATAAGGACCATACCCTAAGCCCTAAAACCCGAATCCGACCAAGCCCCAGCCCAGCCCCATCCGCCCGGGCCGACTCGGCTTCCGGGCCACTGAGCCCTTGAGCCTCCTCCGTGGCTCGCTTAGCATTTGCGGATTTCAAACCTCGACCTCAACCTCAACCTCAACCTCGCCTCCCACCACGGCCAGCTCTGTGTCCACGGTGCACCATCCCACCATTCACCATCCAGCTCTCCGCGATCCGGATCCGATTTGCACGGCATCCTCTACTTCGTGCACAGGCAATCCGCTCCAGTGCTGATATCAGCCAGTTCGCCAATCGGTCAGCTCAGTCAGTCAGTCTCATTCAGTTTTCTTCCTCCCCCCTTCCGCCTTGTGCTCCCGCCAACACCTCCAATCCAATTCCCAATCCCAGTCCCAGAAAAATATATATAACCAAACAAAACATTCCAATTTGGGGGGATTTTTTTTTCTTTTTTTTTCTTTTTTTCCTTTTTCGTTTTATTGATCCATTTTATTTCTTTCGCCGTAACAACTTAACCCAAGCAGCAATACTAATTAATAACTTCCACCAACCCATTGCTCATATACAGCCCTCCAACCCTCCCATCCATCCAATCTCCACCCATTTCCGCCCGTCTGGAGCCCGCCCCCAAGCCCGCTCCCCATCCCGCCCCAACCCCTCCGCCCCCGTAACCCGAATTGCTGCAATAACAGAAAGCCTTCCGAGGAAGGCCCCCTTTTCCACAAAAAACCAGGCGTCATGTCGGACGTCCGGTCCAAGGTATGCTTGACGTGTTTTTTCTTTCATGCTTTGAAGAGGGAGAGAACAGAAGGGGAAAAAAAAAACAAGACAATTGAGTGAGAGAGAGAGAGAGTGTGTGTGTGTGTGAGAGGTGATGTGTGGTATGAGGATGGATGGACTAGGGTTTTTTTTCAAAAGTGTGGTGTGTGTTTTTTGTGCAATTGGTAATTGGCAAGTGATATTTGATGGGATATATATATTATATACATCTTCCATGCCAATTGCCTGCCAATTGCCTGCCAATCACATTGTGATTCCGCTTTGTGTTGTGGTGTTGTGTTGATGCTCTTCATTTTTTTCAGGGGGGGATTTGGATTTTCCTGGTATTTTCATTTGTGGGCGAAAATGGAAACACAACCACAACAAAAGAAGGATGAAAAAATGCTAATATCGTTCCTTCTCACTACAAAAAGAACCTGTATGAGCTTCTTGGTACGGGATACCCCCTCCCCCCTCCGCTTTTTTTTTTTTTTTTTTTTTTTTTTTTTTTTTTTTGAAAAGAAAAAACCCCAAATTCCCTAACCAGCGCCTCCTTCCCCCTCCTGCGCTGCTCTCTGAAATCGAGGAATATTCCTATAGACATCAGACACATAATATGGTCCATTGAGAATCTTCAAATTCGAAGCTAACATTCTGCAATTGCAGGTAATGACCCTGAAGAGGACTCCGATCGGGAACCATCACCACCCACCAGCGCTGTAACCAAGCCCGGCCCTCGATATGGGAAGCGTGAAGGCCCTTCCGAACCACCCCGTTCTGCCAACCCGGCTTTAGCGCGTCCTCGTGGAGGACGAGGTGGTCGATATGGGAATGAACAAGGTATGTCATCATTATTATATATTTGAGTTTTTCCAGGTTTTTATTTTTATTTTTTTTTATTGTTGTTGTCTTGTGCCTGTGTCAACAGACAATTCTAATGAACAGTCTTCTGTCTCCAGCATTCCGTGACCCTGAAGCCAGCGCGAGAGCAAACCGCAAAAAACCCGTCGATGCTCCCCTACCAGATGTCCCAACTGGTGTAGTGAAGAACCGCGATGCTCGCGGCAACCTCCTCCGTGAAGATCGCACCAACCGCTCGGACAGAACGTAAGCATTCCCATTTAACAATCTAACCAAGCCAGACTTTTCGTTTTTTAAACAATAAGAATGGGTTGCTAACAATGCTCTCCTTCACAGCGAGACCACTAAGCAAGTCGAGCAAGGCTGGGGGGCCACCAGCGGTGAATCCGCCTGGGATGATGAACGGGCCGGCGCAGCTACTGCAAAGCGGGAGACCAAAGAAGGGCCCGGCGGCGACGCGGCCGCGAACGACGCTGAGGCCGCCGAAGCCGAAGACAAGGCCAAGTCCTATGCCGAGTACCTAGCCGAGCAGGCCGAGCAGCGCCGCGACGACCTTGGCGTCAAGGAAGCCCGCAAGCCCAACGAGGGCGTCAAGGCGGATAAGAAATGGGCGACGGCCAAGGCGTTAAAGCGCGACGAGGACGAGGAGGCCTACATTAAGGGCAAGGAGGAGAAGGCGCGGCGCGAGAAGGCCAGGAAGGAAAAAGCCTTTGTTGAGGTTGATATGCGCTTTGTCGAGCAGCCCCGTGGCAACCGTGGGGGCCGTGGAGGTGGCCGTGGAGGTGCTGGCGGCCGGGGCCGCGGCGGTGCACCCGGCGGTGCTGGCCATCGCGGCGGCCGTGGTGGTCCCGCTGCTGGGCCCAGCGTCGATGAGAAGAACTTCCCGGCCCTTGGTGGCAAATAGTTACTTTCTTTTTTTTTGTGTGTACTGATAACTTGTATCCGTCTCCCCCCCTTTCCTTTCCCTTTTCTCTATCTGGCTGGCAGTTGGTGATTTTAAAGGAAGGAGGGGAGGAGGGTAAGGTATCCAAAAAAAAAAAGGAGAAGAGAAGCTTTAATAATCCTTTTTGTATGTGTTTTGTTTTTGATCTTTTTCTTTTTAATAACTTACTTAACTTTTTTACTCCTTTTACTTTCTTTCTTTCTTTCGTCTTGTTGTTTTTTGTTTTAATTTCCCATTTTTTTTCCTACACCTTTTTTTCCCACCCTTCACTCTCTGTCTCATCTTCTCTCTCATATTGACTTGCCTTGCCTTGCCTTGGTGCTGTAAACCTCCAACTGCTCTTACTCAGCACAAAACAACAAAAAATTAACAAACAGAACAAGAAAACCCTTTTTGTCTTGAATTTTTCATTTTGTTTATTTTTTTTTTTTTTTCATTTTTCCCCCCTTTCCTGTGATACAAAAGACATCTCAAGATGAGGAGATCATGGGGGGGGGGGGGGGGAGAGAGAGAGAGAGAGACAGAACATTGTACCCTTGTCTTTACTTTATATATGTATGTGAATGAGGAAGAGAAGGAGGGGGGAATAAATGTCTTGGATTTTATTTTTATTTCTTTTTGTCATTGAGATGTCTGGGTTTATTAAAAACATGTAACTGTACTCTGTATGCTACCTACACCTACCCACCTGTTCATTTATTTCTCTGTATATGGAGTGGAGTGTTTTGTTGTTCTGTAAAGAGTCAAACCAACAACAAATTTTTTTTTAAAAAAGGAAAAAAAAAGAAAAAGAGATTAATCCCAATGTGAAATAAGGAGGTATCTAAACTTCTTACTTACTGGACCCAACTACTGGCTCCTAACCAAGAGGGTAGAAGGAAGTAGGCCAGCTCTAGCAACCAAAAATAACATAATGAAAACTAAAGCCGTGGGCAAAGACAAGACAAGACAAGACAAGAAAAGTAATATGAGTATAAACAGTGAGAGAATCGATACTTAAACGAGCTTCAATAGGCGGAATTAACTAAAAAAGGATGGAAAAGAAAATGAAAGCCGCTTAACTATAGGTCCATTCCAAGAGAGTGTAAAAATTAAAAATAAACCCCACAATGAATCAGTGTATAGCTAGAACATGAACATGCCGAAATTGGAGACATGGAGATGAGGAAAAGGAAAAGGAAATCACTACGCGATGATTCTCTCTATCCGTCTCTGAGCAAGAAGTAGAAACATGTCACTCGCAAATCCAAGTCAAGACACAGATTAATAGAGACTGACTGACCCCATGAAAGTACGACAAATAAAGCCAAAGACTAAGAGGCCAAAGCCAATCCAAATAAGCGGTCTATACCCCTAAGGCTGGCGTAGTTGAAAGGAAAATCCATTCCGAAAAAGCCAAATAATCCAGACAATTGATATCAACGCCAAAGAAAAGGGTGGCTTCTAGCATCTCCCCCTCCTCCCCCCCCAAAAAAAAGGGAGGTGATGACAGGTTCACCGCGCAGCTAGTTACGGGGACCAGCCCATCTAGTGAGTGTCTTAGGGAGGTTGGCTAGTAATCTAAACTGAGGCCCTCTCCTCCCCGCATATCCAGCAGCTGATTCATCGTAATCTTCATCGTATCCGTCTCTATGGTCCTTGTAAGAAGGGCAGTCATCACCTTCGCAACTAGGGTACCCATCTTCCAACACTTCATCATCCAAGAAGTCCAAACCAGCCATGGCATTCCCATTGCATGCCCTCTCAAGGGCAAGGAACGCAAAATGACCACCAATTACAGGTCGAGCGAAAAAATTGGGCCCAGGAAATCCACCATCACCTTCTGTCTTATGTAAATCAGTGAATGGGCGATCCGTGACTGTTTCATTGAGCCATTTAGCAACCGACTGAAGGATTTCATGGCGAACGTTTTTGCTGGATACCGCCATGGAGAAAAACTCCCAGTCAGTCTTAGTGTAGAGATGCCGGCTGTCCAACGGAAGTCCATATTTCTGCCGTACGTAGTGATACCATTTCGATTGCCGTTCATAAACCCGTTTTGGTACAAAACCGACATGGCCTAATTTCGGTGGATCAAGGGGCTTTTGTGGGTCGCCGTGGTCGATTGCCTCATTTCCATCGGAAGCACTCTCCAAGGAATCTTCCAGATGGAAACAGAGAAGAGAGTCTGCGTACAAATTGTACAAGGTGGTCCAAGAACCAAACCAGTCGTAGGAGAGTTTCGCATGAGTTTTGTCCCTCGAAAAACCATACTCTTCCCATTTCGTGATGTAGGTGTCAGAGATATTCTGGTAAGCAGATTATTTAAATTAGCATAGTGCGTTTGTTTCTCGATGTTTAAATGAAGTTCCCATTCTGAACAAACCTTGTAGTATTTGTAATCAGCTTTATTTCCGACGAGGGCAGAAAGCTTGCTCATAGCATTAATGCCAATAATTCCTTTAAGCGCAAGGTTTGTCTGAAGTGCCAACCATCCAGCGAAGTCATCGGTAGATACTGCATACAGGTTAGCCTGCGATAGTCACGAAATGACTTCAAGATAGACATACGTTGATTCTCAGGGAGCAGAGAAAATTCGACCAAGTATCCGGTCCATTGTTTCCATAGCTTGTAGGATCTTTCGACCCACAGCTGTGCTTTATCACCGGCGTTAGGCATCAATGCCCAGGGGCTATCGAGTTTATCTATGCCACCGCTTGACTCAAGGTCTATCAGTGGGAATATGCCAGTATCTTTGCCATGCTTAGTGTTTCTAATGGGGGAGCCGGAGCCCTTCGCAGGATAACGCAACGAATTAACGATGGCAAGGCCCATTATTAGCATATTTCCACATTCTTCTACCGGCATGTATTCGTCTCTTCCGTCTGGATGACCAGTAGCGTTAGGGAAATGAGAACCTAAGTCGTGCATCGCGTAAGTATTTGGATATTGGCCGCTGAGCATATGTTCTATCAATGGTTCCAAAAGGTAGGCAAGCCATCTGGGGTTGGTATAGAGGAAGAAAGGGAAAGACGGGAATATAACGTCAATTGTCTGGAAGTTTCCATTGGAGGAGATCTCCTTGAGGAACAAAATTGGATTTTCTGCTGTCCCCGAGAAGGTTGTTGCACCGAGAACTTGTCTTGCAGAGAGAGCGACAATGTCAACGTAATCTTCTGCACCCGACAAAAACGCATCAATTTCGAGTTGTTTAGAGTAACTCGTGGCAAGAGCAGATGCATTTTGGAAGTCGAAATAGTGGAAAGAAAGAAGGTTGTCCACACTACTAAACCAGGATTGCCAAAGGGGTTTCATCATGGTCAAGCCGCGGGCGGCAGCAAATTGGACAACAGGATCTTGGATATGAGCGATGGTAAAGGTGACTTGGTCTTCTTGCATCAAACTAGTTTCGCAGTTATTGCCAGTTCCATTGAGAAGAAATGACTTGGAAAATGCGAAGACGGGTTCCTCGTCCATAATCGATCGGAAGGAGCCATCGTTGACATTTCGCAAAGCATCAGTCCTTGCAAACCGCTTGCGAAGTACAGCAGACGTCCCAGATTCATATAGGACATCCTGGGTTTGTTGAATAATAATGTTTAGTTAATTCGGATATTCGTGATGGGGAATGCCAAAGGTAACTATCAGGAATTCTTACCTTTGGAGCAACGATATACAGGCTGCCCCATTCAGAGCGGTCACTATGCTCGGTGAACAGCTGCTCCGTTTCGCGTCTGACCCGCCACCTATTAAGGCGAGGACCTCCATTCCTGGGAGTTATCTTGTCGAAATCCCATACAATGCGGGCCCCTCGGTAACCGCTGACCCACTGGCCGTTCATGTCCATGTAGATGTGAGCATTCCTATTCCCCTTGACATACACAGTGATATACGCAGCAGGAATTGATTGACGAAGAGTAGAAGTCGGAGTGATGGGTGAAAGGAATGAAACGGTGATGTGAAGGGGTCCCGCTGACAATTGGGATTCGGGTGGAGCTATGGAGTAGGTCAAATTGGTCGTGGAAGCATCGTATTTGGCACCAAGATACGTTGGATACGAGATCTTATAGCTGTGTAATTTTCTATTGTCAGAAAAGAACTCCTCACATTGATTAAGTTTCACAGCAGTAAAGCATACCCAGAGCTAGCCTTAACCGGCGTCAAGGAATCGTGAGGACGTCCAAGAAGCGGATATACAAATCCAGTGTCCGGGATAGCAGCCATTAGGGAGAGCCCAAGGTGCTCTCCCGTGTAAAACATGGGCCAGTTATTCCACGGGTCATCTCTGGCATTGCCGAGCCAAGTGCTGAGATAAGGATCCCGCACGATCAACGGAAGAACAGGAGGGGTAAGGCGAGAGGCGGCAACAAGAAAGGAGTGGAAGATGGCTGCCCCAACGAGCGGAGTGAGTAACCATCGCATGGTGCCAGCTTCACCAGGAAACAGCAGCGGCTAAGGATATAAAGGGCAGTAGGATTTCTAAAGAGAAAACCGCCTCAGCATTGCGATGTTGCTGAAGGAGGATTGGGAGGAGGAGAGAAGTAGTCCGCGCGGAGGGGCAATTGCTGGTGGATTAAAAGCGAGCGTTGAGGAGGTTTAAGTTTAGAACGGATGAGGTCATGCGGAGAAGTCAGGCCAAGTGGAGCCGCAGCTGGTCCCGGTCCCCGCTCTTGTTGCTGTTTGCTGTCCGCTCAACACTAACAACAAATGGCAAAAGACAAAACACACAGATCGCCCCACAGAATGGCTTGACGCGGTTCCGGGTTGCGCGCAGACAGCCATGGAGAAAAGAGAGAGAGAGAGATTGGGAGGAAGTGGACACTCATCCGTCATCAGGGGATAGCTCATGTCGACAAACCTTCCTTCCCAGCGTCGCCCAACAGCAGCATCAACAAACAGTATACTTTAACCTTAAAAACAGAATGGCAGGTTTACCCCTATCGCTATTCCATATTTGTTGCTGCTGACTCTTCCTTTTATTCCCATTAGCGGGCTCAAAACGGTGGCTGTAGATTCGAGCCGTGCTTGCGGGAATCAAGCATCTCACTAACGCAGTCAATTAGCTTTACACCGGACGCATTAGGGGATGCTCCAAGATGCCACGCACACTCCAAAGTTCAGCCCTCCGCGATAAAGCGTCTAGACGAAGTAAGGTCATTTTTATTTATTTATTTATTTATTCCTTGTTTGCACCGAAAATACATGTCTGGTCCTGCATGTTTCTCACGTCTTACAACCCATAGAATATGTAACCAATTCCACAACCACCTGATAGTAATTTGCTCATGCTGACGTTTGACAATCTGCAAGTTGCCAATGCGCCCTTGCATAAATATTTGCTCCATTCAGCTTGGATGGAACTTGAAAGTTAGGGCCCTCGTCTTCTTCTCCTTTTCCCAACCCCTCCGCCTACCCCGCTCCCTGATTCCAACAAAATCGATATCCCAAGCCTACTCAAGCATCATCACCAAAATACTGTTGAAGAAACGAAAGATCTTTTCGGGCATTATTTGTGTTTGACACCGCCAAGCCTACACGAAAATCAGCCGACAAATCTCACTGACATCCAACCTTAAATTGATATCACATGTCGTGTGTCTTGAGTTCCCACATGCGGGCTCTGGGTTTGTAGATACGGTACACCGGCCTTTAAAAACAGGCGATCGGTAGACTCCAATATATATCTAACTGGAACTGGATGCATTAATATTTTGAATATATATATATATATATATATATATATATATACCATAAGGCGAAAGAACATTTTCTCCTAACGCTGGACAATTAAATCCATCTACCCCAACCAAAAACTGGAGAATATTTAGCCAATGACGTGGGCTTAGAGGAGAGTAGCTTATTGCAGAACGGTTGGTAACAGAGCTGAAGCCAAAGAAAGTCAAACATCATGCAGTTACCCCTCAGCTGACTGGGGGGTACTGTACAAAATTTTTGTATCCAGGGTAAACGTAAGCTCTTTGATCCTTATTTACTGACTGGTTGGAGGTTGAGTAAAAAGTCATCCATATATTTTCGAGATCATGGTATTCAGACAAATAGCAACTATCGGACTGCCGATCATGAGATCAGATATTGAAACCAGAAATGTGTGCATAGGCCAGTGATAGTTACCTGTTTGTAGTTTATATCACTATGACAACCCTAGTTTTCCAAAACTCATGAGGGAATCGTTTGATAGCTTTTGGTATTTATTCAAGTTCACATCGGAGCAGAGAAAAGAAACAGGCAAAAGGATAAAAGATAAGAAAGAAAATATATCACAAACGTTGTACTTCTCTAGCCACCCACCCACAATACTCCCTCAATAGAGTCCTCTATCCAGTCTTACCAGTAGGGATATTAAAGAAGACAGCAGCCTTCCCATCCTTATACGGCCGATCCAGCCTGAAATAACCCTTCCGTTCAAACTGAATAATATCCCCCTCCGCCAACCCAGCCACATTGCAATCCGCAAACGCTTCAGAGCGGAACTCCGTCTGCGGCGTCAAAAAGTCATGGATGTCCTCATCCTTCTCGATCTTATCCTTGGTGATGAGGTAGTCAAAGTCCACGAGCTCGACAGGGACGAGGTCCTGGCCCTCCTGCGCCAGCCATGTGACCTTCTTATCCGTCTTCTTAACGTCGCCGGCTAAATGCAACTCCAGCTCGAGGCCGTTGATCTTGCCCGTCGCAGGATCGCTGTTGACCTTGCGCACGATTGCATTGCCCCAGTTCATCAGGGTGATCTCCTCGTCTGGTTGGAAGGTAGCGGCGTCCACCTGGTCGAGGAGGATTTTGCTGCTGTAGATTACTTTCTTAGAGCCCAGCTCTGGATTCTTGCCGTGTTTTGGTTTATCAGCGCTTTGCACACCATCAATCCCGCCGACGGTAGTTGGGACCACGTCCTGCTTGTCAACAGCGGTATGGCGCGGGGCCACAGGATCGATATACTTGCGGTTAGTCGCCCAGAAAAGCGTCCAGTCAAGATTTACGATGTTTCGGCTGGGGCCTTGTTTGAGGATAAATTCACGCAGGGCAGGTACAGTCATACCGCGTCGTCTGATACCCCGGATCGTAGGCATGCGTGGATCGTCCCACCCCCATACGACGCCCTCGTCGACTAACTTCGTGAGCTTTCTCTTCGACAACACCGCACGAATGAAGTTTACACGCGAGAAGTCCCAGATATGGACTTTGCGAATGCCAAGAGCCTCCTGCATCCAGGCATATTGTGCGTTCCGATCACCGTACTCAGTGGTTCGCAATGCGTGGGTCACACCCTCCAAGGAGTCCAGGATAGGAACACAAAAATCGTAGGTCGGATAGATTTTCCATGTACTACCAGTCCGATGGTGTGGCTCCAGGTTGCAGCGGTAGATGACTGGATCTCTAAGTGCTTTGTTCAAGTCGTCAACCGAGATCTTTGCACGGATACACCAGCGCTGGCCTTCAACTGAGCCGGTTTTCATTTCAGCAAACCGTGCCAAGTTGTCCTCCACGCTTTCGTTACGGCGCTTGCTCTCAACACCTCTGAACCGCTCATCCTGCATCACTTCCTTCTCAGTGTCGTCGGCATAGGCTTTACCATCACTGATAATTTTGACACAGTATTCGTACATTTCCTGGAAATAATCACTAGAGAAAGAGGTCTTGTCCGGATAAATACCCAACAGGGATAAATCATGCTTGATCGCATCCTCGAACTCCTGATTCTCCTTGGAGGGATTGGTATCATCGAATCGACAAATCATGGTGCCTTTGTATTGTTCATGGGCGAAGTAATCGTTCAACAGCGCTGCTTTCGCATGTCCGATATGCAGATACCCCGATGGCTCCGGTGGGAACCGGGTCACTACACCGTTTTCCACATTCTTGAGACCGATGTTGTAGCTTGCACCAGCGGCACTTGCCGCAGCCTTTCTCTTCTGAGAACTAGCACTCAACTCAGCCACGGCAATGCTCACCCAGGGATAGGCTGCTTCGATGAACGCGAACCAGCGGCTAGTGGTTGTCGCAGCTTTTCTGATGCTTGATATGGCGATTCTATTTCCACGAAGGGTTCCCCAGACGGCAATATCTGCCAAGGTAAGAGAATAGCCAACGATGTGCGATCGCAGGGTAAGGTGGGAATCGAGCTCCTTCATTGGATGGTCTAATGCTTTGAAGTCCAATGGCCTCAAAGCAGCTGATCTCTTCACCCATTCATCGACCTACATTTTTGTTTTTAGAAAAAACGAGTAATTGTAGTTAGCAAGAGTCGGGGAACCGGTAGCGCCTGTATTTGGACAAACCTGCTCCTTGTCCCCAGCTTGCAGAGGTGCATATATATTCTCCAGATGTTTTAAGATATCGTCATCGTAAATTGTCTTCCCATCGTCAGTCTTAAGCTCCAGCGTTGCACCTTGGGATCCAATTGACTCCACATCCTCGAACACGACGGTGATGTCAGTGCCTGGGAGGATCTGCTTGACATGGTTGACAGCAAGAAGGGTTGGTAGGAGGAAGGCATTGTTGGCCTTTGTTGCAACGGCGAGTTGAGACATCTCCTTCGTCAGGGTGTCAGTTGTTATCTTCAAGGAAGGATGAGGGGTAGAGACAACCGACTGTCCTTGGGCAGGGTGTTGCAGAGCGGAGAAGAGGGATGTGGCTTACTTTCCTGGTAAATGTATTCCTCGTATCTGAAAAATAAAAGAATGTCCACCAGGAATATGTATGTTAATGCCACAAATATGGCTGGGTTGGTGATCTCTCTGGATAAATATGGTGACTCAGTCAGTATGTGGGGTATACAAGGAGACTCATCGGGCTGTTTCTTTTTAACTAGCGGGGCATCCGCCAACTGCAACTTTGCAATCCACCAAGCACGACAGTATGGTATCCGTTAGTTACTATAGATGGGCAGCGCCCATTTTGAAAACCTTTGTAACTGAATGCTTCTGATTCATAATATTAATCTCCCTCCTAGAAGTGAGCAGACTTGAGACTACTATTCTTTACCAGTACATGTAGATAGCTCTACTATGGTTGTCAATGCTCACCTTTTTATCTGCGGTAATGTACCCAGCAACAACAATTGTAACGCCAACATAGACGTAGATTTACCATCGTATAAGGAGCCAAATATCCTCAAGCGTGCTCTGTTTGCATTTTCCCTTCAGGCAATAAATTGTATCCGCGTCTGGTCTGTGGTTTTTCCGGCACCGAAGACCGCATTATTTAGTCCGTAACTAAGCCAAGCACGCGCATACTGACAAATTACTAGCGGAGATACAACCCTACACGCGACGCCCGCCCGCAACCCTCTCCTGCAATTTTGTTTCGCTTCGTTTGCACTTTTCCAGGTTCAATTGGCTATGGACGGCCAATCGCAGTGTGTTTTCCTTTGACTTCTGCTCTCCTCCTGTCCCTACGTTTCCTACTGCGCAGATGTGGGTATCTCCGTTTTCGGCGCGACATCTAAGCTAGTCAACTATAACATCAACTCAATAAGAATCAGAACCCCCATACAGAGCCCTTCTCTCCCGCCACGGCTGGGTCTCCACCTCCATATTTTCCACCTATACCTTCTTCGCCGCCGTTTGTATCATATACGCTCATAATGTCACAATCAAGTCCCATGAAATCCGAACGACGCGTTCTGGTTGAGAAATCAACCAACGCGTCTCTAGCCCCCTCCAATTCTCAGTCCGTGAGCAAGTCGAGCAAGTCCTCGATGTCTCCGCCAGTGTTGGCCGGCCAGAAAAGATCAATTGATCAGGTGGACTCTTCTCAGAACAGATCGAGTTCAACAAAAAGTTCCTTCAGCCAGGTCCGACGGGAGGATGAGTTCTATATCTATGAAGAGAATAACACACAGTCTAGTACAGGTGCAGATAAACAGGTGTGTGTTATTGTGTGCTGAAGAGAAACAAACAAAAGAATATCATCACATGGCATATGTGGGAGAAAGAGAAGAAGCAGGACTATAAACTAACAGATCCTCACAGATCATCTCATCTTCCTTCATTCAAACCGCACATGCTTTTGATCTAGACACGCCGCCCAAGAACACATCCTCACAACAGAGTGACACCATGTCATCTCTACTCAATCTCAGCTTTGAGTCTGAGAGCAAGAAGTCCTCACTCAATTCCCCGTCTTCCCCTTCGAGCAGTCCTACACAAGAGATTCCTGCAAACGAAACAACAGCAGCCCCCACCTCGATTGTGCCAACGGACCCTGCTGAGAGAAAGGCATTCATCCAACAGGTTAGCAAACCTCGAAAGAAATCACAATTGCCCACTATCATAGCATCTGCTGGATAGTTCCACTAATACCGCACAGAAAGCAAATCTCCTTCGCAGCCGCGTCCAAACAGCCATGAAAAAGATCAAAGCGCCCCAGAATGACATTGACCGTCGCCTGGTAGCGCTCGAGGAACAGGCCAACAGCCGTGATCGGCCTTACCCCCCTAAACCGTTGTGGCCCCTCTCACGCCCCGCGAGCAAACACAGATACATGGACGATGCGGATGAGGACTTAACTCCAAAAGCTAAGATGCCAAAGCTCCTCCCTCCACCGGACCTGCAACCGATGGCGTACTCGACCCGCTACGCGTCCACTAATAATACTATGCCATCTTCGCCCCCCGCCTCAGCCACAGGTGAAAATTATGCTGGGAAAATTGAGTTAGAGATGCAGATGCAGATGGAAATGAATGGCCACGGACATGAGCACGTAGAAAATGAGTTGACGCCAACCAAATCCAAAGCGGAAAACGCTGTCATCACAATCGATAAGATCAGCGGTACCGACGCTGGCAACGGCAACGGGAATGAAAACGGGAAAGCGGACAACTACCCTACGGAAACCCTCACCTCACCCATGCAGCCCTGCAGCCCACCACACACAGGAGACTCACCTATTGTCATCGAGAGAAACGCGAAAATGTGCTCCGTGGACCAAATGATTGCCAAAGCGAAGAAGGGAGAGGCGCTTGATGGGCTTCTGAAGCTGATGAAGACTACTACTGAGTATGATAACTTGGATGAGTGGACTGGGTGATAATATATGGCCTCCAATTCATATCAGTAATCCCCTAATCACAATGTGCAATATCATCTTTCGAGAAGAAGGGGAGGTGGTGTCATATTTTGCTTTTTCCCCTCTTTTGAGCAATGATGGATGTGGACTTGGATTTGTTGCTGCTTTGTTTAATTCCATAGGTGATTTCGTTTTGTTTTTCCCTTTCTTTTTTTTCCCTTCTCGTGTACGATATTGCTAGGTAGAAATTGGTGAGGATGGTTGGCTTCCATGAGGACGATAACGAGATTCCCTTGGTTTGTTTTTGGACTGTGGAGAAACGCTTTATTGTTTCTGGGACGCGAATTTGTTGGCTGTGGTAGAATACCCAGATGGAGAAGCATTTATCTTGTTTTTTCAAGATATCTAAAAGAAGAGAAACGACTTTGATATACCTTTTCGATCCTCATCCGCAAGCTTTTGTTTCATAACATTACTCGAAGGTTGGCCCCTGAAGGCAGTCCCTGAAACGGTCAAATGAGAAGAAAACTTCGTCTCATGAAAATATAATCTCTAAATACGGGATGTACTAGAAATTATACCAAAATGGTATCACTTCAATTACCCATAGAGGCTATTCGATGCTATTCATTCAGTCATTCTCGATTCCCTAAGAATGAGGTTGTTTTGCTTCTGCTATTGAAACAAAGATATAAACACCGCCTTTGATATAGCCTCGTTCCCCTCGACAACTGCACATCTTCTTGCCCTGTCCATTGGATTTGTTCCATTTCGTTCATCAGCTTCAGCAGTCGTGAATATGGTGTACTGGCCTGGGAATCGAGTTTCTACGGCTGGCAATGTTCAATTGTTAGCACAAAAATGGGTGGCCGTTGGGTGACGGAAACATTCCTTTATAACTTCACATCTGAGCTATAACTACATACGAATTTATGCTAAGCATATATATACCAGCTTTCAGTACATTTTTATTCGTTTCCTTTTCCTCTTCTTTTCAACGATCAGAATCCCACCTTGAAGCCTTCTTTTTTCTTCGCCTACTAGCCTAGACCGCTGCTCCGGCGAGACTTCTGTTTAACCTGCCCACCCACTGAGAAACGCTAAACTGCCTGTTATGGACCGCCCGGTTATCTAAATCTCTATTTCTAAAGCCCAGTACATCAAGGATACGTATATCATCTCCAGGACTTCTACAAATTCAAAGGCGCGGTGAACGGGGAATTCTGCATACCAAATATAAACCCCTTCTTTCGAAACCCTGACCTGAGCTGGTAAGTAAAATCATATGACATTTGAATACGATATAATTATCCTTGCTCCCAGCTCCCCCCTTCTTCCGCTCAAGCAATCTTTCACTAGTCTCGTGCGAGGACCAAAACTTCGCATCCTCCACTCTAACACGCGAGATGAAACTCCCCAATCCATCTACCATACATACCCCTTGTGGTTAGCTTTGCACTTCTCCGACACGAGCAGAGACTGTTTTCCCGACAAACATAAACCTCATGTACCGCGTAAATCGCTTCCAGACAACACTTCCACTAGTAGGCCTGGGCAGGTAAACAAACCCTTAAGCGCTGCCTTGAAGCCATGTTTGTCTCTTATCTTCCTAAGGGTTATCGGAGGCTTGAGTTCGAATTAGCAGAGAGTGGTTATCTCGTAGGCGAAGTCGCAGCCATCCCAGCCCTTGGGTCTATTGTTAAATTCGCCAGGCATTGCCAAGGTCATCCTCATTCAGTCGAAGATCGCCAGGTTTCTAAGTCCGCGCTGGCATAATCTCGCAGCCATGGGTGGTTCTGGACGGTGAAGCAGTCTGACTGATCCGGACTTTTTTCATACTAAGTTTAAGCAATGTTTCCTAAACTTTTAATTTTCCTTCTGTCGGTCATATCGGAACCATATAGGTGTCTTTCATAGGTAAAGTGGGAAGAGATAAAGGGTGAAGCCTGGAGACATGATAATGAGTGTAGATCCTGTAGGGAGGTATGTACTGTACATGTGCATTTTCAAGACACGCGCGCCTATCGCTTATTTGACTTATCGGGCCGCGCCGAACTTAAATCCAAGTCTTCATTGGCTAAACCAAAGAGGTAATTTCGCCTCGAACGTTATGATGAAGGTAAGGGGAAAGTTTCAATTAAGGAAACATTGCTTTTGTTCTTTCAGTAGATAACTGTATGGCCTATTGTATCTTAAGTATGTTTTTGCATGTGTAAATAGCCAGAATATAATGAATAAAAAATGAAACCTGAGTCTAAGAAACCGAGGGAAGAAAATTACAGCTGTAAACAAAGGCAGGAACAAAGAAGCATGTACAGGGTATAAAACAATGGCTATTAATGAAACAAGAGTAAAAAATAGGCCGTGGCCTCTCAATGTCGCACAGCAACAAGCACAGCTCCAGCACCAATATAACACGGGGGGCGGAATATAATGAACTGCCAGTCCATAAACATCTTTGGTTTTTTACGTTTATCTTCACTACCTCTCCATGTAGCTATATTGTACCTGTATTCTAATCCGTACCTGTTCATATTTTCCCAGTATTTGTAATCTAGGCCCCAAAAATGATTAATTCCTGAGTTATACAGAACAAGCGGCCGGGTGTTTCCACACAGCAACTGAGGCCCGCCGAAGACGAAACAAGAGTAAAAAAAGAGCTGGAGATTTCCTAAACTCTAAACTCTAAGTTGTTCTCAGAAAACCCCTCAATGCAATTTCTTCCCATTGTCGAACAAAAGGAACAAAAGAGACAAAACAATCACCAAAACATTAACCCAAGCGTATGAGCTTGTACCAATTATACGTGGCTCCAAACGGTTTCAGCTGCACGAGAAGAAATGAAAAGAGAAAGGGATCCCATCAAGACAATTCTATATAGAAATTTGTTCAAGAAGGTAGAGGACATGTGGTTGAGAATTGGGCACAGAGAGAAGGCGACAGACGGAACACCCCAGGTGGATATGTGCACAGAAGCAGAGGCAGGTTCCCTAGGGAGATTAGAAAGCATCAGGTCGAAGCAAAGTGAGTGCCAGAAGCGATTTGCTTGAACTTGTTTTTCCTTTGGAATTTGTTTCTAGTCGTCCTTATCCTCAAGAACGAAATAAAAGCTGAGAAATTTATCTGTCATGCACCGTCAGCAGAAGGATGTAAGATATTATTTTGTGGCGACTATGATGGGAAGGGTAGGGGGACGGACTTTTGGCGTGACCAACTGGGTTGGGAAGGGGAAAAACCACCGTGAGATTCCTTTTCTTGCGAACATGCAATCAAAACGCTTGCAAACAACCACTCCAATGCTCTTTTCCTCCAAAGATTACCCGTCCATTCTAAGTAAAGAATATCTAATGATACGTTCTTTCTATTCTTCGAGGACATCAGTCGCTCCATCTATAACCGGTACGAGGCCGTCGGAAACCCGGAACGAAAAGAAGATAATTCTCGCATTCGATTTTCATGGGATTTGGAAACGGGGAAGTGGATGGACAAATCGACGTGGTTGAAGATGAAGCGGCACTCAGGCTCTTGCCAGGTTACAGTGGATGTCAAGGCCAAAGGGAACGATGAAGTTACGAACTATCATACGATGACAGATGTGGAAAAGAGAGAGAGAAATGGCAGGCAGGTGCAGTTAACGAAAAAAGACAGTAGCGCTGTGGGAACAGACTCGGATTATGTTAAACAGAGTCATAAAGTTATCGTTTTCGATCTCGAAGAAAGTACCGTTGACCAAAGTTCAAACGAGGAGCAAAGGGGAGAGAATGGCGATGCTCCAGTAGCTAGCTCGGACATCCAGCGACAGAGAAAAGGTGTGGATTTAGGAGCGAAGTCTGTCCCGAAACAGGAACGAATAGTTGCTCCAACAAGGTCACCTACACGGAGGAAAAGCTCACCCGAAGCCTCGACAATGTTATCCCCAGAGCTAGTTTCGAGAATTGATCCGATCCTAAAACCTGAAGCAATGGCAGATACCACATCGGAAAATCGGAATAAGGAATCACAGGAGCCAATATTTGCCGAAGGACTGGCACCAGGAGCCAGAATTTCTCTTGAATCAACCCCAAAAGCAACGGAATCGCCCCCAGGCGGTGGTAGTGGGACATCCCTAGGAGCTATTCATGATGTTATTTACATAGAACAGAATGAGAGAGAGTCAGAAAAGGCACTGATTAGCCGAGCAGCCAGGCAGGACAACCCCATAGCACTGACGCTGGAAACGGATATCGATCCCGAACGATGGGTAAAGGTTCCAAGGCTACTAGAAGAAAAGGGTGAAAATCTAAATGATCCAGCGGAAACCGCTCTAGCGGCAACCGGGGGTAAGAGGACAGCTCAGGGGGAATGTCCAGCCACTAGGCCAAAACAGAAGTGGGAACGGCCGCCAGCCAAGGGTAAGAGTAGAAAGGTCATAGTTCAAACTACGCCTGTTGGTATGATAGCTGAAAACGTTCCTGGAGATCAGATGGCAGCTCCTGGAGCGTTAGGGATTGAGGCACAGACGAAAACTCATGAGGTGGTTTCGGATGAAGGATCTGAAGCAAAGGCCCCAATGGGCCGGAAAAGGAAGCTGGAAGAGGCATCAATTGCGACTCACGGAGAAACTCCAGTAGAAACCGAAGGCAGGCCAAAAAGGACCCGTCGGTGCCCAAAGCGGTATGAAAGTTATGAGACTTGGACTTTCTCCTTCCTGGTAGACCAAAAACGCCAACGGGAAGTCTGAGAAACGGAACGGTACAAAATGGCGAATGAGATAGACATGGAAGAAGGGAAAATTATTAGCATGCTAACGGACTTTCTTTAACTTTCTCACCCGACGGCCAAGAACATCTCTACCCTCTTCCACCTCGCCTACTGCCTCCCGCTTTGCCTCTCCCACCTCTTTGAGAATTCCGCCACGTACAACCCGACCTTCAATACTGACACCTTCCTCTTTCCACTCTACCATTTTCCTCCCGACACGATCTTCGATGGCCAAAACTAGTTGCACATCACGTTGACCAACCAGAGTAACTGCTTCACCTTCACGTCCAGCTCTGGCTGTTCGGCCAACACGATGGACATAATCATCAGGGTTGCGGGGTACATCGAAGTTTATTACCAAGCTTACGCTGGGGATATCCAGACCACGAGCGGCGACATCAGTGGCAACTAATATACGAGCTGCTGAAGCCCGGAAACGAGATAGGTTGGCTGTACGTTCGGATTGTGGGAGAAGACTATGCAGCGACGTGACTCTATGACCAAGACGCCGCAGCATACGTTCAACGAGATCTGCGGTCTTGGTTCGATTGCAAAAGATAATAGCGGGTTTTTGAGAATTAGCTTCCGTCGATATAAGAGTGTGGAGAAATGCTTCGCGATGGGTCAGGGGCACTTGGAGATAAGTCTGCTTGAGGGTTGGTGGGATACTAGCTTTGTTTTCTGTGGATACTTCTGTGACGAAGATAGGAAGCTTGTTCGCGGGGCGAGGCATGGATTTGAGGGCTCGAACCTCCGGGGTGACCGTGGCTGTGAAGAGGAGTGTTTGGCGAGCTGTCGAAGGGGGAAGCGCAGAGAGGCAAGTTTCCACATCCGGGAGCATGCTTCCTGGCCCAGATGCAAGAAGCCGGTCAGCTTCGTCAAAAACAACAACGCGTGTGCGGTTGAGGCCACAGATCGTATCTGCCCCGGAGCTGGTAATATGATCCGCTAGACGACCAGGCGTAGCAATCACGATGTGAGGACGTTGGGAGAGAGCAATAGCCTGGGGGCGCATCTCGGTTCCGCCGGTAATAAGAATAGGCTTGAGAGATTGCGGTGCTGATATAGCCTTAATTTGTTCAAATATCTGCAAAGCCAGTTCCCTATATTGATGAAACTACAATCAGAAAAAAGCATAATATAGATAACTAAGTCCCAACGGATCATCAAAACTTCAGAAAACAAATATCTCACTCTGAGCGTACCTCGTCGGCGTCAATATCACCGCAAAAATTCCAAACGGGTCCTCCGCCCACTTCTGTAATATGGGTGCGGCAAAAGCTACCGTCTTCCCAGAGCCCGTCCGACTACCGCCAATGCAATCCCTCCCCTTTAGAATCTCTGGTATGCACGCTTTCTGAATTGCCGTCGGTCGTTTAATGGCCATTGTCGACAAGGAGCCTACGAGCCATGGTGCGAGGCCGAGGGACGCAAATGACGAAATATCTGAGGGTCTTGTTACTGCTGCAGCATCCTGGGCTGTTATAGGATCCGCATTCGTCGTCGCATTCCCATTGGTTTCAATATTGCTATTGGCCTCCGCGGCCTTCTTTTTAATTCGTGAGATAGTAGGAAAGAGGGATTGCTGTACTGGTACTGGTTGCGCTGTATCGGACGAGGATGGTGATTCTGATAATCGGCGTCGTTTAGTGGGTGGGGTTCGCTCCGGTATCTCGACTCCGTCGGATAATTCACCGCTAGCAGAAAAATTGGAATCTCCTGACTCCGAATCCAGTTCCGCTTCTAAATCTTTGGAATGAGCCATTTTTTGCTCAGCTGCAGTTGCTCAACGGCTGCTCGTGCCTTTTTTTTTTTTCGACCATAAAAAGACATTTTGCCGATTTTGAATTGAAAGCGGCGACGGCATAATTAATCATGTGATATCAAAGTAATCCAAAGATCCACATACATATCAGGAACAGAAAAACAAGGACTACTTCAATACAGCGTATTCGGCCTGGATCACAGCCAATCTAGGGATCTTGGTCTAAATCGTATGAAAGAAAGACCCCGCCAGCGTACTAACAAGTCAATGCAGTTGTATTCCGTACAGCCTGTGCAATGTGGGGAGTACCAGAGAGCAAGCAAGGAAACAAACATCAAAAATAAGAGGTTGTGTGTATAGAGCTGGAGGCCCCAACGTAGCCCAAGAAGAGCCCTGTAAAAGAAGAAAACCGGAAAGAAAAATGACACTCAAAAAAAGGGTGAAAAAGAGTGGACTGAAATGCGTCAATACGTCCACCAAACACTCCAACCTTCACAACAAAATATTCTCTCAAAATCATGTCTAATTTTTGCTTTCCAAATCACTCTCCTTCACCGCGAACCCTTTTAGCCGCACGCGGCATATCAAAAAATAAAATTCAATCACTGCACCCAATTGTATACATGTAGTATAGCATGCGCGCGACCCGGGAGGCCGCCAATAATGAAAAAAGAAAAGAAAAAACACACGAACAACAAGGTACTAATTTTCACCACGACTCCTCCTCCGCATGGAAGACCTGGTATGAAGCTCGAACGACTCACCCCTCTCCAGTTCATCCTCGACCGCAGAATCTGAAGATTTAAATATCCCACCGCCCTCTCCAGACGCTGGCGTAACCGTTACATCACTGTCTCCATAGCCGTGCGCTCCACCCACACTCTCCATGGTGAAGGGGCTGGCAGTAGGCGCATCGAGCGCGACAAGCTCGTCCTGTGTGAACCAGCGTGGAAGCAAAAACGTCCGAACAGGGATGAGAATGAGGATGAACACGGGGAACCCAATGGCCGCAATCGTTTGCGTTATGGCGAAGGTTGCGCCAAACCCGACAAGCTCAATACCCACAAATGCCCAGATGGCCAATTTCCGCTCGATGCGTTTCAGCGGATCGGACGCCGGCGTTAATTTCTTGTCTTGGGCTAGGAATTTTATCTTCTGCGTCATGCCATTGCTCAGGAGGGCTTGGACGCCCATGACGAAGAAGAGGCCTGCCATTACTCCCTGCGGGATGAGGTGAAGGACGGTAAGGAGCGGGCCGCTCATAGTACCTAGCGTGAGCAAACCTTGGGCTAGGTTGCTGAATCGTTGCTCAACGACGTGATCTATGACGCGAACTGATTTACCCTTATTCGTTTCGTCTTCGTCAGCGACCTGGCGGGTAACGCACAGTGCAGCGGTATGGAAAGGCGCTTGTGGGATCAAGCCGTTGGGGAACGGGATGCCAAGGATTCCGGCCACGCCTGTCGTTAAACCGAGAAGGAATAGATCCCAGTGAAACCCAGCAGGTTTTCGGAGTGGAAACTCCGTCCCCTGAGCTATCAAGGATGAGACTATTTTATCGATTAGTATTATCTGTAAATGAGAAAATAGCAGTTGAGAAGGAAAGAGGAACACAAAGAAAAGTATTGTTAAAACCATTATGATCAAAGTAAAATAGAATTGTCAACAGTACGGCGAATGGTACCGCCAGGAAGATGTCCCGGACGTCCATATCCCAGAAATTGACAAGCCAGCTGCGGTCGAGAGTCGGAAAAAAGGCCTTGCTGGTGGGCAGCGTCTCAACAGGCACGTTTCTCATGCGGCCAATGTGTACAAATCCCGTGAAAAACACAATAGTAAGCGGAGTGCCGTAGTCCTCGATGAATTTTCGGATGTAACGCTGGAAAAGGTTGCTTTCCCCGACCGCACCACAGATATAGGCGCACATGAGCACAAGAAGGGACACCATGATAGAAAGGTAGGCAGAGGCTTCGCCAGATTTACCCCATTGGCGTGTGAGGACCTGAATCCCCTTTTGTAGGTAGATAAAGGCTACGTAGAACCCGAAAATGTCGCAGGAGAAACGGGTGACATATGTCAGCGCGTTGCAGGAGTTGGTAATGGCGAGAACCCAATGCATGAGCATCGCCCATCTGGAACCACGTTAACATATGAATCTAGGCACGGCGCCAGATTCCGTGTAATTTTACGGGTCGTGCAGGCCTCACTCACATCCCAATCCAGCACATGAAGCCCAAGTAGTTGACGCCTGTCGGGGACATGATATCATAAGCTGTATAGTTAAAGACGGTAATTGGGCCTATGACCAGGTGAGTTAGCATAACCTGGGAACCCCCTTACTCCGCTCACAATGGTGTATCGGAATGAACCCAATACTTTACTAACCTGTTACTCCAACGATAACTAGAGGCTGGCCCGCAAGTAAGGAGAAAACCACAGCGCCTAACACCGAGGCTAACAATACCTCGTTGACTCCGTAGCTCATGTTTGTTTTTTCAAACATGTCCAAGGAAAATGCAAGAGCGGGCAAGATGCTGCAGGTACAGTAAGTATTTTCATCGTTATGAACGACTTGTGTGCATGTTCTTTATAGGCTCTGCATTCGGTGATCTGCTCCATCTTTACTCATCTGGTTGTTCTCGCCAGGCCGCTCTTTGAGCATACTCACGGGGGGAAAAAAAAGTGCAACGTTTCTCTTTGGCATTAGAGGGAAGGGCAGAGCAGGGTTCGAGGGAACAAATTGATAAGAGAGGAAATATGAAAAACAATCAAGAAAAAAAAAAAAAAGAAAGAAAGAATATATTCTCTGGGTCATACTTGGCAAAATACATATATATCGTCGCTGGAACGACGCGATAATCCCACGCCTCTTTCCAGTCACTAGCATAGTACGGCACCCTCCTCTTGATATCGTCTATCATGCCCTGGAAAAAGTGAATATGCCACCACTTATCGCCGGAGCTTGAAGTCCTCCTGGTCCCCGTCGAACCCGAAGAATCTGCGCGTGTCAGATTCTGCGAATTACGGGTGCGCTCCGCCTCCTCTGCAGCTGCAGGCGCTGTGCTTCTCATTGAAGAACGGCAGGGATGCCCTCGCGAGGAATGGAGAGATGAGATGCTAGGGTTTTTCCACGTCTTTTTCTGTTGGGTGCGCGATGGCGAGGGATGAGATGAGGAAGAAGAGTGGAAGTTGGGCCCAGTGGGCAAGCTGAAGCTTCCGCGCGAGGAGTGTGGTTGCTGTTGTGGCGAACTCATGCTGATTGATGGTGGGTAGAGAGGAGGATAGGATAGATAGGAGGAATGAAAATACTAATGCGTTCTCTATATTGTCCCACGAGATCTATTGTTAAATTAGTGAATGAGGTCGAATATATCATCATCGAGTCCAGAATTACTTTCTCTGTCCAGCAATTGTTGGATTACTAGATAGATGATGAGATGTTGAGACTAAATAGTTCCTGACCAGAGCTGATTATTAACCACCAACCAATCTGACTAGCAGGCTACACCGCCAAACCTGGGATCCCAGAGCACAAGTTTTACTGCGGAAACAACGTCGGACACTGGACCAGGGAAGATCCTTGTCATTTGCTGCAAGTTACGGATTCTACACTCGGGTCAAATAATGAGGAGACAGAACGGCTTCATTGCCCTACCACACTGTTCCATCTCAGCGCATCAGATCAACATATGTACATGTAAAGTACTGTACATACATACACTCACTGCCTTGGTGTGCAAGGCAGGCGAGGAATCAATAATACTAATATATATACAAGATTACCGCACATGTACTAGTATGTACAGTGATTGACACCATGTATCAGTAAAAAGGTAGCTAAAAACCTATGCAAAATGTCAATTATTAGTCCACAAAATATTAGTTTGAAAAACAGAAAGCGAAGGTCCTAGTTATTTTGATATATAAAATACGCCTCTTAAGCTTCTCCTTGCGTCCAAATATTCCCTTTTCTTATTTTTAATTTTACTTCTCTCCTTCCCTGCTGTCAGTCCACATAGTACATATTACCTGCCTGTATTTCTGAATTGGAGGTTAACGTTGACTAAGAACAATTTTTGGTCAAAGGAAGCCTATAAAAAACGTTAATTAGGACTCAGGTGAGTAAGTAAGCATTCTCTTTTCCTTGGTGTCAGTAGCAGTAAAGTGTGTTGATAAAATATTTCTGGTTCGGTTTGATGGAGGACAAATTTAAGCTGGAGGGGGAGGGGGTGGCAAGTCACTCGGAGGCTATCAATGCAAGTTAAGTCAGTAATTTTCTAATTAACTATTCAAAACACAGAAACTGGATAACTCACAGGTGGTGGAGGTCCATCAGCTGGAGGGGGAGGTGGGGGTGGACTTCCGGCACCATACCCAGGGAACATGGCTCCCATCCCTGGAGGAGGTGGAGGTGGCACTGCATTGAGACCGGGAGGGGCCCCCATATTCTGATGGGGCGGGAAGGCCGAATAACCAGGGTACCCGTAGGCTGCATGTCCTGTCGAAGCTGCTGGAACAGGGGGTGGAACTGGAGCCGGTGCGTGGTGATGTTGCTGCTGCTGTTGCTGCCAGGGAGGTGGCCCGCCCGATGCGGTGTGTCCATCAGGTCCACCGGCTCCGTTATACCCACTGCTGCCGTGAGATCCATATCCATAGCCATTCCCCCCTCGACTTTCTCGGCCACCACGGTCGCCACCATGATCACCACGATCGTTACGGGCTGCCCAGGGGGGCGGTGCTCCTTGCTCGCGAGGATAATCATCACGAGGTGGCCGGTCCTCCCTTGGTCGTTGCCAAGGGGCAGGTCCACCGGTCGGACCCCGCTCCCATGGTTTCAATGGACGATCGCCTGCAGGATAATTGTCATTTTGTTCATAGCTCCCACGACCAGCCTCGATGCGACGCTGAGGTTTGCTATCATCGCTTGGCGGTGCGCCTCCAAGTTCTTGCATGAGTTGCTATAAATCATCATGTTAGTAGTGTTTTCTGACGAAGTATCAGGGTGGTGGAAACTTACCTCCATCTCACGGTCAACAGCATCGCCACCACCACGACGCACGGGAGGACCATGATTGCGCCAATCAGTTCCTCTCTGGCGATCCGGACAATCCTTGGCCATGTGTCCAGCATTTCCACAAACGCGACAAATAATGCTAGCGGTGAAGTTACGTTGCTCGGGACAATCGTATTTACGATGACCAATTTGACCGCCTAATTATATATCATTAGTTGTGTGTTGCCATTTATTCCTAGGGAGGTAGGGCTAAAAACTCACAGTTTTGGCAAGCTTGGTTCTCGTCATCTCTGAGCGTTCCGTTAAGGGCCGCCAGCTCTCGCAACTGGTTTCGTTTGAGCTCATTTTGGCCTTCGGGAATCGACGCAGCCTATTTTCAATCTGTAAGGAAAACCTATATGACAATACAACTAAAATGGGAGAGGAAAAGAATCAATCGATCAGATGGGGGATAACACGTACAGTTTCGATAACATTGTGAATCAACTTCTTCGCTTTGTTAACCTTTTCTTCGGTATCTGCCATGATTAGACAGTGAAGATCTTCTTCCTGGTTACTAGTGTGAGCCGCGTCAGATCGACCTTTGCCCTCTTTGACGGAGCCTTTGCCCCGAATGGCAATTTTTGCACCAGACTCTGTTTCCATTTTCTTGAGGGTGTTGCCACGAGGTCCGATAAGTAAGCCAACTTTGACAAGAGGGAGTGGTAGCCTATGTGTTAGTCTTTGAAGATTTCATAAATATAGGAAGTCATGGTGATAGTGCATTAGTAAGTAGGAGGTTAGTGGCAAAAACAAAGGAAATATTCAAGATAAAGTAAAAAAGAAAAAGAAAAAAGAAAAGAAAAGAAATAGGAAACAGAGAAAATAAACGACTCGAGGGCTCGCTCGAGTTCATTTTTTGAGAATAAAGAAAGATCAGGAAATAGATTGTTAAGGACACGAAGGTTAGGAGTTAGAGGGTTAGTTATCATACTGAAGTTAATCTCTGGATAGTCGTTCACGGGCACATAGACTTTCTCCTGTGTTTTAGTCGGACGTCTGTAGTCCGACGGAGGATGATAGTTAGGGATGACCTTCACGGCCTTCTCTATAAGCTTATGGCGTTCGTCTTCCAGGCGTTTCCGGTAGCGGTACTCCCTGGTATTCACACGCCTACCGAAGTTATCGTATTGCGGAGCGGGAGAAGGGGACCTATACAACGGTTTTAAAAGAATCTGTTAGGAAATTGTTTTTTCGGCCTAGTCCTAAGAGCAGGGGAACATGGTAGTTTTTTTACGCACCTGTCTCCGTCCGCGGGGACAACGTCATTAATTCTAAGTTTCTGGCTGATTTCCTCGATGCGGAGGTGAAGAGTATATGCCTCAAGCTGCTCATTCGTCATGTTCGCCATGATCAAGGTTGGCAGGCCCATGAGGCCAGCGGCTTTGTTTTCCTCTGCATCCCCCCATCGGTTGCGCTTCTTGCGCTTCTTAACCCCGTCAACAGGGGGTTCAGCTGTTAAAGGAACAAAAGAGTTAGATTCTTCGCATATGGTATATATATATAATATATATTGAAGGGTGCGCTGAACTTACCTCGTACAGGACTCCGTCCACGTTTGAATCCAGCATCTGGGGTTGACACTGAAGCGGAGTCCTCGCTTTTGTTGTCTTCATCGCCGCCAAACCTGCGGCGACTGCCAAGCGGGATGTTGTTAGATCCTGTGATTCCTTGGTTACGCCACGACATGATTCTTTGTGCAAGACTGATGATATCGAGTTAATCAGGTCAGTTAGCTGAATGAGTTCAGTTGTAAGATGGATGTCAGATGGAAGTGGCAATACGCGAAAATAGCAGACTAATTTTATATCACGTGATGTTCTGTGACTGCAGAATTTGGATAAGACCCAGCTTTTGCCAAGATCGCCTCGCCCAAGGAAAAAGATACTGATATCCCTAAAGAGAGGTAGGTACCACACTAGAAAGGGAGCTTCCACAAACCAATACACAGTTAACTGTAACCTAAATAAAATAGCATTAGCCGGAAATATCCACACCATATGCCCAGAGGTTCAAATCTTCGTGTAAAAATTTCAAATTTCTTAAGTTTCTTCTTCGTAGCAGGGGTTCAGATCCAGATAATCGCGTTTTTGTTTCCAGGAAGATATAAAAGAAAGTATAAGTAGGTTGAGCAGGTGAAAGTATATATAAATTTCAAACAACCATACAAAAATATATAATTTTATCCCGTTTCAAATACGTACATTGTAAAGAGAAAAAAAGAATAAATACAAAACATATATAATAAACCGAAGAAGGGGAGGCGGGGCTGTTCTCCACTTCCTCTTCTCGAAATACATAAACAAGAAGAATAAAGGCACGCGAGCAAATAACAAAGGATAAAAAGCGCTTTTCGCGTGCACATATTTGTCGTATGAACACATTGAGGCCGGGTTTTAACCGTGTTGGTGTGTTTCCGTCCGTTTGAAAGACGGAGTAAATACAACGATTGTGGGTGGTTATTGAATTTTCACAAATTGCGCAGAGGGCTGGTGGAGAGTAGGTTTGAAGTGTGAGAAGGAGGGAGGTAAGGATGGATGAATGGGTGTATGTATGTATAACTATAGACATGAGAAGTGCCGACTCTCTGGATCTCTTATTCCTTTCGGAAAAGAGTGTTAAGGGAAGTGGCCAAGAGCAAGCGAAGGTGCAGGTAAGGAATCAGCGCGAGCTGTACACAAAAAAAGCGCAAGGAGTTACAAAGAAGAAGAAAAAAGGGTGAGGGAGGGAGAGAAAGCTGCTACCACGAGAAACTTTCCTCCAAGAAATCAATATGGCTCCCGGATTGCCTCGTGCGGCATACTCGTCGGACATCATCGCTCAAGCTACCCGTGCCACACACAAGTACACCCATAGCCCCTACTTGGTTTTCTACTTCGGCATCGACAAGTGTTGGAATATTCGGTTTGCCAGGGAACATCTGCACGGTTGAGCTGGGGCTGTGAATCTCGCGTGTGTTGCGTGGTCGAGTGATGAAAAGCAAGATTCGAAGAACATCGCGGCGCCCTTCCATAGACAAGATGCTGTTCATCCATGGGCGGATCCATTCAAGGTGCTCTGGTGATTGGATGATCCACACTAAGGTAACCCTTCGAGCAGAAACTGTACCCGCTGCATAGCCTCCAACAAGATAACGGACAAAGGACACATGGTGTGTGATGCCAACACCAGCCGCGAACAACATAACCGTCCCGTACGAGTCTAGGGAGTGGTCAACTCCATAGGGGCCCTCCACCATTGCCTTGAGTGAGATACGACCGTCCCTAGTTGCGCTGGCCTTTTCGAATAAAGAGTTTGTGAATCCAGTTCTTCGACGGATAACCAAAGAGATGCTTGTCTTCTGTGCACTGAGAACATCCTGGCGAGATCTGACAAGGCCCTTCTCATCGGTAAGATCATCTACTGCCTCGCTCCACGCAGCAGTGAAAGGATGAGACATCCAGAAACCAACGGATGGCACATAGAGATAAAGGTGCTGCCCGGGCTTGAATTTCCATGGCCGTACGAGTTTCAACGTGATGCGGAGTGCCTCTCCAGGTAGAACTTCAACATCAGCCGTTGTGCTCGTTTTCTTACCGATGTTCCGGTACAGGAGGAGAGCAAGACGGGTGAAACGCTGCAACATGTTAACGAGATGAACATTTAGGAGACATATGAGAAACGGATGTCAGCATGATAGTCCAACTTACTTCGGCTACCCAGAGGGCGATGGCTGCATAGAGATATTTCCGCGCAGCTTTTGACTTTAAGTGCACACACAAAAAGCCCAAAGCTGCGGCCACAAATAAGATGTGGAGATGCAGGAAGGTCTCATAGAAAGCATGTCGAATCGCAGAAGGTGAGTGCAGTGCTAGTAGCAGGAAAGCAACCATGGCCTAGTTATTGTTAGATTTTATGTTGTGTTTCCTTAGGTACAATATCTATCCCATTGTACTCACAATTAGACCAGTCATGATGAATTGGCCTTTGAAAGATTCTGTAACAGCGTCCCAGCCCTCTATTGCAACTGTTAGTGGCAAGTCATGGTACGTTGTTAAGGAGCTGAAGGGACCAACTTGTATGGACTTTGTTTATCATCCACGCAATGACGTGGGTCAGAGCCTCCAAAACCACGATCCGCGCAAACCAACGGTGTAGAAGATTCCATGTATCGAAAGACACGTTGAGCAGTTTGATGAAAGGGTTATTTCTTCCCCCCATGACAACGAGTGGAATCAAATTAACCACGGCCAGGGTGCCCGAGCGGTTTCTGATGACACCAAGAACAGTCGTTTCGGCTGATGAATATGGGATGTCGATAGAGCAGAGGGTTGCGTTCATAGCAATGATCCCCAAAAGGAGGAAAGTTTGGAATCGGGTAGGAAGAGTTCCAACGTTGACGGCAGCAGAAAGACGGAATTCTCGGTTATGTCGTGTTCGAAATAGAGGAGCATAGACGACAGATTTCTTCAGCCAGGCCCAGTAAGGATCTGCTGATA